>NC_054482.1:47325038-47641496 GCF_017639515.1 Carcharodon carcharias
AAATACTGCAGATGTCAGAAAGTGAAATAAAAACAGAAAATGCTAGAAATGCTCAACAGGTCTGGCAGCATCTGTGGAGAGAGAAACAGGTAATGTTTCAGGCAGATGACTTTTCAAAGGTCAAAATCAAATTGTTCTTACATCTCGTAAAGCACACCTTTGGACAAGAGAGATCTTTCAACCCATTCTTCCTTTTACATTCAGAAAGAACCTACAGCATGAAATTGTTGAATGATTCCAGAATCCTTACCTTCATAAACCTATCCAAAAGTCAATTCCACATTTTGATATCTTCTTGTGTGAAGGGCTTTCTGACAGCAGCCTTGAATTTGCTATTCCTTAGTTATTTTCAACTGTCATTTTTAGTATGGAGTAGTGTTCTCGGCTCAACTTTTCTAGATGGCTGCACCTGTTGCCTATGCAACACAACTACAAGGTGGCACACTACTTTCACTTAGGGGACGGAGTTTGATGCGTGCTTCATTGTAACTGACATATTTATAAATTATTTGTAACCATCTAATTTAGTAACAGCATATTCTTCTTTCATATTGTAGGACCAAAAAACAAATCAAGTAGTAATATTTGAGTCAGATATCCAGACCAAAGCTTCCAGTTCACAATGTGGATATTCAGCCTGTGTATTTCTCCTGAGGGGAGTGTTTGATGATGTGCTCCAGGGTATGAGTTCTGCAAATGCATTGTCAGGATGCTTTAATCTTCCAATTCTGGAGGAGGTGCCAGCATCTATCATGATTGGTTCTGATCTGATTCATGGTTGTTGATTGTTTGCGGGGAACATTAGATCCTTCAGGTTGCAGTATGGAGTCCTCTATGAGGAATTTGTTTAGTATAGAATAATAGAATAGTATAGCACAGAAGGAGACTGGCGCTGTAGTATAAAGGGTTAACAGGTGGGATATGTGAATGTATGACATAGATGATGATGTACCACTGATACAAGCCATTCATGTATTAGACTCTCTCGCTAGAGAGAGAGGTTGAATCTTGTCTAAAAGCTACATGCCTGTTCTGTGACCTGTTTAGAAGTTGTAGAAGTTGTACTAATAAACAAATGTTAAGCAGATACCAGAGTATGTCTACAGTCTGTCTTAGAACCAAGTTCTGCGCCTAGGGTCCAAGACAGAAAGACCCAATTTCAGAACATGGTCACAGCGGTGGAGACATCAATGTAAAAAGAGACTTCGGTGTTATCAAAGGAACCAAAGAGTGAAGAAAAATTTCAGCAGCAGAAGGAGGTACATTGGAGAGAGGTAATGATGACTGTACCTAGTGAGCAGTTCCTGCCCTTGGCCCACCTGTTGACTCCCTCGAGGGCCCACAAAGAGGCTAGCAGTGGGAGTTATGGAATCACCATTTTCACTGGTACCGAGCAGTGTCAGGTCTTTGCGAAAAAGAGCGAAATCTTCAAGATAGTTCCTTTCTTTATGCAATAGTTTCAGTAGCAGATGATGTTCTCCTAAGTCAGGGTGTACAGAAGTCCACCGTGGATTTTGCCTCTATTATTAAAGCCTTTGATGTTTATTTTAGTCCGAAGAAAAATGTAGCAATTAAACAAGCACGTTTTAACCAGTGCTTGCAATGACCTGGGGAATCAATTGAATTGTTCCTAACCTATGTCATCTGGCTAGTTCTTGTGGATACAGGGCACTGAATGATGAGCTAATCCGTGATCACATAGTCATGGGTGTTGGGATGAAAAACTCTCTGACTTTCTGCAGACCAAAGATGATCTTACATTGGTCAAGTGGTCATAGGTGGAGCTTCAAGCATTTAATTGGGCTATAATTCATGGTGACACCAAGGCTACACATGACTCCTTGGATTGGGTAGGCCTGCAGGAAGCCATATGAAAGCCCGCCAAACAAACTGAAATGGTGGGGAACTCCATACCAGCAGCCATATGGTGCGGAAACCCAGCATAAATGCCAAGACTACTCTGCAGGGAGCATGGAATGCTTCAACTGTGGCAAAACTGGACATTTCAAAAATTTCTGCAAATCCAAAAATTTTAATCGCAGTTGCAGATCAGCTAAAATTTATGAAACACATTCCTTCCAAGAAATGGAAAGTCCAAAAAATGATGACCCTACAGAGAACAAGTAGATTCACCTTTCCCATTGACAGATGCACTTTATGAAGTCTTTTGTCTTTGTAGAAGAATCAGCTGTGCCTTTAGTGGCTGAGCAGCCTTCAGATCTGAATCTACAGATGTATTGCCTACTTTATCTCCTGTTGTTCATGAAGAGTCTTCCACAGAGAACGCTTTGCCTAAGTTCAAGTTAGAATCCAGGGAGGATCACACTGCTCAAGTGCATTCCCAGGGTGAAAGTCAATTGCCACCCATATGTCAGCCCAGACAAAAGTTGTCTTCTCTTCAGAGCTTGCAGTCAACGCAGAAGCTGCAGCAGAAACTTTAGCACTTCTAAAGCTGCAGAATCCTATACAGCAATCTTGTCCCTGAGTTATTCATCTGCAGGAAATTTGTCTTTGTCTTTGTAATTCATCCTAGTGCAGAAGATGGTGCTGTCTTGTCTCCATATCCTTAGCAATTCTTCCCATTGCCCAGAATTGAGCAGTTTCAAGCAGAGAGAAGTGTGGGTCTCTTACCACTGCCTACAGAAAGAATACATTCCTTCTGAAGTATCTTGAGAAATCATCTGTTCTTCTTTTCCTGACATTCTTACAGGAAGTCGTTGGTTTTTTACCTTTGTTGTCTAAGTTTACTGAAATCTCAGATCTTCAGTGCCCTTTCAGTCTTTGATGCAACAGTTGTGTTAGACTTCCCAAGAGTTGAAGGTTATTCCTCTTCCAAAGGTTCTTCCCATAGTCCTTTGAGAGTGCAATGAGTTCCTCAGAATGTCCTGAGTTCTTCTCTTCTAGTCCCAGAGGGTCCAAATGTTCATTCTCTTCAGTCTTCTCTTTTGGATCATCAGCTGCTGCTGTAGTATAAAGGGTCAACAGATGGGATATGCTAATGTATGGCTTAGATGATGAGGCACCACTGACAATAGTCATTACTCAGACTCTCTCTCTCTCTAGAAAGAGAGGTTAGAATCATGCCTAAAAGCTACATGCCTACTCTGTAACTCTTTAGAAGTTGTACTAATAAACAAATGTTAAGCAGATAGCAGAGTATGTCTGCAGTCTGCCTAAGAACCAAGTCCCACGCCTAGAGTCCAAGACAGAAAGACCCAATCTCAGAACACCCGCATTATGCCATCGATCTTCAGGGTTGAGTGGAGATATCAGAAGGGCTTTGGTGTTGGTCCAATGGGCCTTTAGATTTGAGGGGGATGGCGGTAGGTAGTCAAGTCAGTCTGTATTGACATGTCTTTGCTCATGAAGCAGCTGCATTCTCTAGAGACAAAATATTTGCAATGTTTGTGTGGTGGTGCAATATTTGCAAGCTAGGGTGTTGGCGTTGATAAAAGCATACCGATGATAATTCTCAGAGTAAAGCTCAGCTGGAAAAGGTTTGACACCAGGTTTGACATGCAGACTTTCTAGCCATGCCTGAGAACAGTACTCCACTGTAGAGTACACCAGGAGGAATGATACTATACGGAGGGATTGAGCATCTGCTGTCCATATAATTCCAGTGTGTTTCTGGATCAGGTTGACCCTACTCTTTAAATTCTTCCTGAGGCTCGAGTGATGTTGTCTATACAACAGAGTGTGGTCGAGCATGACTCCTAAATAGGAGGGGGGAGGGGGGCGTGGTGTTTGGCATAGTTTAGCCCTGCACCGCAAAAGGACACTTTCAGGGCATGGTTTTCTTGATGGCATTGAGGTGAAACATTGAAATGACAGTGTTTTTCCAATTTGGCTGAAGTTACCAGCAGTGGAGGTAGGCCTCCACCTTCTGGAAATCATTGGCCAGGGTCTCCTCAGCGGTGGATAGACTCCTGTTTTGCACAGCTAAAGCAATGTCAGCAGCATATACAAACTTGTGGGACTCAGTTTCAGATAAACCACTGGTGTTAATATTGAATAACCTGGGCAGGGGTACCCAGACTGAACCCTTTGGGAGTCCATTGTTCAATATACCACATCTGCTGCTGTGAGTGTCAGTGTTCACACCTAATGCTGGTTGCTGAGCAAAGAGTTGGGATAGATTATTGATCTGCAAGGTAAAATGGCCGAGAACTTGAAACACAGTTCATGCATCAATTCTGTGTTATACACTGCTGTCAAGTCCACAAGTGACACAGTGTTCCTGAGCTGATGCTAATAGCCTGCTTCATTATATGTTGTTAATGCTACCACTTGGTTTCAGCAGCTACCACTGCTATGGAAACCTGCCTGCTCCTTGGGGATGGTTGTCTCAATGATGGAGGCTAGGGGCTAGTCTATGGAGTAGTAGACTCTCCAGCATTTTGTAAGAAGTAAAATAAGCAAAATAAGGACATTGGGCGGTAGCTGGAGACCTCAGAAGTATTCTCCCCTTGCCTTATGATGGCAATTAATTAACCTCCCTTCAGAAAGTTAGAAATTTTCTGGTTGCCAGGACCTCAAAGAAGAGGTCAACATCTCCTCTCTTTGGGTCTTAGTGCTTTTAAGAATTCTGGGTAAAATATCATTTAGATCACCTGTATTTTCAGATTGTTGACAGGGTGAAGGGATCAGACATAGTTGACAATTGTCAAAAGCAACTGCAATACTTGGCATTGAAATTCTTTGTTCACTGGAACTTCCCATGTTTGGATCAAGCAGGATGCAATGGTCTCAGGTCTGATGGTTGACCATTTTATTATAAGTAGGTTTGTGCCATCCAGTTGACTGAGCAGGGCTCATACTTTCCTGCTGGAGTGAGTGAAGTTAATCTTATACACAAGGCTCTTCCACCTTACATGTCTTGCCAAGTTCAAGGGCTGTCGTATTGCAGTGGGTGTGGTTGGGTTCTTGTTCAATAAATACTCCTGATAGAGAGCCTTGCTTTCTTCTGTCCAACAAGGAATATATATCTTTCTAAACTCCTGTGATGTATTGTATTTTGCGCCAGCTTTAATAGCCTTTATAAATCTGTTGAAAGCATTGGTAGTTGGCAGAATCCACCTGATGTTGGTGTCAATTAACTTTTGGAAGGTTTCCCAGTCAGCTTTTTTGAAATTCTGTTATGGTTCTGATGTTGATGTAATGATAGGAATTTCAGTGGCTGTGTTTACTGTTGGGAAAGTCATCAAGAACAATTCTGGAGGTGATGATTGCATTTCTTTTGCTGTCTTTATTAGAGGAAACATAAGTCTGGGCTGTAGACCTTCTGTCGCCTCACTGAATGGAATGTACTTCAAACTTTGGCATCAAGAGGGATCAATTTATTCTCTAGTGAAGCCCTTCATACAATTGTTTCTCTATTATAACTGACGTCTTCATAGATACACATTGTGTGGTGGCTATTACAATCTCCAAGTTAGGAACATAGGATGTAGGCCATTTGGCCCCTCAAGCCTGCTCCACCATTTAACTAGATCATGGCTGTTCTTCTAACTTAATGCCATTTTCCCACACTATCCCCACTTCCCTTCATGTCCTTAGTATCTATCCTTTGCTTTGAACATACTCAATAACTGAGCTTCCACAGCCTTCTGGATTAGAGATTTCCAAAGACTCATCACCCTCTGAGTGAAGAAATTCCTTCTCATCCCGGTCCTAAATGGTCTACCTTTTACTCTGAGACTGTGTCCCTGGTTCTAGAACCCCCAACCAGGGGAAACATCCACCCTGTTGAGCCCTGTAAGAATTTTGTACACTTCAATGAGATCACCTCTCATTCTTCTAAACTCTAGTGAGTATAGGCCCAGGGTCCTCAATCTTTCCTCATTGGACATTCCTGCCATCCAATGGTTTAGCCTGGTGAATCTTCATTGCACTCCATCTATGGCAAGTAAATCCTTCCTTAGGTAAAGTGACCAAAACAGTACACAATACTCCAGGTACAGTCTCACCAAGGCTCTATACAACTGCAGCAAGAATCCCTTACTTCTGTTCTCAATCCTCTTGCAATAAAGGCTAACATAGTATTTGCCTTCCTCATTGCTTATTGCACCTGTATTAGCTTTCAGTGACTTATGAATAAGAATGCCTAGGTCCCTTTGGACATCAAGTCTGGGAAGAGCATCCTGCTGTCAGCATCGTGGTGAAGCAGTCTGGGAAGTGTCCTGCAGTCAGCATCATAGTGAAGCAGCCTGGGAAGAGTGTCCTGCAGTCAGCATCACGGTGAAGCAGTCACTTCAAAAAGTGACATCAGCACAAAGGTGAGAGCAGACTGGTAAGTAGTGGGTAAGTGTTTTGTTCCAGATTTTTTCTCCAGCTTTTCTCCAGTTTAAAATAGATTAAGCTAAGGAGAGGTAAGGGTTCTAGTTTTTATTTAAAGTACATAAATGATTTAACGTTTTTTTACTGTATTTAACTTAAAGTAGGGTTTTTTTTTTCAACTAGAGGCATGGCAGGGCAGCTCAGTCCCATGTTATGTACCACTTGCAACATGTGGCAAGTCCTAGACACTCCTTGCGCTCTGACTGACCACGTGTGCAGGAAGTGCCACCAGCTGCAGCTGCTTGAGCTCAGAGTTTCGGAGCTTGAGCAGCAGCTGGAGGCACTGAGGTGCATCCGCGAGGTTGAGAGTTACGTGAATAGCACATTTTTAGATGTGGTCACCCCACAGCTTACCGAAGTGTAGACAGAGAGGGAATGGGTAACCATCAGTCAGAAGAAAGGTGTCAGGTAGGAAATCCCCAGGGTGCATCTCGCTCGAGAACTATTTTTCTGTGTTGTAAAATGGTGAGAATGACAGTTCCTCTGGGGAGTGCAGCCATGCTCATGGCACTGAGAGTGGCTCAGCTGCACAGGAAGGGAGGGAAAAGAGGAGAAGAGCAATATTGGTAGGACACTTGATAGAAAGGGGAACAGACAGGCGTTTCAGCAGCCAAAGACGTGACTCCAGAATGGTATGTTGCCTCCCTGGCCCCAGGGTCAAGGATGTCACTGAACGACTGCAGGGCATTCTAAAGGGGGAGGGCAAACAGACAGAGATCGTGATACATATTGGTACCAACGACATAAGTAGAAAGAGGGATGAGGTTCTGCAAGCAGAACTTAGGGAGCTAGGAAACAGGTTAAAAAACAGGACCTCAAAGGTAGTAATCTCTGGATTATTTCCGGTGCCACATGCTAGTGAGTATAGAAATAGGAGGTTAGTCCAGATGAATGCATGGCTGGAGAGAAGGTGCAGGAGAGAGAGCTTTAGATTTCTAGGACATTGGGACAGTTTCTGGGGATGGTGGGACCTGTACAAGGCAGATGGATTGCACCTGAACCAGAATGGGACCAACATCCTTGCGGGGAGGTTTGCTAGTGCTGTTGGGGAGGGTTTAAACTAACCTGGCAGGGGGATGGGATCCTGAGAGGAGGTTCAGCAGGGGGAGATGCACAACCAAAATTAGAAGGGAGAGCAAATGAGTCTGGAAGGAATAGAAATTATAGGCCAGTTAAGGCACGAGGCGTTTGGTAAGGTTGGATGGCGTTTATTTTAATGCAAGGAGTCTGACAAATAAGGCAGATGAGCTGAGGGCACAAATTAACACATGTAAGTATGATGTCATTGCTGTCACAGAGACATGGTTGAGAGAGGGGGAGGATTGGCAGCTCAATATTCCAGGATATCGGGTCTTCCGGTGAGATGGGGAAGGAGGTAAAAGAGGAGAGTGTATCGTAATATTGATCAAGGAATCAATTACAGCAGTGAGGAGGGGTGACGTCTTAGAAGGCTCCTCAAATGAAGCCATATGGGTAGAACTGAAAAACATAAAAGGAGCAATCACATTGCTGGGAGTGTACTATAGGCCCCCAAACAGTCAGAGAGAAATAAAAGAGCAGATATGTAGGCAAATTTCAGAGAAGTGTAAAAATAATAGGATAGTAATAGTGTGGGATTTCAACTTCCCCAACATTAACTGGGTTAGTCATAGTGTGACAGGCTTAGAGGGAGCAGAATTCTTAAAATGCATCCAGGAGAGCTTTTTAAGCCAGTACGTAGAAGGTCCTACAAGAGAGGGGGCGGTCCTGGACTTAATTTTAGGCAATGAATCTGGGCAAGTGGTAGAGGTATCAGTGGGGGAGCATTTTGCAGAAAGTGATTATCTCTGTTATAACTCTGTTAGACTCAAGGTTGTTATGAAAAAGGACAAGGATGGGCCAGAAATCAGAGTTCTAACTTGGGGTAAGGCCAATTTTAATAAGATCAGATATGTTTTGGCCAGAGTGGACTGGGAGCAGCTACTTTTAGGTAAATCTGCTTCAGAGCAGTAGGACTCACTCAAAAAGGAAATAGGGAGAGTACAGGGCCAACATATTCCAGTAAAGACAAAGGGTGGGACCAACAAATCCAGGGAACCCTGGATGTTGAGGCATATACAGGATTGGATAAAGAGAAAAAGGGGGTCTTATGGCAGATATCGAGGGCTCAAAACAGCAAAAGCCCAAAACAGTACAGAATGTGTAGGGGGGAACTTAAAAAGGAAATTAGGAGAGCAAAAAGGGGCATGAAGAAACATTGGCAGATAAAATAAAGGAAAATCCAAAGTACATTAAGTACATTAAGAGTAAGAGGATAATTAGGGAAGGAGTAGGGCCCCTGAAGAGCCATAGTGGTAATTTGTGTGTGGAGCCGGAAGACGTAGGTAGGGTTCTAAATGCATACTTTGGGTTGGCGTTCACAAGTGAAAGGGACGACTTAGGTATGGAAATCAGGCAGAAGACTGTGATATAATGAAAGAAATTAGCATAGAAAGGGAGGAGGTTCTAAGTAGTCTAGCAGGCTTAAAAGTAGATAAATCTCCAGGCCCGGATGAAATGTATCCCAGGCTGTTGAGTGAGGCAAGGGAGGAGATAGCAGGGGCGCTGGCAATAATTTTCGATACCTCTCTGGCCACAGAAGAGGTGCCAGAGGACTGGAGGACAGCCAATGCGGTACCGTTATTCAAGAAGGGAGGAAGGGATAAACCAGGGAACTACAGGCCAGTCAATCTAACCTCAGTGGTGGGGAAATTATTAGAAGCAATCTGAGGGACAGAATTAATCTGCACTTGGAGAGGCAGGAAGTAATCAAGGACAGTCAGCATGGTTTTGTTAAGGGGAGGTCATGTCTGACAAATTTGATTGAATTTTTTGTAGAGGTGACCAGGTGTGTAGATGAGGGCAATGCATTTGATGTAGTCTTCAGCATGGCTTTTGATGAGATCCCGCATGGGAGACTGATAACAAAGGTAAGAGCCCATGGGATCCAAGGCAATTTGGCAAAATGGATCCAGATTTGGCTGAGTGGCAGGAAGAAGATGGTGATGGTTGAGGGATGTATTTGTGACTGGATGCCTGTGTCCAGTGGGGTTCCACAGGGATCGGTGTTGGGTCCCTTGCTGTTTGTGGTATATATAAACGATTTAGACCTGAATGTAGGAGGGTTGATCAGTAAGTTCGCGGATGGCCCGAAAATTGGTGAGGTGGCAAATAGTGCTGAGGACAGCCTTAGATTACAGGGGGATATAGATGGGCTGGTCAGTTGGGCTGATCAGTGGCAAATGGAATTTAATCCAGATAAGCGTGAGTTGATGCACTTGAGCAGGACAAACAAGGTATGGGAACACACAATGAATGGTAATACCTGGGAAGTACTGAGGATCAGAGGGACATTGGTGTGCATGTCCACTGGTCCCTTAAGGTAGCGGGACAGGTAGATAAGGTGGGTAAGAAGATATATGGCCTTTATTAGCTGAGGCACAGAATATAAGAGCAGGAAGGTTATGCTGGAACTATATAAAATGCTGGTTAGGCCACAGCTAGGTTATTGTGTGCCATTCTGGAATCCGCATTATAGGAAGGATGTGATTGCACTAGAGAGAGTGCAGAGGAGATTTACCAGGATGTTGCTAGGGCTGGAGAGTTTTAGTTATGAGGAGAGGTAGACTGGGGTTATTTTCCCTGGAGTAGAGGAGATTGAGGGGGGACATGATTGAGGTGTATAAAATTATGAGGGGCATAGATAGGGTAGACAGGAAGGAGCTTTTCTCCTTGGTGGAGGGATCAGTAACCAGGGGGCATGGATTTAAGGTAAGGGGAGGAGGTTTAGAGGGGATGTGAGGAAGAATTTTTTCACCCAGAGGGTGGTGGGAATCTGGAACACACTGCCTGAAAGAGTGGTAGAGGCAGAAACCCTCAATATTTAAGAAGTATTTGGATGAGCTCTTGTGATGTCATGGCATGCAAGGCTATGGGCCTAGTGCTGGAAAATGGGATTAGAATAGTTAGGTACCAGTTTGAATGGTGTAGACTCGATGGACCGAAGGGCCTTTTTCTGTGCAGTAGACCTCTATGACTTTACCAACACTTCCCAATCTCACCCCATTTAAGAAATAATCCGCGTTTCTGTTTTTCATACCAAAATGGATAACTTCACATTTTTCCACATTATATTCAATCTGCTATGTTCTTGCCCACTCATTTAGTCTGTCTAAATCTCCTTGAAGCCTCTTTGCATCCTCCTTACAACTCACATTCCCACTAAGTTTTGTGTCATCATTAAATTTGGAAATACATTTGGTCCCCACATCTAAATCATAGACACTGATTGTGAATAGCTGGGGCCCAAGCACTGATCCTTGTGGTACCCCACTAGTCATAGCCTGCTAACCTTTTGTCAAACTGGTGGGTGTGTTTCCCCAAGAAACAGGACATCAGCTCTGTTTCTTATGAAATCTTCGAGATATTTTGCATTTTGAGCAAGAAATACCTTTGATGTTAAGTTGGCATACATGTAGTTTTTCTTGGCCCTGAAGAGGACTGTTTTTTGCTTGATTTAACACTCACCGGGAGGTTGGTTTAAAAACAAATGGCCTTTGAGATGACACTAGTTTTGATCTAAGATCATGTAACTGGGTGGGCACTGAAAGGCTGCCATCATCCATAATTGCCTAAAACATCTGAACAAGAAATAGAGGAAAATCATTGTAATTTTGCCTTAATTTTGCATAGCAAGATTGAACATTGAATATACCTGCAACATGTCCTGATAAGCTCAACTGCACTTTCATTCTTGATGTAGAAGGCTATTTTTTTTTTTGGAGTTTCTGAGGCTTTCAGTTTCTTTGTTCTTCCAGCATTATTATGTAATGGGCATTGGGATGGGATCAGCTTGCTCAACAAAAAGAAATTTTATTATGGTAAACAGGTTTTGCTATTAAAAGTTCCATTGTAAGTTGCAAGTGCACATCACTTGCTCCAGTACACACCTACTCCAATGGCTGCAATAACTTCAGTATTTGGTATCTTCTTGCAGTTAGCTTTAGTCTGACCTAGGACAAGTGACACAAGTTAAATGGTTACACATTTATTTCATTAAAGAGTGTTCTCCACTAATATGAAGATGTTCTGAATTTGCTAGAGTTTAAAAGCAATGTGAAAACTCATGTTTCAAATGCAGTAAAAGGGTAGACTGCACAAAGAGTGTCAGGTGAACCACAGAACATCATTTCTCCTGAAACTATTCCTCCCTGTTCCTTTGGTTTACATTTCCATTTCATTTTTGCTTCATTCACTCACATTCATTATGGTTAGGGAAATGTGCAAGGTAAATGAGAAGTTGTGTCCTAGAATCCCATTAGCAAATTGTAACAAGTTACTAATGGCAGGGTGCATAAAAAGCAGACATGTATGTGCTTCCTCCCTGAACTATAAATAAGCGTGATCCAACTAGCACCCGTTGGAGTCATTGCAGAAATGATACTTGTGAGTTAATAAACGAATCCAGTCTCACTCAGGTTCACCTGTTTCCCTTTATCATTTTGAAAAATTTTGAACATGTTAAATTATTTCTATAATAATAATAAAAACAAAAAAACTGCGGATGCTGGAAATTAAAAAAACAAAAACAGAATTACCTGGAAAAACTCAGCAGGTCTGGCAGCATCGGCGGAGAAGAAAAGAGTTGACGTTTCGAGTCCTCATGACCCTTCGACAGAACTTGAGTTCGAGTCCAAGAAAGAGTTGAAATATAAGCTGGTTTAAGGTGTGTGTGTGGTGGGGGGGGTGGTGGTGGGGGGGGGGGAGGGGGTGGTGGCAGAGAGAGAGAGAGAGAGAGAGAAGTGGAGGGGGGGGTGTGGTTGTAGGGACAAACAAGCAGTGATAGAAGCAGATCATCAAAAGATGTCACCAACAATAGAACAAAAGAACACATAGGTGTTAAAGTTGGTGGTATTATCTAAACGAATGTGCGAATTAAGAATGGATGGTAGGGCACTCAAGGTATAGCTCTACTGGGGGTGGGGAGAACATAAAAGATTTAAAAATAATGGAAATAGGTGGGAAAAGAAAAATCTATATAATTTATTGGAAAAAACAAAAGGGAGGGGGAAACAGAAAGGGGGTGGGGATGGAGGAGGGAGCTCAAGACCTAAAGTTGTTGAATTCAATATTCAGTCTGGAAGGCTGTAAAGTGCCTAGTCGGAAGATGAGGTGTTGTTCCTCCAGTTTGCGTTGGGCTTCACTCGAACAATGCAGCAAGCCAAGGACAGACATGTGGGCAAGAGAGCAGGGTGGAGTGTTAAAATGGCAAGCGACAGGGAGGTTTGGGTCATTCTTGCGGACAGACCGCAGGTGTTCTGCAAAGCGGTCGCCCAGTTTACGTTTGGTCTCTCCAATGTAGAGGAGACCACATTGGGAGCAACGAATACAGTAGACTAAGTTGGGGGAAATGCAAGTGAAATGCTGCTTCACTTGAAAGGAATGTTTGGGCCCTTGGACTGTGAGGAGAGAGGAAGTGAAGGGGCAGGTGTTGCATCTTTTGCGTGGGCATGGGGTAGTGCCATAGGAGGGGGTTGAGGAGTAGGGGGTGATGGAGGAGTGGACCAGGGTGTCCCGGAGGGAGCGATCCCTACGGAATGCCAACAGTGGGGGTGAAGGGAAGGTGGTGGCATCATGCTGGAGTTGGCGGAAATGGCGGAGGATGATCCTTTGAATGCGGAGGCTGGTGGGGTGATAAGTGAGGACAAGGGGGACCCTATCATGTTTCTGGGAGGGAGGAGAAGGCGTGAGGGTGGATGCGCGGGAGATGGGCTGGACACGGTTGAGGGCCCTGTCAACGGCCGTGGGTGGAAAACCTCGGTTAAGGAAGAAGGAGGACATGTCAGAGGAACTGTTTTTGAAGGTAGCATCATCGGAACAGATGCGACGGAGGCGAAGGAACTGAGAGAATGGGATGGAGTCCTTACAGGAAGCGGGGTGTGAGGAGCTGTAGTCAAGGTAGCTGTGGGAGTCGGTGGGTTTGTAATGGATATTGGTGGACAGTCTATCACCAGAGATTGAGACAGAGAGGTCAAGGAAGGGAAGGGAAGTGTCAGAGATGGACCATGTGAAAATGATGGAGGGGTGGAGATTGGAAGCAAAATTAATAAATTTTTCCAAGTCCCGACGAGAGCATGAAGCAGCACCGAAGTAATCATCGATGTACCGGAGAAAGAGTTGTGGAAGGGGGCCGGAGTAGGACTGGAACACGGAATGTTCCACATACCCCATAAAGAGACAGGCATAGCTGGGGCCCATGCGGGTACCCATAGCCACACCTTTTATTTGGAGGAAGTGAGAGGAGTTGAAGGAGAGATTGTTCAGTGTGAGAACAAGTTCAGCCAGATGGAGGAGAGTAGTGGTGGATGGGGATTGTTCGGGCCTCTGTTCGAGGAAGAAGCTAAGGGCCCTCAGACCATCCTGGTGGGGGATGGAGGTGTAGAGGGATTGGACGTCCATGGTGAAGAGGAAGCGGTTGGGGCCAGGGAACTGGAAATTGTTGATGTGACGTAAGGTGTCAGAGAAATCACGGATGTAGGTGGGAAGGGACTGGACAAGGGGAGAGAGAAGGGAGTCAAGATAACAAGAAATGAGTTCTGTGGGGCAGGAGCAAGCTGAGACGATCGGTCTACCTGTGCAGTTCTGTTTGTGGATTTTGGGTAGGAGATAGAAGCGGGCCGTCCGAGGTTGGGCGACTATCAGGTTGGAAGTTGTGGGAGGAAGATCCCCAGAGGAGATGAGGTCAGTGACAGTCCCGGAAACAATGGCTTGATGTTCAGTGGTGGGGTCATGGTTCAGGGAGAGGTAGGAGGAAGTGTCTGCGAGTTGACGCTCAGCCTCCATGACAACAACAGCACCACCCTTGTCAGCGGGTTTGATGACAATGTCAGGGTTGGACCTGAGAGAATGGAGTGCAGTAAGTTCAGAGAGAGACAGGTTAGAATGGGTGAGAGGAGCAGAGAAATTGAGATGACTAATGTCGCGCCGACAGTTCTCAATGAATAGATCAAGAGAAGGTAAGAATCCAGAGGGAGGGGTCCAGGTGGAGGGAGAATATTGGAGGTGGGTGAAAGGATCCATTGAATGGGGAGAGGACTCCTGCCCAAAGAAGTGAGCCCAGAGACGAAGACGGCAGAAGAAGAGTTCAGCATCATGCCGAGCCCGAAATTCATTGAGTTGAGGGCATAAGGGTATGAAACTAAGTCCTTTGCTGAGCACTGAACGTTCAGCATCGGAGAGGGGAAGGTCAGGGGGTATAGTGAATACATGGCTGGGGCTGGGATTGGAAGATGGGGTGGGGCCGGAGGGACAGGCAGGGGTGGAGGGTCCTAGATGGGTGTTGGTGTCGATGAGTTGTTGGAGCTTGCGTTCCTTAGCACTTGAGAGAAAGAGAAAAAGTTTCTTAATGAGGCGTCGGATGAGCCGAAGAATAAAATGAAACTGGGGGCACGCGCAGCTTTGAAAAAGGGTACAGCGGTGCTGCTGGAGGGAGAGGTCGAGTGTGTTCATATGGCGGCGCATAGCACTGAGTGTGGATTTCAGAATGTGACGGGAACAGCAGTCCGAGAAATGTTTTATGTCCCGGAGATACCTGTAATCTTGGGTGGGTTCGAAACATGAGGGGTGGAATTTCAGTTGAAATCCACATGGTCTTGAGCTCCCTCCTCCATCCCCACCCCCTTTCTGTTTCCCCCTTCCTTTTGTTTTTTTCCAATTAATTATATAGATTTTTCTTTTCCCACCTATTTCCATTATTTTTAAATATTTTTAAATCTTTTATGCTCTCCCCACCCCCAGTAGAGCTATACCTTGAGTACCCTACCATCCATTCTTAATTAGCACATTCGTTTAGATAATATCACCAACTTTAACACCTATGTGTTCTTTTGTTCTATTGTTGGTGACATCTTTTGATGATCTGCTTCTATCACTGCTTGTTGTCCCTACAACTACACCAACCCCCTCCACTTCTCTCTCTCTCTCTCTCTCTCTCTCTCTCTCTCCGCCCCCCCACACACCTTAAACCAGCTTATATTTCAACTCTTTCTTGGACTCGAACTCAAGTTCTGTCGAAGGGTCATGAGGACTTGAAACGTCAACTCTTTTCTTCTCCGCCGATGCTGCCAGACCTGCTGAGTTTTTCCAGGTAATTCTGTTTTTGTTTTAAATTATTTCTACTCCACTGTATGTTTTTGCACATCTGAACATAAAGGAAATATACAGATATATATGTATGTTATTAGCAAGGCAAGTAAATGGAGATCTGGAAATGTTGTTTTGGTCCGGCGGATAATTATTTTCTTCCTGTGGATAATTTAATTTCCTCCTGAAGACATTGGGTGGAATTTGATGCCTTCCCCCCGCCGCAAGTTTGGTGGTAGGAGGCCATTTAAACAGGTGCAAGGATGGTGCGTGTGGATCACATGGTGACCACCCTAATGTCAATTGAGGCCCTTAAGTGGGCAATTAATGCCATTGGTATTTACCCAACAGTGGGCAGGGTGCTTGCCATGCGGGAGTACAACAAGTAACCCAAGCAGCATTGCTTGCAGACTTCCAGGGAGGGTCCCACATTCAAAGGCACCCTGACCGACACTGACCTGACATCGGGAAGTGGGGGGATGGGGCCGCTGAGAGCCACCCCCTCTCCCCTGACCCCAAACACTGACCCCTTTCTGCTATCACTCACCTGTGGTTGGGATCCAGCGACAATCAGATAGTTGTCATACTGGCAGTGGCCACTGCCTCCCTGCTGGGGCTACCGTTCAATAGAGGTGAGCATGACTTTCACCTCTGGGGTGCTTGATCCCAGGAAGTCCTGCCATTGCCTCATTTAGTGCCTGAGTGGCACTTAATATGGAGGGCCTTCCTGAAAAGAGGCGATGCAGGGCATTGGCTTTCCAGCCAGCTGGCGAGACCCCCGTTGCCTCCATTAAATACTGCCCATTGCGTGGAATCTTACCAGCTTAGACCCTGAGTGGAAATTTCCATGCCTGCTGGTGTCGTGCGTCATGGTGGGCATGAGCAGACAATATGGTGGGAAGGCCAAAAATAGGTTTCATGCCATTGTGAAACAATTTTGCAACCATCCGCTCTGCTTGTTAATGATGGGCTGCATTTCTCACTACCAGACACGAGAACTTCATTGTAATACATCTACATTTCATTATAAGCCCAGCTCACTGGAATCGTCCCCCCACGCAGGATCATCTGAGCATGTCATGTTGCACAACAGCATTTATAAGGCATGCACCTGGCGAGCTGCACGTCGAGGGGAACTCAGAGCTGAGTGCACAGTAACGTTACACAGAGCTTTGGGGCACCGCGCATTCAGGCGAGGGTACAGGCAAGTCAGTTTTTCCCAGCTGCCTGACAGCATGGTGCTGGGGCAAGGGCTGCCCTGCGGTTGAGCTCGGCGGGGGGCAGGTTTGCACTGTGGTTGAAGCAACTTGGGGCGATGGGAGGCAAAGGTTACACTGCAGTTGATGGTAGTGCTCAAGCATATGCAGAGGTGGGGTGAGTTGGGGGTGGAGCAGCCACACATTAGGGAAACCTTTCCTCCGCAGCTGAGACAATTCAGGCACAGCCACATTGACATGCTTGGTGTCGGGGCCCCTAGCTTAACTGCCCACTCAAGTAATGCAGAGGCATCAAAGTGCCACCAAAGCTCCAGAGCTCTTCACCCCTCGGGCGCAGACTGCAAACTAATGAGCATTTTAGTGGACTGCAAAAAACTGGATGACTGTGCAAATTGTACAATCTCCTTGCTAAAGCTGGCTATGGAGCATTCACTGGTGGAAGCGATCACAGCCCCTTGAAATGTCATCATTCAGGTTTAGCCCAGTCTACCCCATGGTTCAAGCTAACAGTGCAGTGCGGGTTAGGAGAATGTCTGTGCCTGAGCTGAGAGCACAACATGCAGTCCAGCAGGCGATGCTACTGCCAGTCAGTCAGGTGGAATAGGGTTTCGGGCAGCCATGCAGCGCAATAAACTCTGGCCATCCAAGTGCTAGCCAGCACTCTCTGAGATACTTTAGGGGCCTTCAGACTTAACCAAGAGAGGTTCTTAGTACACCCAAGCTAACCCACGCATGTCTCTCTTTCATCCTGCAAGAGGAGCACATCAGGAGCATGGAGCTTGGTGACCTAGCTGTATGCCTCATGACTTACAGAGAGTGGAGACAAAGAAGCAGAGAGCGACGGAGGCACCTGGCTGGGCAGAGGGAGGGGAAGCACCCTCAGGAAGAAGGGGTGGCTGGGGCTGCTTCTCACACTGCCAAAGAGCCACAATGAGCCATCACTGTTTGATGTCTAGCTAGGGTCTGTAGGTGCCACCTTTCATTCCTGCAGATGACCGAGAAACAGTGTCACCAAAGACTGCACATGTCTAGGGAGCTGGCTAGTCACATCTGCCACTGCTGCAGGATGTGGCGCCAAGGTGACATGGAGTGCATCCATTGCCAATGGCCATGAAAGTGACCACGGTACTCATTTTTTACACTAGTGGCTCTTTTCAGGGCTCCACAAGTGACCTCTGTGAGATCTCACAAGCTCCACCCACAAATGCATCCATGAGGTCATGGATGCCATCTTCGTGAAGGCACACAGCTTTGTGCATTTCGTCCGGGATCAGGAAAGCCAGGATGCAAGAGCACTGGGATTTGCCCAGATCTCAGGTTTTCCACAGGTGCAGGGTGCCATTGATTGCACTCACGTGGCGCTTAGATCGTCATGGCCGCATGCAGTCAACTATGTTAACCGCAAGGGCTTCCACTCAATAAATGTTCAGCTGGTGTGTGACCACCACAAAAGCTGGTCTCTGCATGGTTCCCAGGAGTGTCCATGACTCCTACATCCTTAGCAAGCCTCAGATCCCTGATGTCTTCCAGGGTCCACAGAGGATGCAGCATTGGTCCCTTGGGAACTAAGAGCTACCGCGGAGGATGTGGTTGATAACACCCGTGCAGCGGCCTCAGAGTGTAGTAGAGAGAAGATACAATGAGACTTATGCGACAACTTGGACCTTGGTAGAACAAAGCATTGGGATGTTGAAAATGAGGTTCTGGTGCCTGGACCAGTCTGGTGGAGGTGTCAGGAAAATATTATAATTTTCATAATGTTATTGGAATTTATTGTAAGGTAGGAATAGTGTGTGCCTGTGTGTGAAGGGGTGGGGGGGGGTGGTGGTGGGGGCGGGGGGGGCGGGGGTGGTGGGGTGGAGGCAGGGGGGACTTAATTGAATTAAAGACAGCTGGTCTGAAGGCTTTGACGTATCAAAAGAGAAGCTGGGTTAGAAATATTAAACAGGTGAATGTGGCTGAAGTTTTAGAATGTGAGGTGTCAAAGGAAAATTTGCATTTTTAGATAAAACAGAGTTATTTGAATTTCAAAAGAGAGGGTGAAATGTTACACTTAGCCAGAAGAAGCCAAACAGTGTGTTTATTTTTCCCAAAGCTTACTGATAAAATTGATGCTATGGAAGATTTTTATTATTAGAAAAGTAGAGTTAAAAAAACATATTGGGACAATGGGATTTACATTAAAAAGGCAGAAACTTGTATAAAGTAGATGAGGCTCTGTGCAAGAGGAAGGAATTCTAAGATCTAAGTGTGAAAAGCCTCTAAGCCTCAAGCTGCTGTCTACACAAACTGAAGTGAAGGAAACTAACTTTGAATGCGACTGTTCGGTGACTGGGTCTTTTAAAAATCTATGTGTTTTACTGTTGCCTTAACTAAGGCATAACGTGGAGTTAGATTAACTAAGGGAGCTAGGAGTTATCATAGTAGTAACTTGTAAACCTATGTATGTACTTAAGATCACTTTTTTATTAATAAAGGTTTAATTTAGTTTTGTAAGAAACCTATAAGTCTTATTACTACTGAATTCAAGGCACACATCTCGAAATAAATTCAAATTGACAAATAGTTCTGGCAGTTGTTTCAAGTTTCCCTCTGGGATTTGAACAGCATTTACCATCCACTGTGCCATAACAAAACTGGGAGCTCTTTGTGGGATATATTTGAAATTCCTGGATTGGTTTGAAGTTGGTGAATCATAAGGTTTGAATTCAGGAGTTAGTGAGTTTTTTTTTAAGTGGTGAGATTGCAATATGGCTTTGGCAGTTGCTAAGACTTGTTTGGTAGTTGAGGTTATAACTTTGGTTGGTTTATAAGGGCCAAATAAAGCTAAGTTAATGGAATGGGCAGATGAGTCACAGTTAGGGTTTTTTATTTGTTCATGGGCATGGGATGTGGGCATCGCTAGCTAGACCAGCATTTATTGCCCATCCCTAATTGTTTTGTTTAAAGGGTATTGTTAAGAGTCAATTACATTGCTGTGGGTCTGGAGTCATGTGTAGGCCAGACCAGGTAAGGACAAGGGTGAGGAAATCAGACATAATTAAAGGTGTAGCATTTTAAATGGGAGAAAATACCTGAAAGACTGAGTTCTCTAAGGGATGGTTCATTAAAATGGGCTCAAATTCAGTTGCAAATGATAAAACTTAAGCTAGAGGCAGCAGAAAAAGAAAAGGAAAGAGAAAGGGCATTTCAAAGGGAACAGGCAGAAAGGCAGGAAAGAGAAAAGGAGAGACAGAAAATTCCAGCTTAAAATGCTGGCAGTTAAAAAAGAGACACCAGAAGGTGAGGAAGGATTTATTTCCAGATCAGAATCCAGTGGGGAGATGTTTAAATGTGTACAAGCTCTTCCAAAGTTTGAAGAAAAAGATATTGAAGCTTTCTTTATTTCATTTGAGAAGATAGCTAAACAGATTAAATGGCCACAGGAAAACTGACATTGTTGTTACAATCCAGGTTGGAGGTTAGAGCACATGAGGTTTATGCTTCACTGTCAGAAGAAATGTTGGTGAACTATGATGTGGTATAAAAAGGCTATTTTGAGTGCATATGA
Organism: Carcharodon carcharias; assembly: GCF_017639515.1. Taxonomy (NCBI): domain Eukaryota; kingdom Metazoa; phylum Chordata; class Chondrichthyes; order Lamniformes; family Lamnidae; genus Carcharodon; species Carcharodon carcharias. The sequence continues at coordinate 47,345,304 of NC_054482.1, forward strand.
GTTGGTTCCGGAGGCACACTGACAGAAATTTAGGAATATGGTAAAACAGCCTGGGCAAACTTATATTGAGTTTGAAAGAGTAAAACAAAGTAATGTTGACCAGTGGATATGGGCATTAAAGATAGAGATGGCATATGCAGCTCTTAGAAAGGTAATTCTTTTGGAAGAATTTAAGATTCAATTCCTTCGGTAGTGAGAACTCATGTGGAGGGACAGAGGGTTGAAACGGTAAGATAAGCAGCAGAGATAGCTGATAATTATGAGTTAGCTTATAAGAGCTAAACCTTTTTTTGTCACCCTTTTAAAACAGAGATGGATGGAAAGTAGGAAGGTGAAAGGAAGTTGGGTAGTCAGGGAAGAGAAGGAGTAAGTGGAAATTTGCAGAAATTTTTTTTTTTTCAGAATAGAAAGGAAGATGCTGAGGGTAGAAGTGACATTCGAAAATTGAGATATTTTCATTGTAATATAGTTGGACACACAAAGTCAGTGTGTTGGAAATTACAGGGAAAATCTGTTAGGATTATTGAGATGCAGAAAAGTTCTGGAAGTAAAAGTACCATGGGTTCTGAGGTTCAGGCACAGGAAAAACCAGTGGTTTGTGTACAGGTAAAACAGGAAGAATCAGTGATAGGTAAAGAAGTGAGAATGTGTTCACAATTTACCCAAGCGAATTCTAAGGAGCAGGTTGCAGAAATATTTAAAGATTTTGTATGTGAGGAGGAAGTCTTTCTATGTGTACAGCATGGAGTAGGTAAAGATGTTAACATTTTAAGAGGCACAGGGGCTAGTCAATCCTTAATGTTGTGGGATAGTGATATTTGTTATTCAGAGGGAGTATTGCAAGAGCAGGTGATAATAAGTGGGGTTCATGGAGATGCTAAACCTTTTCCATTGTAGAAGGTAAATTTAAGGAATAAGTGGAAAATTGGTGAAGTGATTGTTGGAGTAGTGGTAAAACTGCCCATTACAGGGGTTCAGTTTATTCTGGATAATGGTATAGTTGGGTCACAGATGTGGGTGATAGCTATGGTAGTTGAGCACCCTGTAGAAGTGTTTTCAACAGAAATGTTGCAGAGAGAGCATTCTGGATTGTTTCCAGATTGTGTGGTAACAAGATCACAGGCTCATAGGTTGAAACAAGAAGAACAGGAAGATCAAAAGCAGGGAGAAGGTGTGAAAGTCCAATTAGCTTGCATTGTGTTTGATAACATTGTTCAAAAGGAAGGAACAGAGGACAATGTAGCTGAGGTGTTTAACTCAAGGCAGTTATTGGAGTTACAGAAAAAGGATTCATAAATAAAAGTTATATCCGACAGCTTACTCAGAAACAGAGGCAGAATGTATTCCAGAATGTTATTATCTTAAGGGTAATGTTTTAATGAGAGAATGGCAGCCTTATCATGCTTCCACAAATGAAAGTTGCAAGGAGGTGTATCAGATTGTAATACCATTTGGCTATAGAAATGAGATTCTGAGGATAAGTCATAAAATTCTAATGGGGGGACATTTAGGAATTAGAAAGACACAAGCGAAAGTGCAAAAACATTTTTATTGGCCTGGATTGGATAGCGATGTTGTCAAATTCTGTAGAACATGTCACACATGTCAGGTGATAGGGAAACCACAAGCAGTGATTAAGCCGGCATCTTTAATTCCAATCCCTGTATCTGAAGAACCTTTCACTAGGGTCATGATTGATTATGTAGGATCCCTCCCTAAGACTAAAAATGGAAATCAGTACTTACTGACAATAATGGATATGTGAGCAAGGTTTCCTGAAGCGATACCTTTGAGAAATATTACAACAAAGAAAATTGTGGAAGAGTTAATTTAATTTTTTACAAGATATGGTTTACCTAAAGAAATACGATCAGAGCAGGGTTCAAATTTCATGTCACAGTTGTTTAAGGAAGTAATGAACAGTTTGGAGATAAAGCAATTTAAGTCAACAGCTTACAAAGAACTTTGGAAAGATGGCATCAAACTCTAAAAACTATGATGAAGACATATAGTTAAGATTATCCACAGAATTAGGATAGGGGAATTCCATTCTTGTTATTTGCTATTAGGGATGCTCCTAATGCATCGACTGGTTTTAGTCCTTTTGAATTAGTTTATGGCCATGAGGTAAGGGGACCACTGAAATTGATTCATGAGAAATTGGTGGCTCAAAATTCAGAAACTACTCTTCTGGATTATGTATCAAATTTCAGAAAAAGATGGGACAGAGCATGTGAGTTGGCTAGGGGACATTTAAAGATATCACAGCAAGTGATGAAAGTGAGGGTGGACAGGAAAGTTTTGTTGCTGGGAACAAAGTGCTAATTCTGTTACCAGTACTGGGTGACTAATTAAAGGCAAGGTTTAGTGGGCCTTAAAGGATTGAAAAGAAAGAATGAAGTAAATTATTTAATAAATACTCCAGAGAAAAGAAAGAAACAGAGGGCGTGTCATGTAAATATGCTTAAAAAGTACTTTGATAGAGAAGAGAACCAAAAGGAGATAATAGTGGTGGTAGATAATGAGAAAGAAGTAGAAATGCAGGATTCTGGAACTGATTTTCCTCTAATCAAATTGGATAATGAGGGGGTACTTGAAAATTTAAATGTACTATTGAGTTACCTTCCAGACAAGTCTCAAAGTGATTTGGGGAAGCTATTGCAGTCACACAAAGCTATCTGTGGGAATAAACTGGGGAGGACAAATTTAGCTATGCATTATGTGTGTGTAGGAGTTTCATCTTCGAAAAGGCAACATCCTTATAGATTAAATCTAGCAAAGTTATTACAAGTGCAGAAAGAAATCAAATTCATGCTTCAAAATATTATCATTGAGTCTAGCTGCAGTAACTGGAGTTTACCTATTGTGCTGATACCGAAACTGCATGGAACACAAAGACTGTGTGTGGACTATCGAAAGGTGAATGCAGTGACAAAAGTGGATTCATATCCTATACCATGGTTGGAAGATTGCATTGAGAAAGTGGGGCAATCAAAATTTATCACAAAAGATTGGTTTGCTAAGAGAATATTGACAAGTACTGTTATAGGAGAGAGCAAAGGAGATATCAGCTTTTGTGATACCAGATGGACTATAGCAATTTAAAGTCATGCCATTTGGTGTTAGAAATGCATCTGTACCATTTCAAAGAGTGACAAATAAAGTAATTGCAGGTCTGAGTAATTGTGCTGTTTATATTGATGACTTGACAGCCCTCAGTCAGACATTATACATGTGGCTGGATGAGAAAATCTGATTGCAGATGCATTGTCAAGAGTTTGAAGGTTAAAGGGAAAATTGGACATTTAAGACCTGGACGCTGGACTAGAATGATTTCTGTTGATAACAAGGATTTGTATATGTATTGTTATGTTAATGCATGCATCTTGTAATGTAACAGTGTAATAAATATAGAAGGTAATGTAAGATGGGTTAAGAAAATGAAGCATGTCTTTTTAAATTATGATGTGTGTGTAGGGGGGTGGGTGGGGGGAGGTGGTGGAGACTTAACTGAATTAAAAACAGTTGGTCTGAAGGCTTTGATGTATCAGAAGAGAAGCTAGGTTTGAAATGTTAAATAGGCAAACATGGCTGAAGTTTCAGAACATGAAGTGTAAAGGAAAAATTTGCATTTTTAGATAAACCAAAGTAATTTGAATTTCAAAAGAGGTGGTGAAATGTTACTCTTAGCCAGAATAAGTCAGTGTGTTTCTTTTTCCCAAAACCTACTGATAAAATTGGTACTATGGAGGATTTTTATTATTAGAAAAATAGAGTTGAAAAGACATATTGGGATAGTAGATATTGGGATTTACATTAAAAAGGGAGAAACCTGTATAAAGGAGATGAGGTTATGTATAAGAGGAAGGCAGTTTAAAATCTAACAAGTGCATCCATTGTGCCATAACAGAACCCTGCAATACAGTCCACAACATATGTCATGCATCGTCGTCACTTGCTTTTGTGCCCTTTACAATCAGGCGTTGCAACGGGGAGAGGAGCTGGCTGAACAGGAGATGGAAGAGCTGCATGCCTCCTCCAATGAGGAGGGTGTTGAAGAGGATGAAGGTGAGGAGGTCCTCAAAAGCGAGAATACCAGTGATGAGGCCATCACACCGGCGAGATGAGGTAGGCATGCTCAGGAGGTCCTCATAGCTGCTAGATTCGTGGAGAATGTGACAACATGCAATGAGGAGGCACCATAGATCCTTACATTGCATCTGTGAACATTTGACTCCAGCCTAGTTGACGGTAGCGCACTTACCCTTGGTGATAAGGCTCCTGTCATGGAGACGCAGTGGAGGCTGTACTAGTCACTAGATTCCAGGAGGATGATGATGACATGCAGTGACGACACTCCATAGATCTTTACATAGCTTCTGTGAATATTTGACTCCTGTCAAGCTAGGGGCAGCTCATTTGCGCTCTGTGAACAGGGTAACATTACAGAGATGAAACTTAAAATACACTTGATCCTTTGTCAGCCTTCAGCACCTGACCCCTTCAGGAGCATGGTGTATCCGGTCACAAATGCTGAAGCGATGGAGGCCAGCCCCACCAAAAAGGTGCTGCGAGCACACAGAGAGAATGACGGAACTCTGTGATGTCTGCCCATGACATTCTGGCAGCAATGCCAAACACCATTGAGGTGTTGGAATCATTGGTGCATCCATTGAGTGTGAAGTCAAACCATCACTTTGGTCTGAAAGTTACACATGGTGCAAGGAAGAGGCCCCGGACTGAGAAACCTGTCTTTATCTTGTGCAGGAACCAAGGTTTCAAATCTGAGTGAAATGAACACTACTCAGAGTAGCAAGGAGCCAAAGGCAGAGTGACATTCTTGGGAGCTTATTTACAATAGTGAACATTATGTACATACAATTACCACCCATGGTCAGGCTGTGCCTTCCTAACCCTGCTGCTATGTCTTGGTGCTCCCCTGACATCCACAGTGGAGGTGGAGGCAGCTTGCCGACTGTTAAGCCCAGTCTGTGATGACATTGAGGAGAGTTTTCTGGAGGGCCCCAGCCTGCTTTTGGGGTCCTGCTGTGTAACAGTGGTACCCACCTCAGCCTGTGGAGCTGGAGCCGCTGAGGTCACAGGAAGAGGGGATTTGGATGGGCCGACACTCCTGGGGTCACCTGGGTGGTTGGCCCCGGGCTGTGCACCTGCTGATGCTCCTTCCTACGGGTGCCGAGGGCCCCTGGCTGTGGCCGAGCCATGCTGACTCCTTGAGGAGAAGGGGAAGCTGAAGTGAAATGGAGCTGCTCCGCACGCCTCACATGTTGACCAACTATGGTGTCAGCGATGGAGTTCAGGCTATGCAGCAGTGCAGGAACGATATCCTGGACCAAGCACTCCATGGCAGCTGCCATCCTTCCAATGTTGATCTAACTGCATTGGCATGCCAGCGCTTTCGCCTCAGACTGAAGGCAGACAGGCTCCTCCATTGTGCCTTGCAATCTGAGGAGTGCAGCAGATATCTCTTCCTTATGTTCCCAGGCTTGTCTTTGCAGCTCGAGCAACTGAGGTATGATTGAGTCCAGAGGCTCATCATCTGACTCTGACTCACATATTTCTGGCGTCCAACTAGAAACTTGGGAAATCCCAACCGCCATCTGCTGTGGATCAGGCAATGCAACATGCTCACCAGATTGCGAGGCTACTTTAGAACTAGGTCCCACCAAGACTTGTGGCTCTGCACTGGTGGAGGGTCTGGGTTAGCTCTGTGACTGGTCTTCAATTGGAGTTTCAGCAGATTCCTCTTCCGAGATGTCTTCGAGGTTTGAGTCGAGGACCTGAGCGGTGGATTCCCTTGGCTGTTTCTTAGATGCAAAAGCAAGGAGAGATAATTAGTGCATGGCAGCGGCCTGTGAAACAGGACACATCACTCACAGCATTGTTGTCTAATGGATGTTGCACTGCTGGATCCTCACTTGGTAGAGCCATTAGCGCAGGAATGGTCCAGATCTTCATCGGCCAGCCGAAGGGCTCTATTTTCAAAGTCTGTGAGGATCTTGATTTCAGGCATTCCTTCACCAGTCTGTGACCTCTCCATTTTCCTGTGTGCCAGCTTGTCCTGCATGAAGACAAATGGAGAGAGTGTAAGCAGGATGCCTGCCAGACCAGATGATAAGTATGCCTGGCATGTGTGAGTGGTGCCATGGATGGGATGAGGACAATGAAGATGTGTGTAAGAGAGTGATGTCCCTTGAACTGGCAGTGAGTGCAATCGCTATGGATGTGTGATGGGTTAGTGAGTGTGAGTTGAGAGTAATAAGAAGAGTGACTTACCCTGGTGGAACGGAGGAGATCACGCATCCTCTTTTGCAGGGTATTGGTACTGACCAAGCCGGATTAGTGGTATTGCTGCCCCTCCTTCAGCCACAGCAGGGATAGAGGACAGTGACTGGCCTTCAATTGGAGTCAGGCTTCCACAGCATCCAAAAGGTGTTCCAAGGACGCATCACTGAATTGAGGGCTGCAGTCTTCTTGCCTTTCAGGGCCATGTCTTCTGTGTAACAGTCCTGGCCTGGAAGCACTGAGAGGTGTGTGCATGACTGCACTTTAAATATGACGCCATATGTGAGGAAGCAGCAAGGCGACGGCATGGCGGGCGAACAAGAGCCTGCCCACCATCGAAACGGTGTGTTTCCTGGGAATGCATAATTAATGACGCACCGTTTGGGACGATACAGCATGAAAAGCCACCATTGCAGCCGGCGGGTAAAATGTTCTTTTTCCCGCCTGCTACTGCACTTCATGCAAATCTGGGATGATTCCGCCCCTGCTGCAACAGTGGAACCATTTGCGGGTTTGGACTCCAACTCTGCTCTTTACCAGAGTAAACCAATTGCCATCCCACCTCCAGGTTCCCTGACCAATCAGAGTAAGGAGGTCATGTTGAACGTGTATATGGCAATAGTTAGACCTCATCTGGAGTGCTGCGTTCAGTTCTGGGTGCTATACTTGAGAAAGGATGTGAAAACAGTGTAGGGAGTACAGAGGAGATTCACAAGGATGATTCCCGGGGTGAAGAACTGTAGTTATGAGGTTAGATTGGAGAGGTTGGGACTGTTTTCATTGTAGAAAAGAAGGCTGAGAGGAGACTTGATAGAGGTATTGAAGATCCTGAGGGGTATGAACAGGGTAAATAGTGATAAACTGTTCCCACTTAAGAGAACATCAAGAACTAAAGGGCATAGATTCAAAATAATTGGCAAAAGGAGTAAATGTGATCTGAGGAAAAATGTTTTCACCCAGAGGGTGGTTGAATTCTAGAATAAACTTCCTGAAAGGGTTGTGGAGGCAGGTTCGATCGAGGTATTCAAACGGAATTGGACTGCTACCTGAAAAGAGAGAATGTGCAAGGTTACAGGGATAAGGCAGGGGAGTGGGACTAGGTGGAATACTCTTTCAGAGAGCTAGTGCAGACTTGATGGGCCGAATGGCCTCCTTCTGCATTGTAAAGATTCTATGATACTGTGATAGAAAGGGAGGATGGGATGGCATGTCCATACTCTTAAAGGAAGAATTTCTAATTAAAGGGACCTTAAAGCTTACTAGCACTTCAATTTGTGAGGCTGCAGCAACCATTGGAATGGAGAGAGGCCTGGGAAGGATGCTCCCTGAATTTTTCATTCTTACCTGGAGGCTTTCCAAGGGGCAGCAATGACATGAGCTCTACCAAAAGGAAGAGGACAACTCCTCCAACCAACCAAGTCTGGATGGAAGTGGCCGTGGAATTCAGCAGAAGAAGTGTGGTCCCTCCAACTTGGAGATAGTGCACCAAGAGGATCCAGGATCTCCGGAGGATGGGAAAGGTGAGTGATATTACACTTTCAGGTGCCAAGCCCCACGTTCTGATTTGCCCAGCATTCTCCTGCACAACACTTATTAGGTCAATATGCCTTGCACTTCCTCTCATTCCATCTCTCCAGGCATCTCACGTTCCCGTCTGAACAGCCAACACTCACAATCATCCTATTGCCCTCTTGCTTCCATGTCTCACAGTCACCCTTCACAAATGTTGTCCTTCCCCCACAAGCAATTTCCGCCACTCTTAATCTTTGAAGTTGAGCTGTTGGTGGTAGTTGGCCTATGATCTTGACCCTCAGCAGAAGTGGAAAGTTGCTATGAAGTGTTGAAAGCTAGCATGAGGGAAGTGTGGCTGAAGGTGAGTGAAGTACTAGACAAGTGAACTGTCTTCTAAACAGTTGGTAGTCATCTGTCAAGCACTCTCTGAGAGAACAGGTGCTTTGAACGGTAGTCCCTCAATGGCCATGGCTATTGGAGCTCTTCAGTGTAACTGATCAAAGTCCTCCCATCTTTTTGGTTTTACTGGAGAAGCTCTTCCCACTGTGCACTCACCTTGGTGACCCCATCGGCTGGCTGACATGTTGGGAAGCATGTTCCCTGGCTGGGAAATCCGGGATTCAGTGTTAAAGCCCCTTATAATTGGCTTTCTAACAACTTCAATTAATTGTTAATTACTTGTCCGACAGGTCCAAGGGGATTCCACGCTTGCCTTTAGTGCCATCATGGGAAAGCCAGAAGAGAGCGAGATCATGTTGGAATCCTGATTGTAGATCAATTTTTGAGACTTTTCCACCCTGTCTGCCCCCTCAATCTGTCTGCCATGGGCTGGGAAAATTCTGCCCATTGATGTTTTGCTGGGGTATGACTTCACAGCTGGTAGCGGTGCTGGTACACAATTCTCACAGATAAGAGAGTATAATTTCAGTATGACAAGGTTACAGAGGTACCTGACATTTAAAATGTGAACGCAGGAATTGATAATGGAAAAAGTTGATTGGAAGTGCATGCTGATGTAAGATATTTACCCTATCATAGATTTTCAAATTCCTAAGATTGATTACTCCATTTTGAAATAAGCTTTCAACTTTAAAATTAGATTTGCCCAAATAGAATAATTTGTTAATTAAATAAAATAAAATAAACTGGATCATTAGTAACTTTACTGATGTGCCTGCATTTTTTTAAGAAAAAGATCTCCAGCAGCCAGTGTTCGAGTTTGTAAAACTAATAATGCTGTTTTAAAAATAAATTATTCCTGTGTGTAGCATGTACCATCTACATGATGCACTGCAGTAACTCACCAAGTCTACTTCGACAGCACTTTCTAAACTCATCACCTCTGCCACCTAGAAGGACAAGGGCAGCAGATACATGGGAACACCACAACCTGCAAGTTGCCCTCCAAGTCACACACCATCCTGATTTGGAAATATATCGCCATTCCTTCACTGTCTCTGGGTCAAAACCCTGGAATTCCCTTCCTAACAGCACTGTGGATATACCAACACATGGACTGCAGCGGTTCAAGAAGGCTGCTCACCATTACCTTCTCAAGGGCAATTAGGGATAGGCAATAAGTGCTGGCCTAGCCAGTGATGCCCACATCCTGTGGAAGAATATTGAAAAAAAATAAGGTATGTATTTGACAAGTGTGTTCCTATAATTTAAAGTGAAATAATGGTTAGCATAATGGTTTACATGGCTAGAGTTCAGGTGGTGACCATGAAAGCAGGCTATTTTCTGTGATGTGCATCACAGGCAATCCTGATCCTGTTCTTGATTAATATTAAACATGCGCATTTTCAGTGTAGGATCACTGGATGGCAATCAAAAGCAGCATCTGTGAAGCATTTATGTGCAATGTGACTAATTGTAGCTCCCTTGAGATCAGGTAACTTTGTGCAGACACAGAACGTTTATGATCTGTAAAATTCATTCATCTCATTAACTAAGCTCATTGAGCCATGGTGGGGAATATAGTTTAATAAACTGGTGAAATAAGTTAGCAGAGAAAGCCATTATAGATGGTAGTACAAATGTGTTAAAGAGATAATTAGGTGTTTTTCTAGAGAGCACGGCTGTGGCTCAGTGATAGCCCTCTGAGTCAGAAGGTTGTGGGTTCAAGTCCTATTGCAGAAACTTGAGCCATAATCCAATGTGGTACTGAAGGAGCACTGCACTGCTGGAGGCAATGTAGCCCTCTTTTTTTTTCTGTAGTACATGGTCAATTCAGTTAAGTGTACGGGCCCTTTAAATCTTTTTGCTTGGTTGCGCACATAAGGGGCCAACTTGTGCACTACATGTGCAGGAACTTTAGGGTTGCCACTCAGTCATGTGGCTTAAAGGGAGCATTGGCTAGAGGTACTGTCTTTCAGGATAAAACATTAAACTGAGCCTCTAGCTGCCCTCTCAAGTGGAGGTAAAAGATCCAATGGCACTATTTTGAAGAAAAACAGGTGAGTACTCCCAGTACCTTAGCCAATATTTCTCTCTCAACCAACATCACTAAAACAGATTATCTGATTATCTCAGCAGGTCTAACAGCATCTGTGGAGCGAAAGATAGAATTAATGACTTTTCAGGGCTGAAGAAGAGTCATAAGGACTCGAAACGTTAACTTTGTCTTTCTCTCCACAGATGCTGTTAGATCTGAGTTTTTCCAGCATTTTCTGTTTTTGTTTCAGATTTCCAGCATTTGCAGTATTTTGCTTTTATCTGATTATCTCATTGTTGTTTGTGGGATCTTGCTTGTGCAAATTGCCTGTTATGCTTACCATATAACAATGGCTATATTTCAAAAGTATTTCATTGGCTGTAAAGTGCTTTGGGAAGCCTTGAGGTCATGTAACGTACTATATAAATGCAGGCCTTTAATATCAGAGATTTTGGCGACAAAATTAATTTGTGCAGCACTTTTATTTTCAGTGTTCCACATGCTGTTTCTGGTCTAAAGGGGCATCTCCACTGTACATGTGCACTTCTGGTGTGGTGTGTGCCAGATGCCATTTTGTGTAGATTGGTAGCATGGGCATTAGGAATCTGTGCCAAAAGTACGCAGAGTAGTCAGCTCATGCAAACCCGATTTTCTATCTAAATGCTCCAGCTAAAATCCTCTTGATCTCGGACAGTTTATTACGCATTCAGCAGCAGGAAGAATAGTCATCAATACTATTTAACAGAATCACCATAACATTCACATTTATTGCAGATTGGTTTCTGCTGGCTGTTGTTGAGTTGTTGAGGGCTAGGAGGTCTGTACTGCTACTTAAATTTGGTGAAGTCGACAGTGAGTGGTGTGGCATGTGGTGAAAGTCTTGGTTCTCACTTCAAGAATTCTGCTCAGGCCACTTGCTCCAAGTTACGGGTGCTGAAGTTTCTATCCCCTCAGCCTGCAGCATGACAGGGAGAATTAGCAGAGGCAACACAGAGGAGGGCATCCTGCTCAAGGATGGGAAAGAAAGGGTCTTGGCAGGAGGTTAGGTCCACCTAGGGTGTTCAAGGAGCAATTTTATTATCTTAATCTCAGTGAAGAACAAGCATGTGTGAACTTCATCTCTTCAGGCCTCTTCCAGGCTGGAGCAGGCAATATCTCCAACGTCTCACAGCTCACCATGCAGTGTTATGTAAGGGACGTCATTGACACTTTGTGTGCAAAGAGAGAGGAATGCATTGCATTCTGTCTTTCTAGGCAGAAGAAGGCAGTGTGAGCTTGCAACTTTACCAGGGATAGCAGGCTTCCCCATGGTGTAGGGTACCATTGAAGAAATAGTAGTCTTGAATTTATGTTACGCTTTTCATGTCCAAAGCACTTCATAGTCAATAAAATGCTTTTTGCAGAGTAGACACAGTTGTAATGTGGGAAAGGAGGCAATCAATCTGCACACAGCAAGCTCCAATGGCAGTGTGATAATGACCAGATAATCGGCTTTCTTTTTAGTGATGCAGGTTGAAGGATAAATATTGGCCATAACATCACGGATAATGCCCTTGTTCTTCTTCAAATAATGCCATTGGTTCATTAATATTCATCTGAGAGGTGCATGGGGCCTCAGTTTAATGTCCCATCCAAATAACTGCATCTAGGACAGTGCAGCACTCCTTCAGTCCTGTAACTACGTACAGGCTAGATTTTGTACTCAAGGCCAGAATTTCCCTTTGGAGGTGGGAATTGGGAGTTGGGATTACTCCCAACACGGCAAACCTGCTTCCGTCCTGGCAGTGCTGGCAGGCAGGATCTTTATGTCTTGGAGGGTATGTCTTGGAAACGGAGGCAGAAGTGTTGGCCAGTTGATATCCACGTGGGCCTGATACAAGGCCCGCTTGACACTGTACTCTCCTGGCAATGTGGTCAGACATCTATGCAGTGACGGACAGCTTTTTTTATTCATTCAAGGGGTGTGGGCATTGCTGGCTAGGCCTGCATTTATTGCTCATCCCTAATTGCCCTTGAGAAGGTGGTGGTGAGCTGCCTTCTTGAACCGCTGCAGTCCATGTGGTGTAGGGAGTTGCAGGATTTTGACCCAACAACAGTGAAAGTAGGTAATATAGACTTGTGACTTGGAGAGAACTTGCAGGTGGTGGTGTTCCCGTGCAACTACTGCCCTTGTCCTTCTAGGTGGTAGAGGTCACAGTTTTGGAAGGTGTTGTTGAAGGAAGCTTGGTGAGTTGCTGCATTGCATTTTGTAGATGGTATAGACTGCTGCCACTGTGCATCAGTGGTGGAGAGAGTGAATGTTTTAGGTGCTACTTTGTCCTGGATGGTGTTGAGCTTCTTCGGTGTCATTGAAGCTGCACTCTTCCAGGTAAGTGGAGACTCCACACTGTACTGTCCAGGGAATGTGATCTGACCCCAGTACAGTAAAGGCCTAGCATGAACTGACCCTCAGTAAACTCCTAACTCATTACAGGTTCCCCTGAGTCCTTACCCTGCTGCCTTTAAGATTCAGCACTGGTGTACTGCTGGCCCATTCCTGTCTCTGGTCTCCCCTACAAATGGCTGCATTCTATCATGTGCAGCTGCAGCAAATCAAAGCACAGCAGCCCAGCTCAGGGGCTGCTCCCCACATTCGGCTCTCAACTGTACTGCCTCTCACAATACCCTTAATACTCCAACCTCAACAGAGGAGAACAACCATTGAGCAATGTCCTCTGAGCTGCGCACCATCCCCATGCAAGTGTGTTTCTCAAGGAGCGCTGGCCCTCAAGACCCTTGCCGCACAGTATGAATCCATGCCACACTGGCTTTCACACACCAATGGTGAGACTACCAAGCCTACACACTGCAAACCGATCACTCAATCCACAACTCACCAACCTCTTACTCTCATGAAATCATGCCTAGTTAATGATGCATCTCACACAAGACAAACACACTTACTGACCCGTGTACTTCATCTATTCCAATGCTAGGAGAGACGGGGCACATCAGTGCCAAGATTCTATGGCCAGGACCTCCATCCCCTCATGTAGGTGATCATGGAGAGAAGAGACATTCTTTACCCAGAGGGCCACAAACTGTCCCCCAACTCTCACGAAGAGGACATGTGTGTAAATAGCAGAGGCAGTAAATGCGTCTGGAGTGCATCACCGCATATGGATCCAGTGCAAGATGAAATTCCACAGCCTGCTGCAGTCTGGAAAGGTGAATGAGAACTCTAGATATTCACAGAGGTATCGTTGGCCCCCACCCTCAGCAGCTGGAGGACACAGGTGCATGCTGCTCCTCAATTTAGAAGTGAGTGCCCAGGACACTTACTCAGTGCTTCTGGGACAGATGGCAACTTGCTGACTCAAATCATCTGGAGGAGCTGCCCTTCTCCATGCTGGACTGCACTGTCTTATTTCCCATGGCCTCTTGTCCTTGCAGGAGAAATGGGCAGACAACGCCCATGACATAGCCCAGACTGGGGGTGGGATACCCCTGCTGTTGGTGATCAGGACTGTAAAGCAGAGGAAATTACAAGGGTCCCTTCGCAACAGGGTGTTGCTGATGGTGATTCCCCCATTCCAGGTGCACATAGCCATGGAAGAAGCTCATGCGAATACAGTGTGGAGGTGGGGCTTTCTTGCTGGCTGTTGGGGGAATGATGTTGCTGGCAGGGGAAGGGGATGGAAGTTGGGTTGGGGGGCTGCAATGGCTTTGTGCCGCAACTTGTCCAACAGTATTCCAAGCATTGGGTAGTGTGGGAGGCCTCATTCTTGCAGAGTCTCCAGGTTCTCTAAGGCTAATTCATATATCCTTTTGTGTCTCAAACAGGACCCACAACAGTGTGTGGCCATTTCATGAGCTGAAGAATTCCTCGGACACCAGGAGGAGGAAGAGATGTCCAAGGATGCAGCATCACAGCACACTATCCACCAGCGCAGATACTAGGACCTCACTGGCTCCATGGGCATGAATAGAGTTAGTGGCACTGGGTGAGGAGCACAGCACAAGTGTGCAAGAGGTGTCTGAGGCAGAGATATCTGTGGACAGTCCCCCTCAGAGGAGTTGCAATGATGTCCAGAGGCAGTGAGGAAAGGCTTCAATTTGGGGTTCAGTACTTGAAGCAGCAGCAGATGTGTGGAGATTCCTGTGCCTATACAAACCCGTGCACTGTGAATGGAGGAGTCCATAGAGCAGATGAGCTCAACCAAGTCTTTGGACTTTGAGCGTATGAGCTCATCTCATGAGAATGTGGTCAACCTCATGGACAGCCACATGCAGCACCACTTGGAGTTCTTGCAGGAGTAGCATGATGTCCCGCGCAAGGTGCACAGCTCTGTTTGTATCCTGGACCAGTCAGTTCAGACCATGAGCGCTAATGTCCGTGGAATACGTGAGGAGCTAAGGACCCTGAACAGGACACTCATGCAGGTGATCCAACAGTGGCTGGAAAGGATGCCAGCTGCACCCACCGAGGGCTGCGGATGTTCAAGAAGAGGATGATGGTCCCCTGCAGCTTGCAGCACCCATATCATCCTCTGCTTTCCTGGCCCCTCCAACAGAGGAAGTATTGTGGTGCAGATCTTAGAAATGATAGCTGTTCCTGCAGAGGTACAGCAGCACAGTTAGTGGAGCGGCCCCAACAGGACCCTGCATGATAAGGCTGACCATCATGGTCATCACAACCAATGTGCCAAAGAGGTGAGTAGGCTTCCTCCAAGGCAACAAGGGAGCAGCAGAGGAATGTCAGAATGTGTTGCATAGTGAACTCCGACACTTATCTTGAGCTTAGATCAGGAATTTGGAGTTCGGGAACTATAGTTCTCAGTGGGCCTTGGGATGTTCATGCATGCGCCAATTGGGAAAGAGCTACACATGCACAGTTTATCAATTTTCACATCTTCAGGTCAGGAAAATGGCCCTGCACACATGCGCAGAAGAGAAAGAAAAAGAAAAGTGAAACTGTGGAATGGCATGTCAGGTGACCTGAAGAGGAGTGTCATTGCAGAGAGGGTGTCCCAAGGAGCAGGACACAGGGAGGGGGACAGGGAGATGGTCCCAAACAAAGAAGAAGATCCCAAACCAGGGAGTGGGGGCAGTAACAGGTCCCAGAAGGTCCCAGGTAAGGGACAAGGACAGAGATAGAAACAGATCCTGTTAAGTACAGTTGAGAGAAAGGAGTGGAGCAATAGGCTCCAAATAGTGAGAGCTGCGGGAAGCAGACTTGAAGTTAAGCAGGCTTGAGAGAAGCCCTGAAGATCAGAGAGGGCAGCTGAAGGCTGCTGACTCTGTGCTGTGGGCTGGAAGGGCAAAGGTACCTTTTGGAGCAGCGGTGTTCTCCTTGGCATGGCCGAAGGTCTGAAACTGTGCTTGGAAGGTGAAGCTTGAGTGCATTCAGAGATCCAGGGAAAAGGAATCTCAGAAGGCAAGATTGAAACCCTGGGGGTGGAACTTGGTTGAAGCTATCCAAGTGGGATTGATGTTTGAAGAAAGTTCTAAGGAAGGTTCTTCAAAAATGGAGATTGGAAACCCTCCATAAAATCTGCTTTAGTCACATCTGTCATTTACTTTGGAGTGTGGTGTGTCTGACCACAGTTCACCAGTTGGTTCACATGTACTGCATACTTACTATGAATATTAGAGTATATGATAAATATGGCAAGTTGTTTTACCTTTCCAAATTTGTATGTGTCTATAAAGAGATAGTTGGGGTGAAGAAATAGAGAATATTTGAATCATTTTCTTGTGTTTGTATTGAGATATTTCAAACCTTGTTGTCTGTTGTTATATAGTTCATTTTTCCTATTTAATAAATATTTTATTCTTTGTGTTGAAAGTTCTTCAGCAGACTCTTGTGAATTTGTTTAGTATCTTACCTCCGCGGTTTCTAAAAAAAATAAAAGTTAGGATCTATCAAGCCAGGTTTCACTCTGGGATCTGACTTGTTCAGTATTAACATCAGCTGGGATCGTATCATAAGGCACCACATAGTATATAGCAACTAATTGGGTCACTGTGGTGTCTTGTCTTACGTTGAATTTAAATAGTTCGTTTCAATAATGAGGTAAATGAAGTCGTCGTTTTTTTCTGCAATGGTTAGCAAGTTTTTTATAGCTCCATCTCAAACTGTAGTTGTACACATTTATCAGCAGGTTCTCAGTTGTGCCAGTGGAGACTGAAGCCAGTAGTTCATCTGTCTGGTGACTGAAAAAGATTCAACACATGGTTATCTGCCTCGTGAAAGCTCAGGCTTGGTGCATTGCCAGGCATATGTTCCATTATCTAGTCATCAGGGACCCTCAGCTAAACCTTTGCTGAATCAGTAGATTCACAACAATGGCCATCGCCATGCATCTCCAGTCCACCCTGTGCATCTGAAGACTCTTCATCTGAGTCCTCTGTCCCTTCATCTTGTTCGTCCTGCTCTTTCTCATCCTCAGATGATATGAGGCCTTCCTTGCATTCTGCCTCTTCAAGCGTCACTCTCCTTTGCTGTGCCTTGTTTTTGCAGCATGCAGCACATGACCACCCTGGGCAGGTTAGTATTGTAATGCACCACCAGCGCAGTCCAGGCAGCAAAAGTACAGCCATGAGATTCCTGGTGAGCTGGAAGCTCTTATTGTAATGCCACTGGAGCTCCACTTGAGGTGATCATAGTAGTGTAAAAAGCCATTTCCTCAGATGGTAGCCCTTGTCACCCAGAGTCTAACAACATTCCTGGGAGTTTGGATGAAAGAGCAGAAAAAGTTTTGACTGGCATGGTATGAATGAGCCATGGCAGCAGCCTGAAAAGCGTGCACAGGCAGGGAGGAAGTATTTGCTGTGGTCACCCACCAAGTGTACATTCAGTGAGTGGTATGCCTTCCTGTTCTTGAATCTTTCAGGTCCATCAGTGGGTGCCCTGATGGCCACATGGTTGCAGTCAATAATACCCAACACTTAGGGGAACCCAGAGATGGCAGCGAACCCTATTGTCTTCTGAGCTTGGGAGGCCATATCAATGTTGAACTTGAATTAGTTGCTTACATTTGCAAAGAGGGCATCCGTAACTGAGGTGATCCACCAATGTGTAGATGACTGCGAGATCCCACATAGGTTGGCAGCTGAGCCCTGAAAGGATCCTGGCCTGAAGAAATTCAGGGCCACCGTCACCTTCAGTGCTACTGGCAGGGCCTGCCTATGGTGTGAGGTGAGAGCTCACCATTGGCGAGGGCACAGATATCTATTTTCAACTCCTGTAGAGTCACAGTCATCTTCTTCATTGATGTTCAGTCAGGTTGAGGTAGCTTCATTTATTGCAGTTTACCCTGCACTCCAGGTATGCTCTGGTCCTCCTCCTTGGCAGTAGCTCCTGCCCTCCTACCACCTGGGGGCCCTTCCTCACACTGTGCGCTGCTGCTGTGCTGCCTTGGTGGCCTGAATGTGAGGGACTGGACCCATTTTCAGCTGTACCCTTCTTGTTGGCAGTTTTATTGGCAGAGCACCTGGCAAAATGCCCTGATGCCCATGGTGGTAGTTGTGTGTGCAGCTCCTAAAATGATAAGGACCTCACCCCTGCTGCTTTTCCCTCCTTTGTAAAACTCCAGCAAGTTTTCAGGCAAAATTCCGTGTGCCTCTTGACCCCATAACTTGCTGACTCAGGCAAGCATGGTACCCGCTGAACCACTGCTCACTGCACACGTCACTTTGTGGGTGCAACATTCAAGTTCAGAATATACTGCAACTGGTTCCAGTCCTTTAACTCCCAGTTGGTGTGTGAACCCACTCAGCAAATAATGTAGGTCAATGGCTGCTGAGCTGGCAACAATCATGATACCTGTTCTACCATCAGCATGTCCTCTATCACGAGAAATCAGAGGGTGGTGTTGCAAAAATGTCTAACTTCATGGTTCATATGTTTTAGGAGTATAACTTTTAGTTTGGGGATTGAATTGTTAAATGTAAGGTGAATGAAATCCCCTGGTGACAGGCTAGTAAACAGACCTGAAGTAATTGCCATTCAGAGGGTGGCCTGTGTTTATTTAATAAGGTTAGAGTTAGAAGGGGGAAAACATTAAACAATGACTGGCCCCATTCTGAGTTTCTTGATGGAGGCGAGATGTCTACAGTTGTTTTCCTAAGGGGTTTAAATTATTCATGTGGATCAAAGGGATGTTTTGAAAGGTGAAATTAATTAATTTAAGTATCTATCTGGGACATCCAGGTGTGCCATGTTACCGTGGGGATAGGTTGCAGGGAGGTACCATTTTGTTCTAGGTTTATCTGTGTGATTTTTCACAGAAAACAGGCAGTTTACGTCTGGAGCTGGAACAGCTTGGAAACAGGTAAAGAGAGAGAAAGCTGCCAGCCGTTCTGTTAGAGCCTGGGAACAACTTTGAGAAACAGATAAAATTTGCTAGAAGCTGTAGACCCAGTAGCAAATGGACTATCAGGTTTTGGAGTCACTGAGCAAGAGTGCACTGAGGCCCACACTTGAGCTGGGGCGTCTACAATCATGGGGTGCTTCAGGAGAGTTGGATGGTCGCCTAGCTGGATTCCAGTGGATGGACCCAAGAAATCTCATACCTCAGAGAAAAGCAGGGCAACTGAAGAGAATCAGAGTTAGTTCCTAAGAGCTAAGTGGCAGATCCAAGTTTAGTCCCAGGGGAAGCAAAGGAACCCTCAAGATCCTGTAAAGCATGGGGAAACTCTTAGGTGGAAATAAGAGTAGAATGGTGAATGCTCTGTTGAGATTTTCAGACTTAAATAAGTGTTCACAAAATATAGTGTTAAGTTAGTAGTACTTGCTTTGTTTAATTCTTGTACAGTAAAACTTTTTGTTTAAAACATGAAGTCTTGTGGCGTAATTCTTTCAGTTCAAACTGGGAGTTTGTATTTCTTTTTAAAAATTCCTTGTCTCCACTGGAGTCATAACAGTGGCTACTGGACGATAAGGGCTATCTGCTAACCACCTGGTTCATGACTCCAGTACACAAGCCATACACATGCAGCATCTATATAACAAGAGCTGTGGTGTCACATGGAATGCCATCTAAGCAGAACATTGGGATGCTTAATGCTTCCATTGCCTGGACTTCTCCAGAGGAGCCCTGCAAAACACACCAGGGTGTGTGTCATAATTCATCATGGTCTGCTGCGTCCTGCACAATCTTGCCATTATGAGGGCACAACTTTTGCCACCAGGTAAATGGCAAGCGGCTCAGGAGGAGTATGATGAAGAGAAGAAACCGGAGGAAATTTTTAAATTTAATTCATTCACGGGATGTGGGCTTCACTGCCTGGGCCAGCATTTATTCTCCATCACAAAAACAGAATTACCTGGAAAAACTCAGCAGGTCTGGCAGCATCGGCGGAGAAGAAAAGAGTTGACGTTTCGAGTCCTCATGACCCTTCGACAGAACAGTTCTGTCGAAGGGTCATGAGGACTCGAAACGTCAACTCTTTTCTTCTCCGCCGATGCTGCCAGACCTGCTGAGTTTTTCCAGGTAATTCTGTTTTTGTTTTGGATTTCCAGCATCCGCAGTTTTTTTGTTTTTATTCTCCATCCCTATTTGTCCTTGAGAAGGTGGTGGTGAGCTGCCTTCTTGAATTACTGCATGTGGTGTAGATACACTTACAGTTAGGAAGGGAGTTCCAAGATTTTGACCCAGTGACAGTGAAGGAACAGCGATAAATTTCCAAGTCAGGATAGTGAGTTACTTGGAGGGGAACTTTCAGGCGGAGGTGTTCCCATCTATCTGCTGCCCTTGTCCTTCTAGGTGGTAGTGGTCATGGGTTTGGAAAGTGCTGTGGAAGGAGCCTTGGTAAATTCCTGCAGAGATGAGGAAGAGAGGAAGAAGGAAGAGGATGAGGGAGGGAGGGAGGCAATCATTGCAGTCCCTTTCTGGCCAGGTTGTCTGTGATTGGTTCATCTGACTGTGGTTCCAGTGACCACAACCCCAATTCTCCTTTCATCAACAGTCTCACACCTTACCATCCTCCTTTCACTGACCATCAGGGCATTCTCTTGGCCATCATACTGAATTAAAACCTACCACAAAACTAGGATTATAAACTGATTTTAACATACAAACTATGCAATAATTCACACAAAAATCAACTGATCTCACTGTCTTCAGTGTGCCTCTGGCTGCAGCAAAGGCTGCTGATTTTCAGTTGGAGAGACTACTGGTGGCCTTACAGGATGACCTTCAGCAGCTTTGGACTGGCTTTGGACTGCACCACCTCAGCATGGGCAGCAGCAGTCTGGAGCCACACTTTGGCAATCCTAGAAGTGTGAGAGCCAGCAAGCCCATTTGAACATTGGTGTCCACAGTTATGATGGCAACAGTGAGGGGAGAAAAAGATTTAATATTTCAAGTTTTTTATGACTTTTTGCAACATTAACTCTGTTTCTCTCTCCACAGATACTGTCAGAACTATTAAGTTTTTCTAGCATTTTCTGTTTTTATTTTAGATTTCCAGCACCCGCAGATTTTTACTTTCATTTTTATGATAGCAACAACCTGAACTTGCATGAGTTCAACCTGAGTTTCCACTGCAGCACTCAGACGTTGGATGACTTCTGCTTATATTGCAATGGAAGCTGAGACATCAGCCATCAAATTCTGCATCATAGTTGGGACTACATGTGTTCTCATTGGTCACCAATTCCACACTTGAAACAATGGATTCCAAATTCTTTTGGTGCAAGGTTGGTGCCAGACTCCTCCATGCTCCTTGACAGTGACAGCAAGCTTTCTGGCAGGCCTGCCAATGCGCAAAGCATTTAAGTGTGCAAACCCATCAGCCATTTTCCATTGGAGCAGAACATAGGCTCCTTAGAGAATGAGGCTGGGGAAATAATAATGGGGAACCAGAAAATGGCAGAGGAGTTGAATAAATACTTTGTGTCAGTCTTCACGGTAGAAAACATTAATAGCAATCCAAAAATACTAAATGATCAAGGAGCAAAAGGAGGGGAGGAATTAAGTACATTAACTATCACTAGAGAAAATGTGCGAGGGAAACTTACGGGGCTAAAGGCCGATAAGTCCCCTGGACCTGATGGGTTGCATCCTAGGATATTAAAGGAAGTAGCTACACAGGTAGTGGATGCACTGGTAGTAATCTTCCAAGAATCCTTAGATTCTGTGAAAAGTCCCAGAGGATTGGAAAACTATCAATGTAACACCCCTTATTCAAAAAGGGGGGGGGAGGAAAAAACAGGTAACAATAGGCCAGTTATCTTAACATCCGTCATTGGGAAAATGTTAGAGTCTATTATAAAGGATGTAATAGCACAGCATTTAGAAATGCATAATATAATCAAGCAGAGTCAACATGGCTTCATGAACGGGATATCATGCCTGACAAATTTATTAGAATTCTTTGAGAAGGTAACAAGCACAATAGATAAAGGAGAACCAGTAGATGTAATATATTTGGATTTCCAAAAGACAGTCGATAAGGTACTGACCATAAGGTTACTTAATAAGGTAAGAGGCCATGGTGTTGGGTGTAGTATATTAGCATGGATAGAGGCTGGCTAACTAATAGAAGACAGAGAGTTGGATGAGGGGGTCCTTTTCAGGGTGGCAACCTGTGACTAGTGGAGTGCCACAGGGATCAGTGCTGGGGTGAGGACGATGCAAAGCATCTACAGAGGGATATAGACAGATTAAGTGAGTGGGCAAAAAAACTTGGCAGGTGGAATATAATGTGGTAAAATGTGAGGTTATGCACTTTGGCAGGAAGAATAGAGGAACTGAAAATTATTTAAATGAAGAAAGACTGCAGAAAGCTGCAGCATAGAGGGATTTGGGGGTCATTGTGCATGAATCACAAAAAGCTAGCATACAACTTCAACAGGTAATAGGGAAGGCAAATGGAATATTGGCCTTTATTTCAAAGGGAATGGAGTATAAAAATAGGGAACAAAAACAAAAATAGCTGGAAAAACTCAGCAGGTCTGACAGCATCTGCAGAGAGGAAGACAGTTAACGTTTCAAGTCCGTATGACTCTTCATCAGACTCGAAACGTTAACTGTCTTCCTCTCCGCAGATGCTGTCAGACCTGCTGTGTTTTTTCAGCTATTTTTGTTTTTGTTTCGGATTTCCAGCATCCGCAGTATTTTGCTTTTATAAAAATAGGGAAGTCTTGCTAAAACTATACAAGGCACTAGTTAGACCACACCTAGAATACTGTGATCAGTTTTGGTCCCCTATCTAAGGAAAGATATATTAGCATGGGAGGCAGTCCAGAGAAGTTTCACTAGGTTGATCCTGGGAATGGAGGGATTTTCTTATGAGGAGAGGTTGAGTAGGTTGGGCCTGTACTCATTGGAATTTAAAACAATGAGAGGCGACCCTATGAAACATATAAGATTGTTAGGGGCTTGAAAAGGTAGAAGCTGAGAGGTTTTTTCCCCCTTGTACGAGAGTCTAAGACCAGAGGGCATAATCTCAGAGTAAAAGGTCGCCCATTTGATATAGAGATGAGGAAGAATTTCTTCTCTCAGAGGGTAGTTGTTCTGTGAAATACTTTACCAAAGAGAGCTGTAGAGGCTGGGTCATTAAGTATATTCAAGGCTGAGATAGACAGATTTTTAATCAGAAAGGGAAGCAAGGGTTATGAGGAAAAAGCCGGAAAGTGGAGTTGAGGATTATCAGATCAGCCATGGTCTCATTGAATGGCAGAGCAGATTCGATGGGCCAAATGGCGTACTTCTGCTTCTACGTCTTATGGTCTTAACTCACGTTTGATCTCGCAATCATGGTCAGATGGCACCTGCACAATCCTTCTCTCCTGCCCTGGCTGCAAGCCACTCATGACAGATGCAGATCCTGCTTCTTAAAGTACATCCAGTGTCGGTATCTGAGCTAGTTGCTGCAAATGTGAGTGGTGGTGATACTTCTTCATCACTGTCTTCCTGCTCCACTAGCTCTTTAACTTCCACCACTTCCTGGCCAGATTGCAGTGCTTGGATATCTGAAGGAAAAAGGCACAAGAATAGGGTTGCAGTGAGGGGAGGGCAGAATGTAAGAGGTGGATGCTTGGACCACCAGCAGTTTGTATATTCAGGAGAAATTGTAGCCTGAGAGAAAAGTGGAGCGTCTGAAGGGGGATTAGGTACGAAATTATCATCATCTTCGATGTTTTCAGCCCCCCAGCTGGTCCAGGACTCAGTCATGGCCATTCCAATGATGGTGACCACCATCTCCTCCATTATGTGAGAACATGCAGCTGTGTCTGACCCTCCCAACTGCTGCTGCTACTTGTGGTTGTGTGCCACCTTGTCCTGCAAGAGAGAAGGAATTTTGCCAGTGACTGCTATGCAATGTGTTTGGGTGAGGGGACTTGTCATGGTTGAATAGCTAGCAGTGTATGCAAGCTGTAAGAATTAGGTTTCAGTCTTGCAGCTATGTTAAAAACGTGAGGAAGAAGTGAAGTAATGAATGCAAGGCATGATTTGTAATTGTTATAAAACGTTGGTAGG
This sequence comes from Carcharodon carcharias, assembly GCF_017639515.1. Lineage (NCBI taxonomy): Eukaryota > Metazoa > Chordata > Chondrichthyes > Lamniformes > Lamnidae > Carcharodon > Carcharodon carcharias. The sequence continues at coordinate 47,369,025 of NC_054482.1, forward strand.
TGAGAAAAGGAGATGTGATGGATTGAACAATGTGAGGCTAGTGGTGTAGTTGATCAAATATGGCATTTGAAGATGCATTCACTGACTTTGCCCACTTGTGTGAGGTTTTCTTGTGGTATTGCATCCAGTTCTCAGGACCAGACTGTTGGCATTGACAAGCATCTGCTCCCACTGCGATCACGGTGTCCATTGAAGGACTGCCAGACCATTTATGAATAACAGACCTCTCTCCTGTTCAGTTCTTGCATGAAGTACTGCGTCAGAAAACCTTGGCACTCTGCCCTATTGCGCCATATTCACTCTTCTTGCAGGTCAGAAACTCTACCACTGCTCCAGTCAAATTGCATCTTCCCTTTAAGAGATAGAGGCTGGCTTTAAGTAGTGCAGGCTAGCTTGAACTTATGCTAGCATCTCCAAATTTTGTGCCAGCTACTCAGGAGTGCAGTCTTTCAACAGCATTCTGCAATCATGTAAATGAGCAAGCAGCATGAAGTTTATGTGCTGCTTACATCAGAAGAGCAATGGACATGGGTTAATCGTTCCTAATGATTCCTGCACCTGTTTTCATGCCTTATCGAATTTCGCGGGCAGAGAGAAGAGAGTTGGAGAGTTATCAAAAATTGAGAAGTTTGTCAGACCATTGGCCTTTTTCTATTCCTAAATATTCTTGTTATATTCAACAAGGTGCATAAAAACTGTAGCTTTTTTCTACAAAGCTGATAATGTAATAATGAAACTGGATTGTTGAAACCAATTAATAAGAACCTTGCACATTTCATGGATTTACAGTTCTTTTCTGCACAGAAAATACAATGGGTTAAGTATTTTCTCTCATTTATGTTGCATATATTCTAGATCAGATTTTCTTCTTCAGTACCTAAACATAAGACTGTAGTCAAGTTGAGCTGTTTACTCAGACATGAATTGTTCATGATTCGCCATTTATTGTGGTGGAATTTAGTCAGGAGTTCTTCCAGTTTCCCACCATAATTGTGGCAGAGGATTGGTGGAAGCCATAAAGAAATGTTATTGTAAGTGATCTTACACCAAAATTAGAGCAAACTATTGGGGGATCCCCATGGAAATTCCAAACAATTCATTTTAAGGTTTTACAGCTAGTGGGGAAAAGAATGTTTCCACTTTTTGGATAAAATTGAAACCTAATAGCATTTGTCAATGGTTCCTAATTGTATAGCTTAGAACTGACTGAAAGGATACCTTTTAAAATGTAAATAACATACAATATATAAGATGGATATAGAAAAATTGGATTAATATCTAAGAGAAATCAGGTGGTTGGATGGTTAAGTCTACAGTGCTTTTATAGGATTATGCATTATATTTACCCAATTATTCCCTGATTGGCAACTGTCTAAAGCTGAGACTTTTCATAACTTTGTTGTCATATTGAGCTTCCGATCACTTATCTGCACCATTACTATGACTGCCCCTTTCCAGCTTGTAACATCACCTGATTCCATCCCTGCCTCAGCTCAACTTCTGCTGAAATATTCATCCATGCCTTTAATTCCTTTATCCATAAAACTATTTTTTAAAACTTTGTTTTCGCTGAGCTCTATTCCTAACTCTGTCGTCTGTTCAGTTTTGGATCCGGCAATCTTATACGGTATGCCGAGATGAATTGAGGACTGTTGCCAAGTGAGAGGCATTTTCAGAGTGTTCAGAGTGGGAATCGTACTGCACATTAGTACTGAGACTTAATTCCTACCTAGATGCATTTCTGTTTGGAAGCTGGTGAAAGTCAACTGTGTAGACATGTGCAAAAGATAGTCATTTTAAAAAAATGTAAATTTACAATATTAATTGTGATTAATTTGATTTGTTTTCCACCCAGATGCCAGGGTGTTGGAATGTGATACCAAATGGTTTCTTAAAATTCTATTATTAATATACTGTATTGAGAATCTGTTTGTGGGATTAATGTTTAATAACAAATGGCTAAGGAAGGGGTTGATTGTGATCTTCAAGGATGCTTTTCCACCAAGTATATCCTTCAATTACAAATAATGGATGCACAGCCTAACTTAACTAGTGCAGAAGACAAGTTAAAAGTCTGGTCTTTAAAAATTGAAGGAAATTCAAGGAAATCTTTTTGAATCTTTTTTGAAGTATGCCAATCAGTGACTTCCCAGAAGATTTGACAAAAAATAACCCCTGATATCAGACAGTTAGTTGTATGTTTAGCTCAGCTGGAATCCATGAACTGTGATGTCACTGGCAGCTTGAAATGGAATATTTTAATTTGGAATCTGTCCAATATGTGCAATTGGTTTTTGGTTTTGGTTTATCAGGGTTTGTAATTTTTATGCAATAGTGTAATGATGAATGCTCTATGCTCAAGCAAAGAAAACAAAATTCCCAGTAAACAGAGTATTAATTAGACTCAAGTAAGAAAGGAGTAATAAGCAATCACTACTTATACTCATCAGGTTGCCTGTTTCAGCTGGTCTGAGCTACACTAAAACTAATCAAAACGGGAATCATAGTGAAGCTAGTTCACCAGAATACCAATTTTGTGTTGATGTAAAGTCACTTCAAGTACATATCAACATACGTGTCAATCTTCAGCATATTGCACTGACAACAACAACTTGTATTTACATAGCATCTTCAATGTAGTAAAATATCCCAAGGTACTTCATAGGAGAGTTATCAAATAGAATTCGAGCCACATAAGGAGGTATTAGGGCAGATGACCAAAAGCTTGGTCAAATAGATAGGGGATGAGCAGCAGATCTTTGGATGACCTCAAATTTAAGGAGGATAGAATGCGGAATGTGTAAGAATAGTCAAGTCCAGAAGTAACAAAGGCATGGATGAGGATTTCAGCAGCAGATAAGCTGAGGCAGAGGTAAGGTGAGTGATGTTACAGAGGCTGAAATAGGGGGTTTTAGTGATGGCATGAATGTGTAGTCAGAAACTCAACTTGGGGTCAAATATGAAACCAAGGTTGTGATAATCTCACAGAGCTGCAAGGGAGGTGGTTGGAATGATGGCCAGGGAATAGAGTTTGGGGAAGGGACCAAAGGCAATATCTTAGGCCTTCCCAATACTTAGATGGGAGAAAATCTCTCCTCATTCAGTATTATTTGTCAGACAAGCAGTGAATGGGTCAAGAGAGGTGATGGCGAGGTAGAGCTGGGCGACATCGGAGTCCAATGGAAACTAATGCTGTATTTTCAGATAATATTGCCAAAGAGTATCATGTAGATGAGAAATAGGAGGGGGTCTAGAATAGATCTTTGAAGAACACCAGAAGTAAGGATGTGGGAGTGGAAAGAAAGCCATTACAGGTGATTCTCTAGCTAAGAATGGAATCAGGTGAAGTCCCACCCAGCTGGATGACAGTGGAGAGGTGCTGGAGAAGGATATAACCATATCAAAGGCTACAGACAGCTTGAGAAGGACACAAAAGGATAGTTAGCTTTGTCACTGTTACGTTGGCTATCATTTATAACTTTGAAAAGGGTTGTTTTGGTACTGTGGCAGGCACAGAACCCTGATGGAGGGTTTCAAACATGGAGCTGTGGGAAAGCAGGGAAGTGACAATGTGTTCAAAGGTTTGGAGAGGAAAGGGAAGTTGGAGGTAGGGGCATTAGTTTGCATGGACGGACGGGTCAAGGGTTGCTAACTTTCAGGAGAGGGGTGATGATAACAGAGTTGAAGGAGAGGGGAACTGTGCCCGAGGAAAAAGAATTGTTAAAAATATCAGCTAACATGGAAGCCAGGAAGGGAAGTTGGGTAGTTAACAGATCAGTGAGGATAGGTTCGAGGCCACAATACAGAAACAAAAGCCACTACAAAACAACCATTCCATATCTAACTTTATCCAACAGCACATCCAATATTTCATACAATAATCAACTATTCCCTCTTGTATATCCCCTTAATGCCTGTCTCACATGTTCCTTTTCCTATCCTAGTTCTCCTTGCAGCTTCCCCAGTGACTGCAGCATGGCTGATGAAAGGCTATTGACTTTGAATGGGGGAGACTGTGAAACTAAGCTGGGCTTGCATGACGACAAGCAGAGATTTCATTATTCAGTTTAGCCTCCACTGCAGTACTCAGCCACTGGGTGATTTCTATTTGTTTCAATGGAAGCTGAGACATCAAAAGTCAGGCATTGCTTCATGGCTAGGTCTCCGATTGTGCTAATGAAGTTGGCCACCACTTCCATGCTAGAAAGGATGGGCTCCAAGCTCTGCACAAAGCCCTGTTCCATGTTGGTGCTGGAATCCTCCATGCTCCTTGACAAATTCAGCAAGCTTTGTCAATGCACAAAACATTTCTGTGTGCATGCCCGTTAGGCTTTTTCTGTTTGCTGCTGCTTTGAAGTCTTCATCTGAGTCCTCCGCAGCAAAATTCATGTGAGATCTCACCTTCTGGGGAGCCAACACACGTGCTATCCCTCTCTATGACTTGGCTGCAGGTCCCTCGTCCCTGGTGATTCACCACATGCAGATCCTGTCTCTATGCTACCCTCTAAAGTTCATGTAGTGATAGTATCTGAGTTGATGGCTGTGATTGTCAGATGGATTGACAATGCTTTAAGCTTCTGTCACCACTGGCTGGCCACCTGGAAGTGCTTAGGTATCTGAAAGCATAAGTTGGGGTGGGGGGGCGTGGGGGTAGCTAGTTGGCTGAGGGAAGTGGGCATGGTTGCACTACCTGAAGCTTGTACATCATAACAGATTCTGAGGTGAAGATAAAGTTGTCTTTGAGCTCCTTGTGCTTGGTATTGCAGGTGAGGTTGAAGGAGACAGAGGATAGGAATTTAAGAAAACAGTTTACAGTAAAGAATGGAAGCTAGGAGTTACAAAATCACTGAGGTGGTGGCCAGCGGCATCACTGAAGCTATCAAGGATGTCTTATGCACCTTCTTAAGTGCTGTAAAAGAAGTATTGTCAAGCAGAACATCACCATACTGAAGCAATATTTCCAGTCTGAAAGCTCTCACCAGGAACCTTCCAGTAGTCACCAGAGCAGGTGTCCTGATTCATGCTGATCTGCTGCATTATCTGCAACCACCAGGGCTTCAGCAACCAGCAAATGAGTGGGAAGAGGAGGCGGCAGCTGGTACATAAACATTCCGAATGGGTTGTTCGCGAGTGCATCATCAGACTCTGTGTACCCTGAATGAAACCCAGATCCCCATTGGTCAACATTTTCCCATCTTAGTATTCCTCTATTACAGACCATCACAGTGTCCTCTCACAGGGGAGGAGTAAAAAGTGTGGGAATGCAATAGTTATAGGGGATTCAATTGTAAGGGGAATAGATAGGCGTTTCTGTGGCCACAAACGAGACTCCAAGATGGTATGTTGCCTCCTTAAACCAGCTTATATTTCACCTCTCTTTTTTTACTTAGTTCTGTTGAAGGGTCATTCGGACTCGAAGCGTTAACTGTATTCCTCTCCACAGATGCTGCCAGACTTGCTGAGTTTTTCCAGGTATTTTTGTTTTTGTCTTGGTATGTTGCCTCCCTGGTGCTAGAGTCAAGGATGTCTCAGAGCGTCTACAGGACATTCTAAAGGGGGAGGGTGAACAGCCAGTGGTCGTGGTACACATTGGTACAAACAACATTGGTAAAAAAAGGGATGAAGTCCTAAAAACAGAATGTAGGGGTTTAGGAAGCAAGTTGAAAAGTAGGTACTCAAAGGTAGTTATCTCAGGATTACTACCAGTACCACGTGCTAGTCAGAGTAGAAATAGCAGGGTATATTGAATGAATACGCAGCTGAAGAGATGGTGTGAGGGGGAGGGTTTCAGATTCCTGGGGCATTGGGACCAGTTCTGGGGGAGGTGGGACCAGTATAAACTGGATGGGTTACACCTGGGCAGGACCGGGACTGATGTCCTAGGGGGATTATTTGCTAGAGTGGTTGGGAGGGTTTAAACTAAAATGACAAAGGGAACCTATGAAAGGAGTCAGAGGAGGGGGAATCAAGGACAAGAACAAAAGACAGAAAGGGGAGTAAGAAAAGTGATGGTCAGAGGAATCAAGGGCAAGAATCAAACAGGGCCTCAGTGAAAAATAGTGGGAATGAGACAAGTAATGTTAAAAAGACAAGCCTTAAGGCTTTGTACCTTAACGCGAAGAGCATTCGCAATAAAGTGGATGAATTAACTGTGCAAATAGATGTAAACAGGTATGATATAGTCGGGATTACGGAGACATGGCTGCAGGGTGACCAGGGATGGGAATTGAACATCCAGGGGTATTCAGTATTTAGGAAGGACAGACAAAAAGGAAAAGGCAGTGGAGTTGGATTGCTAGTTAAAGAGGAAATTAACGCCAAAGCGAAGAAAGATATTAGCTCCGACGATGTGGAATTTGTATGGGTAGAGCTGAGAAACACTAAGGGGCAAAAAACGTTAGCGAGGGTTTTATATAGACCCCCAACCTATAGTGGTGATGTTAGGAATGGCATTAAACAGGAAATTAGAGACGCATGCAATAAAGGAACATCTGTAAATATGGGTGACTTTAATCTGCATATAGATTGGGCAAATCAAATTAGGAATACTGTAGAGGAGGAATTCCTGGAGTGTATTGGGGATGGTTTTCTGGACCAATACGCTGAGGAACCAACTAGAGAACTGGCCATCCTAGACTGGGTATTGTGTAATGAGAAAGCAATAATTGGCAATCTAATTGTGCGAAGCCCCTTAGGGATGAGCGACCATAATGTGATAGAATTCTTCATCAAGATGCAGATTGACATAGTTGATTCTGAGACTAGGGTCCTGAATCTTAATAGAGGAAACTATGATGAGGCGCGAGTTGGTTGTGATGGATTGGGAAACATTACTTAAAGGGATGACGGTGGATAGGCAATGGCAAACATTCAAAGAGCGTATGGGTGATTGTCTATTCCTGTCTGGCGCAAAAGTAAAACAGGAAAGATGGCCAAACCATGGCTTACAAGGAAATTTAGAGATAGTATTAGATCCAAGGAAGAGGCATACAAATTGGCCAGAAAAAAACAACAGACCTGAGGATTGGGAGCAGTTTAGAATTCAGCAAAGGAGGGCCAAGGGATTGATTAAGAAGGGAAAAATAGAGTACGAGAATAAGCTTGTGGGGAACATAAAAATTGACTGTAAAAGTTTCTATAGCTATGTAAAGAGATAAAGATTGGTGAAGACAAAAGTAGGTCCCTTACAGTCAGAAACAGGGGAATTTATAGTGGGGAACAAAGAAATGGCTGACCAACTGAATACATACTTTGGTTCTGTCTTCACAAACGAGGACACAAATAACACACCAGAAATGTTGGGGAACGCAGGGTTTAGTGAGAGGGAGGAACCGAAAGAAATCAGTATTAGTAGGGAAATAGTGTTGGGGAAATTGATGGGACTGAAGGCCGATAATCTACATCCCAGAGTATTTAAGGGAGTGGCCTTAGAAATAGTGGATGCATTGGTGGTCATCTTCCATGATTCTGTAGACTCTGGAACAGTTCCTATATGTTGGAAGATAGCTGATGTAACTCCACTATTTAAAAAGGGACGTAGAGAGAAAACAGGGAATTATAGACCAGTCAGCCTGACGTCAGTAGTGGGGAAAATTCTAGAATCCATTATAAAAGATTTAATAGCTGAGCACTTGGAAAACAGTGGCAGAATCAGATAGAGTCAGCATGGATTTACGAAAGGGAAATCATACTTGACAAATCTACTGGAATTTTTTGAGGATGTAACAATTAGAGTTGATGAGGGGAGCCAGTGGATGTGGTTTATTTGGGCCTTCAGAAGGTTTTCAACAAAGTCCCATAAGAGATGAGCGTGTAAAATTAAAGCGAATGGGATTAGGGGTAGTGCATTGAGATTGGTAGAAAACTGGTTAGCAGACAGGAAACAAAGAGTAGGAATAAACAGGTCTTTTTCCGAATGGCAGGCAGTGACTAGTGGGGTACAGCAGGGATCGGTGCTGCGACCCCAGTTATTCACAATATATATTAATGATTTAGATGAGGAACTAAATGTAATATTTCCAAATTTGCAGATGACACAAAGCTGGGTGGGAGGCTGAGCTGGGAGGAGGATGCAGAGATACTTCAGTGTGATTTGGACAAGCTGAATGAGTGGGCAAATGCATGGCAGATGCAGTATAATGTGGATAAATGTGAGGTTATCCACTTTGGTAGCAAAAACAAGAAGGCAGATTATTATCTGAATGGCTATAAATTGAGAGAGGGGAATGTGCGACGAGACCGGGGTGTCCTTGTACACCAGTTGCTGAAGGTAAGCATGTAGATGCAGCAGGTGGTAAAGAAGGCAAATGGTCTGCTGGCCTTCATAGCGAGAGGATTCGAGTACAGGAGCAGGGATGTCTTGCTGCAATTATATAGGGCCATACCTGGAATATTGTGTGCAGTTTTGGTCTCCTTATCTGAGGAAGGATGTTCTTGCTATAGAGGGAGTGCAGCAAAGGTTTACCAGGCTGATTCCTGGGATGGCAGGACTGGCAAATGAGGAGAGATTGAGTTGGTTAGGATATTTGCTGAGTTCAGAAGAATATGGGGAGATCTCATAGAAACCTATGAAATTCTAACAGGACTAGGCAGGGTAGATGCAGGAAGGGTGTTCCCGATGGTGGGGGAGTCCAGAACCAGGGGTCACAGTCTGAGGATACAGGGTAGGCCATTTAGGACTGAGATGAGGAGAAATTTCTTCACTCAGAGAGTGGTGAGCCTGTGGAATTCGCTACCACAGAAAGTAGTTGAGGCCAAAACATTGTACGTTTTCCAGGAGTTAGATGTAGCTCATCGGGTGAAAGGGATCAAAGGATATGGCGAGAAAGCAGGAGCAGGCTGTTGAGTTAGATGATCAGCCATGGTCATAATGAATGGTGGAGCAGGCTTGAAGGGCTGAATGGCCTACTCCTGCTCCTATTTCCTATGTTTCTATGAGTGCTGCCAGAATGATGGGCATCTACCAACAAGAGGTTCTGGGCATGGTCATACACCAACTACACTTTAGTGACTGGTATCCCTTGCAGTTTCAGTATCCCCATTGAGATGCTGCACACACAAGGCCACGTACATGCAGTTGATAGTCCCTGCACTGTGGGAATATTTGCTAACCTGGCAAAGCCATGTGCCTTCTCATCCTCCTGCTTTTCTCTGTTTAGAGAATGTTGTCCCCTCTTCTGGTGCTAAGGGCCTCTATTACCTCCCAAATGCAGCAATGGACAGTGATATACAATAAGTCTGCAAATTTCACCTGTTCCAGCCTGGAAGGGTCCTCTGGTGTAAAATTTTAGGTCACTCTCACCTTGACAGCCACCAGCAGTGTCACGCTCATTTGGCTCTGAGGTGACAAGTCCAGTTCAAAGAGATGAAACATCACATGTTCTATGAGCACCTCCAGGTGAAGTGTTGCTGCTGAACACACTGCTCCTGGTTTTGGTGTAGGAATAGGAAGTGCTCCCTAAAGATCCCAGGTAGGTAAGACTTCTTGCTGACTTCTTCCTCATCTTTCCTTTAGCAGCAGCTTGTCTTCTCTCCTTCTGCTCTATCACCCTCCAATGCTGCAGCCCAAGGGGAATGGTAGCTATTGCCCGTGACTGGGAGCAGGTGCCTTTCCGAAGCCCCATGTCCAGCACCACAACAACTCAATACCTGCATTAAAATAGTCAAAAGTGACTAACCTGCAAGTTGGATGGTGATGCCTTTAAATGAGGTAATCTCTTGTTCAGCTGAGCACATGTTCAACTGTGCCTGTTTAAGACAAAATGTTACCTAGAGTGCCAAAGTCCAACATGGTAGGTCAGGCATCAAATCAACATTAGATGTCATGATCTTCCCACTCTGCATACTTGTGGCCCAAGTGTGGAATGCTTGCAGCAGTGGCCTCAAAAACATGGTGATCAGTGTGAATTGTGCTGGAAGTACCCTCCCCTAATGCAGCCACTTTCATTTGCACCAGCTCCCAAAGCCTAAGGTGGCGACTATCAGAGGCAATGAATATCAGCCACCAGAAGTGCTGTGGTGTGGAGGAAAGACAAGACCACATACAGAGATGATGTCATCATAGGCCTCCCATCCACAAGCCTGCAACTAAAAATCACACCAGAACCACTTTTGTTTGTGAGTGTAATGGCTTAATTTCAAGTGAAAAATGTTGAAAAGACCAACAAGCTGAATTGCAATGTATTCCTGGTTAGTCATTGTCTTTTTGTGAGCTTACTTTAGGTGCATGCCTCTTTAAATGATTCTTCCACCCTAACCCTAGTATACTGGACAAAAAAGCATTCTATATTGGACAGTGGACAGGCCAGCTAAAAACCAGTGTGTCCAGTGTAAAATGGGACAAATGGCCACCAGACACCAGGACTGGATGAGATGCATCCAAGAATACAAAGGAAAGTGAGGACGGAAATTGTGGAGGCACTGGCTCACAAGGGGTACAACCTGAGGACTGGAGAATTGCAAATGTTACACCCTTGTTCAAAAATGTGTGTAAAGAAAAGCCCAGCAACCACAGGCCAGTCAGCTTAACCTCAGTGGTGGAGAAGCTTTTAGGAACAATGATTCAGGACAAAATTAATAGTTACTTGGGCAAATGCATTTAAATAAGGAAAGCCAGCATGAATTTGTTAAGGACAAATCATGTTTAATTAACTTGCTTGTGGTTTTTGATGAGGTAAGAGAAGGTTGATGAGGGTAATGTTGTACATAGACTTCCAAAAGGCATTTGATAGAGGGACGCACTACAGACTTCTGAGAAAAGTTAAAGAGCTTATGGAATAAAAGGGACAATAGCAACATGGATAAAAAATTGGCTGACTGACAGGAAACAGAGAGTAATGGTTAATGAATGTCTTTGGTGTTCCCCAGGGGGTCACTGTTCAGACTCAAACTCTTCCTGATATAAATTAATAACCTGAACTTTGGTATACAAGGCACCATCTCAAAATTTGACAACAATATAAAACTTGGAAGTGGTGTGAACTGTGAGGAGGAGAGTGTTCAAAAGGACATGGACAGGTTGGTGGAATGGGCAGACAAGTGGCAGATGAAATTTAATGCAGAGAAGTGTGAAGTGATTTACTTTGGTAGGAAGAGCATAAAGAGACAAGACAAAATAAAGGGTACAATTCTAAAGGGGTTTATGCAAAAATCATTGAAGGTGGTAGAACAGGTTGAGAGTAATTAATAAAGCCTATGAGATTCTGGGCTTTATAAATAGGGGCATAGAGTACAAAAGCAAGGAAGCTCAGTTGATGCTGAACTCCAGTTCTGGGCGCCACACATTAGGAATGGTGTGAAGGCATTAAGAGGGTGCAGAGAAGATATCCACAAGAATGGTTCAATGGATGAGAAATCATGTGGATAGAATGGAGAAGCTGGGACTTTCTCCTTGGAGAAGCTTGAGAGGAGGTTTGAGGTTTTCAAAATCTTGAGGCAAAAGACAGAGTAGTTAGGGAGAAACGCTCCCATTGGTGGAAGGATCGAGAACCAGAGGGCAGAGATTTAAGGTAAAAGGAGCATATGAAGAAAACCCTTTTATGCTGTCGTAAGTGGTTAGGATCTGGAATTGTCTGAAGGTGTGGTGAGGTCTGGTTCAATTATGGCATTCAAAAGGGAACTGGATAATTATCCGAAAATGAAAAATTGCAGAGCTATGAGGAAAAGACAGGGTGGGGGAACTGGAGGAATTGGTTTTAGAGCCAGCATGGACACGACAGGCCGAATGGCCCCTTTCTGTGCTGTCAATGATTCTACAAGACCACTGATACGAAGGATCCAAATTTTACAGCTTTTGTGTTCCCGGTTTTTGCACTAAAACTTGGACCCACACCTTTGAATTTAGAAGCGAGAGTGTCACCCTCTGAGCCTGGATATCTTCCTCATATTACGGCTGGAAACAGAGCAAGATCAACACTGTACTAACTCAACTGCTTCAAAAAATTATATTCAAATCTTCTGGCCAAACAGCGCTAAATTCCTCCTTGTTCGCTTTAAATGGGTAGTGCTATATTTTGCTGCTTTTTAATCCCAAATGAGCGAGTCCTCAGGTGTACCCCTTCCTCAGTGTTTGTCAGCAGTTGGGGAGTAGGGAATATTGAGTTGATGGCGTATTTCCGTCGGAGGGTAACGGGGGTTGCACCGGCAGTCAAGCCGGAAGTGTATGTTTGTGTGTAGCCGGGGGCTTGGGGGGGGGGGGGGGGGGGACGGTATTGGCTGTGACACACATGAATCCTCCGCCGAGTAGCGAGCGGAGTGCGAGCGGCAGACGGTGGCCTGGGAGACAGCGCGCGGACAACCGCGCTCTCTGAGGAGGCAGCGACGGCCCAACAGAAACAACACCGCCCCCGCACTGCCTGCTCTTTCAGCCGGCTTTATAGCCGGCCGGTCACCTTCCCTTCCTTTTCCTTGAAGATTTTTTTTTTCGTCCTCTATCCAAGCGCCGAGCTATGAGTTTAACCTCCTCCTCGCCGACACCATCCGGATCGTTCAGCACTCGGGAGATTACATGGCGGCTGCTGCTAGGCTTTAGCGAGGAAGAATGAACCCGCTCTGCGCGCAATATTTACGGTGAGAGGCTGGAGCCCCGGGTGTGCTGTTAATGGCGGCCTGGAGTGGTGGGAGGTGTGTGAATGGGATGTGGGAGGGTGGCCTGGGTTATTATTTATCTCCCCCGGGGAAGCACCAGGCCCTGGGCCCGGCTCTCGGTTTCCGCAGTGCGTGAACGTAGCGTCTTGGAGCCGCTTGGTTGCTTAGTGTCCCGTCTCATTCCACCCCCCCCTGCCAAATAATGAGCTACTATATCCGGCACCAGGTCAGGACATGCGCGCAGTGCCTTGCCAGAAAATGAACAACTCTTCCTCCCCCACACCCCCAAAGGTGGGGTTTGACTGTTAACCCAACACGGGGCATAGTCTTCGTTACCTCAAGATTTCTGCAGGCGTGTACACATCAGATAGTACCTACCACACACACACACACACATCTTATCAACACGCAGGTTTCAATAGCAATGTCTTCTGGTGGTGTTCCTTGCGCGCGTCGAATTACTACATGAAACTCTAATCTCTGATTAGCGATTTCCTTGTTTGAAGAGTGGTCCAATACTGTCCATAGCGGTGACTTGAAACTACCATGTTTTGCTGTTTGAAATGGTCAGTCTGATATTTTTAAGTTAGCAAAAATGTCAACTGTGATAATTGACATTTTGACAAGTGTCGATTGACATCATTTGCAGGGGGAGTAATGTACATTTTATTTGAATGTAAAGTTTTTTATTCATTCAAGGGATGTGGGCATTGCTGGCTAGGACAACATTTATTGCCCTTCTCTAATTGCACTTGAGAAGGTGGGAGTGAGCTGCCTTCTTGAACCGCTGCAGCCCATGTAAGTCTATAGGTTTCAGTTTCATTAGGATTTTTGCAGGAAATCAGTTCATCCAATGCTTTGACAAATTGGAGGGGGTGGCACTGATTCTTGGTTGTTTTTGCTCCACAAGCTGCTATGATGTGGGTTTGATTATCTCATTTCCCCATATTTTTGTGCTTCTAGAAATAGGAGGAAATTTGATAAATGCCATTGGAAGCTTCAGATAAGTTTGCTGAAAATGGAGCTGGAAGATGCATAAAAACATGTAATCCATTATGATTTTAATTGTCATTGTAGCTATATTTTGATAATAATTTGGTATGTGCCTCACTTCCTTAAGAATTAATTCTTCACACTTGTAAGACTGTTTTGGTCAGTAATATAAAATACTGGAATCCAGTCACACTTGTATGTGTATATGCTATACAAGCTTAAATTTACTATTAGTAAAATATATTCTCTGCTATTTCTGTATTAGGTTAACAGCTTTTGATAATTGGGATTTGAGTAAGGAATTAACAAACTAAGACTAAAACTAACAAAAATATGTTGTGCATTGAGTTTCAGAGAAGCTCCAAAGTTTTAGATGTCTAAAATATGCTGCTTGTACACATAAGGTGGTTGCAGCATAAAATGTAACGCTGATATAGGCAAAGACAATTTCTTAGACCACTGTATGTGAAGCACTACACAGTACAATACCAAGTGTTCCACAGCCAAGACAAATTGTCACATTGTTTGGTTCACTGACACAAACATAATTGTTTTGTGGAAATTTGGGGCACCTTTTTTGTGAAAAGTGCAGTAAGTAAAGCTTTTATTTTCTTATTTTAAAAAGACAGTGAACCAACAGCTGTTGATTCTCTTGTCTAGAGGTTTGTGACCTTGATCTTGAAGGCTGAGATGCGAGTGGATTGTTAGGTTTATCAGAAGTCGTATAGGTTTTCAGTTATCTTGCATGTGTGTGTATTTACGTTAAAAATACCACTGGAGATGGTAGATACTTGGGCTATGTGGTGCCAGTGGTCTAAGCATGGTACTTTAATTAAAAAGAACAATCACATCCCCTTGCAGTGTGGATCTCATATCATGTGCATGTATATTTCCTTGACCTCTTTCGAATTGTTAACACCAAATGAGATGAAATGTGATGTGAATTGTAAACTGCTTTATTCTATAGTGAGGTGAAACATAAAGAACAATGGGTAGGGTCAGAATCAATTAGTTCAATTGATGCAATTTCTTTGCTTTATGACAAAATAAAGGGAATATGACGTTGCCCTCACTTCAGTTGATCTACTGTCTTAAACACAAGTAGCAAGGCCATTCTCCCTGGAGTCCCTTTTCAGTGTTTTTCTGCCTGCTTGTGTAGTATCTCATCAAAGGCCTGATTGCCTTCTGTAGTGCATGTGTTCTGTGCTTAAAAGCATTTTATATTATGACTAAAAGCATTTTATATTTATGACAAAAAGCTTGTCCCTCTTATCAACAGCGATCAAAGTTTTCCAACAATGGTGAGAGGTGTCTTTCCAACCACCTAGACAAACTAACAAATCGCTTATTGTTTAGCTTCTTGGGGAACCAATATCCAATTAGCATGTTAACCTCCTTACATCTGGCACTTAAAGGCCTTGAATAGGCATTGCTTTTAAAAACGCGGCATTGGAAATAATCTTCCAGCTCCATTTTGTGGGCAAAATGTTTTCAAAAATTCAGAAATAAGCTGGGCATAATGCTTGGTGTTTTTTTTTAATCATGCTATTTCAAGATATATAGAATTAATGCACTTGAATCTTAATGGAGTTTTTGTTGCTGTCTTAATTGTCTTCCCAAATTCTTTTAAATTAGGTGCAATGATTTAAAATTCCTTTTGATGTCTTGATGACCAGAAAATTCTATACTTAACTTCCTAAACTGCGAGAGAAGATAATTGAACTTGCCTGCCTTTTATTGGTGGAAGAATTGATATGATTGGGTTCAGATATTGAAAATAAGAATGGCATGATTAGTGTAGAAATGGGAAGGTTATTTAATTTGACAATGGCTGCATAGAACTAAATGAGCTATCTTTGAACAATGCTGAAGATCAGAATATTTTTGAGAGTGGTGGACAGATGTAATTCAACCCTAAAAGAAGCTGTTAATGCTGTACCAGGTATCATGAACAAGGTAAACATCTAGATGGAATTGTAGGTCATAGTGTGAGATTTACAGGATTAAGGATAGATCAAAAATTTCATTGAATGTGGTATTTTTGCAGGGCAGGAGAAAGAAGCAGCCTTTGTGGAAACCAGACACTCATGTTGAAAAGCAGAGAAGAAAGTGTTTAGGAATTTTCCTTGGCTGAATTTAGAATTGGTATATTTTTCTGGAGCTTTCCTTCAGGAGCACGAATAGATCCAAAGGGTCTGGCTTGATGGGTTGAATAGCCACTTTTCATTTGGTGCTTTCTCAATTTTGTATGATTGTCAAACCTTGTGTAGTTGACAACCACTAGGTAACAGATTTGTGTATGGATTAATATATTCTATAATACTTATACCAATGATGGTTGTAACAGAGAAAACAACCCTTTTAGGATCTAGAAAAAATCCACAGGAAATTACCAGCATTTTTCAAAACCAATGTGAAAGCCTGGGTTTTTTCCAGTTACTTATCAAACTTTTATTTTGAAAGATGTTGGATATGACAAAACTGCTATTGTATGGATTTGTTGTAGTGTGGAAATTTTACTGTTGGTGTTTCAGGATGCTCTAATTATTTCATTAATCCTTTTACTTGCACTCTCCTGACAGTGTGAATAAAGGTAAGGATCGATTTCTGGGGCACAGTTCTGCAGATGGAGTGTAAAAATTGGTTTTAAGCTGATGCTCACATAAATACATTGACTTTGGGATACTGTGTTCAAAATATACTTTATATAGTCTCCAAAATCAAAATGAACATTGAATTTATTCAAGACGGTAGTCCAGTGATTGTTTACATGCAGCCATCAAAAGATGAGCATGATGTAAAAAGTACATTTTTGATAGTTGCTTGACAGGATTGAGCAAGCTGGTAACTCAGTTTGATCATTTTAACTACATTGAAAAATCTTTTTGGTAGGAATGACCACTACTTTCTTGTTTTTCCTTTCCTTTCCTCATAACCCATTTGGAAAGTCTAAAATTTTAGATTTGGGGAATTATTCAACTTCAAACATTACTTGTTCTGCATAGTGAGCAATAAAAGGTGTGAATGTTTTTTCCACCCAGATTGTCTTTCAATGTTTTTGAACTTGTTTAAAGCAATTTGTCTTCCAAGACTTGGTGTATTGTTTACCCCTATTTCACCTCTGAAGGTGATGGTAGGCCTACTCCTTGAAGTGCTGTAGCTCATATAGTGATGGAGCTTCCATAATGGTGTTAGGTAGAGATTTCCAGGACCTGGGCTCAGCTACAATACAGGACAAAAATGAAGAAACAAGAAAAAACAGTACATGGTCCAAGTCAGTTGGTTGCCAGGAAAGTCCATGGTTAGGAAGGCAATGGGAAATGTTTCCATGATATTGCTGCTCTTTGTCAGCAAAATTCATGGTGCTAAGAGGTGTTGAAGTAAGAAGTGGTTGGGCCTTCTTTTGTTGAAGATAGCCAATTGCCGTGCACTTAGATGGTGTAAATATAATCTGCTTGTCAGTCTGTCTGTCTGGTTTTTGTCCTCGTCCTACTGTAGGTTGGTTGGAGCTGCTTGTTTTTGGAGGTATTGTGAATGAAGTGAATACCATAAGTGAACAATGCTGTTCCTAACCTTGTGAGAGATGGAAGGTAAAACAACTGAGGGTGTTTGGGTCAAGGTACTGCCCTCAGGAACTCCAGTCGTAATGTCTTGGGGCTGCAGTGATTGGCCTGATGATCTCGACCACCTTCCTCTGTCAGATGTGACTGCAGTAACTAGAGTGTATTCACAATGACTCCCTTTGCTCCTTGGTACCTTGCTCAGTCAAATCCAACCTTGAAGTGGAGGGCATCTACTTTATTCTTTCCTCTGGCATTCAACTGACAATGCACGTCCAGAGCAAGCCTGCTATGAGACTTAGAGCAAGTGATTCTTGCAGAACCATGTGTTGATGTGCAGGCTGCTGGAAAGTGGATGTTGTCTACACTATGGACTACTTCCATCACTTTACTAGTGATTAAGTGGAGTCCTTTGGAGAGGATGTTTGGTTGGCTAGATTTCTGATTTTTGCAGATAGGTCTACTTGGGCAGTTTTTCCACGTTGTTCTGTAGATGCTTTTATCATGACTGACATGGGGAACCACAGTCTTCCTGCCTTACAATTATGGCCTATAGATTGTAGGTTGATCTTCATTACATGTTTTACTAGGAAATGGCTGCAATGCTGTATCAAGTTAATTGACAGATTATGTTTACTATAAAAGCAAAATATTGTAGATGCTGGAAATCTGAAATAAAAACAAAATGTTGGAAATACATAGGCCTAGCAGCATATGTGGAGAGAGAATTACAGTTAACATTTCAGATTGAACACCTTTTATCAGATCTCTTTAGAGTATCTTTGCTTCTGTTTATTGGGTAAAAGCAGTGTGACCACTTCATAGATTTCTGTAGAACCTTGTGACACAGAAAATGGGTTCATGGTGGGTTTACACATTGGTGTTTTGGAGGATTTCTATAAAATATACTACATTGAAGTTTCTTATGTCAACAACATTTGACTCTTTTTGCTTTAAAGGGGACACAGCTTCATTGTGGTACACTATTTTGGAATTTCTAAAATGAATGGTTTTTTACCTCAGCTAAACGTAACCATCCTTTTATATTTAAAATCATTTCAGTTAGATCCACAATTAAACAATTCCAGTCAGTGATTCTAGAGGATAATATTTTATTTGGTTTCTGGTAAGAGAGCTCTGATTGCATTACACAAGTACTAACTTAACAGAAGACTAGAAATCGAAGGCACTTGTTCATTGAAAAGGTGTCATTAGAAAATAAGAAAAATGACTAGCAGTAAAGTTCTAATTGTTTTTGCATATTGTTTGCTTAATTTTAATAAGTGTGAGAATTTAAGGTACTCTATTTAAGCTCATTACAATCCTCTCCTTTACGTCACCCCTTAAAACCTAATTTGTTACCTCAAACAATGTTCCCCTTTGACTTGGTATCCATTTCCCTCATCGTCTGAAAGGCTTTTTTAGGTTAAAGGTACAATAAAAGCATTATTTCGCTGATTATACCAGGAACAGTTCCTTCTACTAGAATTACTTAGAATATACAATAGAAAAACAAACCATATAGTCCAACCATTTGTTTCCAGCATTTATGCTCCTTACAACCTTCCCCATCTAATTCCATCAGCAATACCCTTATCCCCTTATGTCTCATCTTATTTCTCCTACTATTCATCTCAGCTGCAGAAAAAATTCTGTTATGTAGCATGCTCCTGGAATGGGAGGTGTCAGTTAATTGAAATTTAAGGTCAGTTCCATGCTTTCATCCAATGAGATAACTCCAGAATGATCACACAGGTATTGAGGTCTCATGAGAGATGTGGGAAAATGTGAATCGAGTGAGTAAGACTGAGGAGAGATGGTGCTACAGAGCAGTGGGAGACTGAGACCAGAGCGAGGACAGGCCATCAATAACTATTACGGTGAGTTTGACATCTCCAATCAAAAAAACATCCAACAGACCTGACCCCAGAATTCCAGTTAGAGAATTCTGGTTGGTAGAGTGCCAGATAACAAAAATTTTACTGTATTCCCTGTGGTAGTGAATTTCAAGTTCTTGCCGCTCTTTCAGTAAAGAAGTTTCTTTTGAATTCCCTATTGAATTTCTCAGTGACTATCTTATATTGATGGCCTCTAGTTCACTCTTCCTCACAAAAGAGAAGATATTTGTATACTGGAAACCTTTCACAATTTTAAAGACTTTCATCACCCCTCAGATTTATAATTTCAAGAGTAAACATCCAGCCTGTTCATTCTTTCCTGATAGGTGTAACCTTGTAGTTCTGGTGTTTTTCTTGAAAATCCTTTTTTCACCCTTTCTGGTATTTGTCTTTTTTATAATATGGCAAGTGGAATTGTACACTACTCTCAAGTGTAACCTAACCAAGGTTCAGTACAAGTTTAGCATAAGTTCTCTACTTTTCAAGTATACAAGTTTAGCATATGGTGCAACTTCACCAAAATAACATCATTTCTGAGCTTAGCCCTAGCCTTGTATTATTTAATTGTGAAAGGCATCATATATAAACCTGATGATATTTTTGTGCTTTCCACCTTAATCCCAAAGCATTGTGGTGAATTGTAATTACATGAGTCTGTGACCCCACTTGAGATCAGCTAACAATAGTGCAGGTGGGATTGAAAGAAAAACTATGTCAATATATGAAGATTTAATTTTCTTCATAGAATCATTCATTACAGCACAGACCAGGCTATTCAGACCATTGAGGCATTTTCCCACTCTTTGAAGAAATATCCAGTTAGACCATTCGCTACCTCTGTCCCATAGCCTGTAAATGTTTTCGCTTCAAGCGTTTATCCAATTCCCTTTTGGAAGTTACTACTGAATCTGCTTCCACCACCCTTTCAAAAGTACATTCTAGATTACAGCAACTGGCTGTCTTTAAAAAAAAGAATGATCCCTTTATGTTGCCTCTGCCAATCAACTTAAATCAGTATTCCTGATTACTGACCTTTCTGCAATTGGAAGCAGTTTCTTATTTACTTTGTCAAAACCCTTAATGATTTTGAACACCTTAACAAACTTTCTTCTAACTTCCTCCGCTGTAAGGAAAGCAACCTCAACTTCTCACATAACTGAAGCATCTTATCCTGGGTGCCATTCTTGTAATTCTCTTCTCCACCTTGTCCAAGGTCTTGACAACCTTCTTAAAGTATGATGCCCAGAATTGGACCCATTATTCCAACTGAAGTCTTTGTTTATAAAGATTTAGCTTAACATTCTAGCTAATGTACTCTATGCCTCTTACTAAGACAGTGATCTTGTGTTTTTTTTTAATGGCCTTCTCAACTTGTCCTGCCACCTTCAAAGATTTGTGAACATATGTCTTGATATCTCTGTTCCTGCCTCTCTTTTAAAGTTGTACCATTTAATTTATTACCCCTCCTCATTCTTTCTAATAAAAGGTATTATTTCACACTTCTGTGTTTAAATTTAATCTATTTGCTCATTTTATCAGCCTACCAATGTCACTCTGAAGTCTGTTGCTATCATTATTTGTTAAATTTGAATTTCATGCCATCTGCAAACTTTGAAATTATAGCCTATGTGCTCAATCCAGACGATTAGTGTATGTCAAAAACCAAAATTCTCAATATCGAATCCTGGTGAACAGGAAAAACAACTGTTCACCACCAGTCTGTTTTCTGACCTTCAGTTAATTTTGTATCCATGCTGATATTGTCCCTATTCTATGTTGTCCTCACCTGGTTCCAGTTGTGCATTTACAGTCATAACCGGAGAACCTTATCCCATGGTTCCTGTTTCCATTTCTGCACTATTACCTGTAGAACTGCAGATGGAACATAGGAACAGTAGCTTGTTTTGCAATCCAATGTCATCATGAGTGATCTGTGATCTACCATAGATTACAACTTGTATAAATCAATCTTTAAAACTTTGAAAAATCTTCAATAACGGGGATTGATTTACACACACAATATAAAATGTAAACCACCGGTATTGGTGCTAGTATCTTTTTGGTCACTCTGGTCTGTGTATCCTGTGCATCTTGTTGGCAACATGGCCCATATCACCTGCCTGATTCCAAGTGCTGAATTATAAGATTAGTATAGCCCTAAAGATGCATTTATTGAAAAATGGGGGCTCAATTTACATGCTGAGTGTAGGCCTAAATAGAGTTGCAACCTTCTCTTTCATTTTGTATGAAGATCTGTATCTTAATTTTAGTCCTGAAAGGTCTGGCTCTGAATTTTAGTTACTCCCTTATTCATAGACTTGTGGAAATAGGTAGATGGAGAAAAAATACCTGTTCCCTTAATATCATGAAATCACCCCTTAAAGAAAGAGATGAGAACAAATGCATTTATGTAGCATCTTTCACTATCACAGGATGATGTAAAAGTATTTTGCAGCCAATGAAGTACCGTTTTGAAGAGTAGCCACTGTATAATATGGGAAACACAGCAGCCTCCCAAAAACAGCAGTGTAATAATGACCAGCTAATCTGTTTTTTTTGTGTGATGTTGTTTGAGGAATAAATATTGACCAGGCACAGGAAACAACTCATTGCTGGTATATCCACCTGAGAAGGCAAGTGGGACCTCAATTTAATGGTTTTAAATACCGCACCTCCAAAAGTGCAGCAGCTGCTCAGGGCTGCAGTAGTGTGTCATCCTTAATTTTTGTTCTGTGCTCAATTCCTGGAGTAGGACTTGAATCCTCAACCTTGTGACTCAGGCAAGAGTGCTGCCAACTGAGCCATGACAACTCAAATTCTAGGGAATACAAACCCAGTTTGTTGAAATTTTCCTTGTAATTTAACCCTTAGTGTCCAGGTATTATTCTGGTAAATCTGTGCTGCATTTCCTCTAAAATCAGTTTATCCTTCCTGAGGTGTGGTACCCAGTACTGCTCATGGCAGTGCAGATATCGTCCAACCAGAGCTTTGTATAACTGAAACATGACTTCTTTCCCCTTGTATTCTAATTCTCAAGAAATAAATGTCCGCATTCCATTCACTTTTTATTATTTTCTGTAATTCATGACATTTTAATGAGTTTTATACATGGACTCCCCAAGTCTTCACTGTTTCTAGCTTTTTTCTATTTATTATCCTTTTTAAGTCCACAATGAATGATTTCACATTTGTCTACATTGAGATGCATTTGTGTCTTGGTTTTGCCAGTTCACTTAATCTATCAAAATCTCGTAATTTCTTGCTTTTGCCTACACTGCTTACAATACTGCCGTCAGCAAATTTGGATATGTAGCTTTCTATTCCATCATTAAATCCTGAATAAATTCAAAGACTATTTGAGGCCCCAACAAAGCTCCTTGCAGGACACCTCCTGTAACATCCTGCCAGTTGGAGTACCTTCCCTTTATCCTTACTCTGTTTTCTAACGCTCAACCAATTTCATCACCAGATCAATAATGTGCCTTCAATTTCATGAGCTTCATCTTTAACTAACAGTGAGGGAATGCCTTCTGGAAGCTCGTATAAATAAAATATATCAACATTCCTCTTTCCATTACAATAATCACCTTTTCAAAAAATTCAGACATGTTCCTTAGACATGACCTATCCTTTACAAATCCATTCTGGTTCTCTCTGAGGAGCTAAAATTTTCAAGGTGTTCAGTCATCCTACCCTTGATTATATGCTCTAGTAATTTTCTGACAACAGATATTAGGCTAACTGGTCTGTAATTCTCTAATTTTCCTCTGCTGTTTTCTTAAATAGCAGAACGGCATGTGTAACCTAAAGGAGTGGTTCCGAAATGGAGAGAACTTTGGAAGGTTACATTTAGGGCATCAGCAATGTTCTTTAAAACTCTGGGGTAGAAACCCTCTTGGCCTGGTGGTTGGTCACTCTTTCATGCAATTATTTTATGCATTACTGTTATTTTGCATTTGTTTATTTTGGTGACTTCCCATGATTAAATGTTACCTTGGGATGTTTGGCATGCTGTCATATTCTACTGTTAGTACTGATGTAAAGTAATTGTTCAGCATGTCTGCTATTTCCTTTTTTCTCATTGACACCATCACCATTAAGTTTTCAAGGGCCACATGCTCTTGACCACCTATATTGATTTTGATATCTTTTGGAAGTTTCTCTTCATACTCCCAGTTGTATCTGTTTTGTCACTCTTCTCTGTTCTTTTTATTTTTTCCATTTGCCAGGATTTGTGTTGTTTTTATTTTGTATTTTTATCTGCCTTTTACTTTTATGTTGCCTCTTTAGTTGTCCATGGCTGTCTTTTATGGCACATAGAACTTTTGTTCCTTCGTGGCATAAGCTAGTTATGTATCACACTAAATTCTTTTTGAACCCCCAATGATCTTCTGTCATTTTACCCATTAACAGATTTGTCCAGTTTACTTTGGGTAGTTTTTGTTACATCCTATTTTAGTCTTGCCTAAATCTAGAATCTTGCAGCTCACTCTTGTTTCTCCCTTTCAAACACGTTGAACTTTTGATGTTATTAGATAAATTATTTGATGAGCTGTTAGATAAATTTCATGCACTGTTAAACTGTTAATTAAATCTGCCTCACTAAATCTGATGTTATAGGTTCCGTAGCCCCCTTGCTGGTTATGGAACCTATCCTTGGCTCCATTTTATTCCTCATCTGCAGCCTTGGCGACACCATTTGTCATATCAGGTACCACGTGCATGCTGACAACACCCAGCTCTGTCTCACCAATATTTCCTCTAAATGTTTCCATTGTCTCTGTGCTGTCAGCCTGTTTGTCTGAAATCCAGTCCTGGATATGACAGTTTTTTTTCCAATTGGGAAGACTGAAGCCATTGTCTTCACACCATCCTTTGCATGCTTTCCATTTCCTCAACATCGATCCCACCCTCCTCTGTTTCAGGCTGAACCAGACTATTTGCATCGTTGGTGTCATATATGATCCTAAATTGAGCTGCTGAGCTCATATTCTCCCAATCATGGTGACTACCTCAGTGAAGTCTTGATTTTGAGTTTCTTAGCATAATGTTTTCTCTATGATCTTGCCCCTCCTTATCTCTGTAACCTCTTCCAGCTGTACAATTTTCTGAAAAAGTATCTGCTCCAAAATTTACCTGTCTTTGCATTTATATGTTGGTGTATACACCACTAAAAACAAATGCTTGTGTTTCTTAACTCAAGTCTCTAGAAAATTTGGTGGCCTCAATATAATAAGGTTTCCAAATCAATTTTTTTTGTTTTTTTTAATAAAATTGGTAAATACTTGGCAGTGCAAACTAGCATAGTATCTACTTATGATCTTAATTATAATTATGGACTTGCCCCGGTTAAACATCTTAAATTCTGCCATTTTAGAGCTTGATCCTGGGTGTACTATGCCTCCTTGTATCTAGGTTCAACATTGTTTGAACTTCACAGAACTTCTTTTTCATATACTGGGGTATCAAGGACAATTTTTCTTTGCTTTCATTCTTGCCAGCCTACCAACCGTTGTTAAAGCTGATGAGCAAGCACAAAACATTATGAGCAAGAAAAGACAGTCAGTGACTGCAGCAGGAAATCCACAGTAGTCTGCACTGCATTTTCACCAAATACTGGCAACAATGGAATTGGTTCCTGGGGCCAATTCTGTTTCTGAAGGGTGGGGGTAAAAGTGCTTACATTTCAGGCAAATTGTTGTTGTAGTGAAAGATATGCAACACTTGGAAGAACTCTCCTCTCTCATTGTTGTGGGAAGATGTATCCATGCAACTGGTCTTGCCAACACCTAGAAAGATACTTAATTCTAGGGAAGTATCAGTCAAAAAAGCTGGGCTCCTTTCAATCATATCTAAACTTGATTTTCTTCCCAATGTAGAGATTCTTGACTATAAGTAGAGGCACAAGGATAGTTCCTAAAGTATTGCTGTACAGATTGTTTTGTAAAGGCAAGAGCATTATACCATGGAAAGCAGTGGATAGTTCTCATAAGTTGGAGTTGTCTGTTTTGTAGCATTTCCCTGTAAGACTGCATCCACCACCTTAAACATTCACTCCATCCAGTGGCAGCAGTGTAGACCATATACAAGGTTCATAGCTCACCACCACTTTCTCAAGGGCAATCAGAAATTAGCAACAGATGCTGGCCTTGGCAGCGACATTCACACCCCATGAAAGAAAGAAAAAAATTGACAGTTGCTTCCAAAAACTTTTATTACATGAACACCCCTTGTAGGCTTATAATGCTCAAATTCTGTTTGTTAGTTGTACTGATCAATTTGTGTTGAACTCTCAATATTGATTATGTTACAAAACAGTACATGGAGATCTAGACCACAAGGTTGCAATCTCACTACTGTTTAGGTTAAACCTTATTCCAAAGCTGGCATTGGGTGGGAGAGAGGTGCTGATCAGCTGTTAAATAGCTTGTGAATGACATTTTAAACTGATTTGTAAGCTATATGAAACCCTGAAATACTTTCCAATCTCATTTCCGCTCAGGTAATTTAGAACTTTAGTACTCTTTTTTAATGAAATGTTAACCAAGGGCCTGTCTGCATATTCAGATGCAGGTAAAAGGTCCCGTTGGCACTTTTTTGAAGAACAGGGAGTTCGCCTGATGTCTTAGCTAATCATGCTACAACATCTCACTAAAGGCATTGGTGTCTTTACTTGGCAGTGCTCTCACCTCAGAATCAGAAGGTTGTGGATTTTAGTTCCACTGCAGAGACTTGAACACTAGACTGACACATCAGTGCAGTACTGAGGGAG
Organism: Carcharodon carcharias; assembly: GCF_017639515.1. Classification (NCBI taxonomy): domain Eukaryota; kingdom Metazoa; phylum Chordata; class Chondrichthyes; order Lamniformes; family Lamnidae; genus Carcharodon; species Carcharodon carcharias. The sequence goes on from NC_054482.1 coordinate 47,394,833, forward strand.
TGCTATACTGTCGGATGTGTGGTTTTTCAGATGAGAATGTAAAATGAGGAACCCTCTGCCTTCTCGGGTGGATGTAAAAGAACCCATGGGAAAACTCAAAAAGGGCAGGGGTCCTGGTGTCCTGGCCATTATTTATTCTTCAACCAGTACTGAAAAGAGATGATGTCATTTATCTCATTCCTGTGGGAGCTTGGTGTCTGCAAATTTGCTGCATCGTTTCATATATTATAACGGTGGCTATATATGAAATGTGCTTCATTAAGTGTAAAGTGCTTGGGGTGTCCTAGGTCATGAATGCAAGTTTGTCCCTCGTATAAGTGTGGAACCAAGCCATATAAGCTAAGAAGTGCCGTGGTTCAATTCCTGGTTTGTGATGAGCTGAGCTGATCTTAACCAGAGTAACTGTGGGTGGCATTGGGATTGGCCTTAGTTAATCCAAAGTTGCCAGCAGAAAAATCAACTAGGTTTTCTGCAGCTGCTTGTTATCTGTTGTTTCTCCCCAGACCTGCACATGTTTATATATCAGGTGAGGACAGGACTTGGCGTAATGTCCTCATTGGTGAGTATTGGCAGGCTATTGATATATAGTCATGTGGGCAGTAGATCCTCTCAATGAGTCATCTGAGCTGAGACCAACTGGCCAGAGGGACAAGAAAGGGTATTTCCTTGTCACAGATCACAGAACCACAGAAATGTTGTAATGCAGAAGGGGGCCATAAGGCCCATCTTGTCTGCACTGGCTCTCCGAATCTGCATCTAATGGGCCATTTCTTTATCTGGTGTACCTATTTAATATTTTTGGAATGTATATCATTGTAGTATTGTTGGTAATAGGGATATTTGGAAGATGTGAATGCAGATGTGAAAATATATTAAATGTGCTACCAGTAGAATATCTTGAGTGGGCGGAGTTAACTATAGCACATTGTAGCTTTATTTAAGTTATCTGGTCAGCTTTTACAGGTGTCATCACTTTCCAGGCATGGCATTTCCTCAATAAGAAGGGAATACTTGCATTTATATATAACCTTTCACGATGTAAGGACATCCCAAAGCACCTCGGAGCTCATCAAGTACTTGTGAAGTGTGGTCACTTTTATAATGTAGGAAAGGCAATGTGGTAATGACTAGATAATCTGGTTTTAGTGATGTTGATTGAGGAGTTAAATTTTGGTGAGGAATGAGGCAGCCTCCCCTGCTCTTTTTTGAAATAGGAACAAAGGAACAGAAGTAGGCGATTCAGCCCCACCAGTTTCTTCCACCATTCAATGAGATCATGGCTGATCTGTAACCTAACTCCAATTATGCCTTTGCCCTATATCTTTTAATATCTTATGCTAACAAAAGTATATCAATTTAAAAAAAAACAATTGATGTAGCATCTTTTGCAGTTTGTAAAAGAGGGTTCCAAACTTCCACCACCCTTCTTTTGAAAGGTCTAACTCTAATTTTTGACTATACCCTCTAGTCTTAAACTCTGCAACTCCCAATCTACTGCATTTGATCGTCTTAATATCTTGAAAACTTTGGTGAAATCATCCTTTAACCTTCTGAATTCTAGGAAAGAGTTTGTTTTCTTAGCTTAACCCTTGGAGTCTAGGGATCATTCTGATCAATATACACTGCATTGGCCAATATATCCCTTCTAAGATGTGCCTAGAACTGCTCTCACTGGTCTAATCACAGATTTGTATAGCTGAAGCATAACTTCCAAAGCCTTCTTTGTATTCCGACCCTTTTGATATAAAGGCCAGCATTCTATTCGCCTTTTTGATTATTTTCTTTATCTGTTCATGACAGTTTAATGATCTGTGTACCTGGACCACAGTCGTCAGCTTTTCACCATTTAGAAAGTACCCTATTCTCTCCTTTTTAGAATAGTGCCACGGATCTTTTATGAGAGGGCAGACAGGATCTCAGTTTAACATCTTGCCCCCAAGACAGTACTGTTATGATGTGGCAGATGATGTGTGCCAGGCGAATCAAATCTACAAGGGAAACTCGATCTGACAGTCACAACTGTTTTGCAATTTGTATTTTATTTTGAGAAGCGTGCCCTGAGTTCAGAAGTAATAAGACTACTGTAACTTCAGAGGTTTTTAGAAAACTAAATTAAACATTTATTAACAAAAAAGATTTCAAGCACATACATAAGTCTACAAATTACTACTATAATAACTCCTAAAACCTCAAATTAATCTGGCTCCCAGTTACATCTCCATTAAGGCAACAGTAAAAACAAATAGATTTAATCAGACCCAAGCAAAGCAACACAATACCCTGGGCAGAGAGTTTCAAAGTGAGTTTTCTTAGCTTCAGTTCCTATAGACAGGAACTTGATGCACAGAGGCTGGAGGCTTTTCACACTTGCTTTAAATCTTAGAATGCCTTCTCTTACACATAGCCTCATCTACTTTATACATGCTTCTCCCTTTTTAATGCAAATTCCAATGTTCCAGTATGTTTTTGGAACTTTATCTTTCTCATAAAATTGGCACTATGAACAGAGTTATATTATCAGTAAGCTTTGGGAAAAATAAATACGCTTTGACTTAGCTTCTTCTGACTAGGCATAACATCTTCCCACCTATTTGAAATTCAGACTAACCAAATTTATCTAAAAATGCAAATGTTCCTCACAACTCACATTCTAAAACTTGAGCCATGTTTATGTATTTAGCATTTCAAACCTAGCTTCTTGTTAACTCAAAACCTCCAGACCAGCTGTCTCCAATTCAGTTAAATTCCTTCCACACACACACAAATGCATATAAACACACGCTCACATACACATATATTCTCATGCACACACATACATATGCGCACACGCACGTACGTGCACCTACTTACACACAACGCACACACACACGCATATATACACATGCACATATGCACACATATACACACACACGCACAAACTAATATAACCTCACTATTACCCCACTTTTACAATAAATCACTTATGAAAATTATTATATTTTCATGACAGTATAAGTCAGCTATTCTTTCATCACTGTATTGGAATGTCAGCCTAGGTTTTTGTGCTCAAATCCTGGACTGGGCCTTTAACCCACAACTTTCTGATTTCTGAGGTGAGAATGTGAACTGAGCCACGGCGTGGCCCACATCATGTGTAGGGGAAGAAATCTGTTCCCACTGAAATAATTAGACAATATAGTTGTTTTGTTTAATATGTTTCCTTCCCTACCCACCACCCTTCAGCTTCAGGAGTTCTTTATGGGTTCATTTCATAATTAATATTAGAAATATTTGGTTATAATTGTATTAATTGACTGACTTCCTAAATTGCATTCAGAGCTATGCAGATTATAATTTTGTAAACTTTGATCAGAGATTAAAATAATTTATTGGTTTAGCACTAAGCTATCCCATCAATATCTGTGTGCTACAATATTGGCCAGCTGAAAACTGGTAGCATGTGTTATTCCAACCAAATGTAATATCATGTATTAGATCTTCATTATTCAGGTGTGTGACACTGATTGGAAAATATAATTCACAGCACCTGAAGTTTTCACTCTGCAAAGTGCTGACTTGCTATTTAACTAAACTTGTACTATTTTCTAACAAATTACAGATTGACCACTTACATTTCAGGATTTGGTTTCAACACTACATGATTTTGAATCCAAGCCAGAATCTTGCATTTATAAAGCACCTGAATACATCTCCCAAAACACTTTCTGTATAATTAATTACTTTGGTGTGCGGTGATTGTTTTGTCGGGAAACTTGGAAGCAAATTTAAACAATGGAATGAACGACCAGTTAATTTACTTTGGGGTCAATTGAGAGCTGGGTTTTAGCAAGTCATTGGAAGAACTCTACTCTAACAATGCCATGATTTTTAATGCCCACCTGAATTGCAGGAGAATGCTGACGTGACCTCGATTGTATACTTCATCCAAAAGTTAGCACTTCCAATAATGCAGCACTCCTTCAGCACTGGAGTTGAAATTAAATTCATAATTTTCTGACTCAGGAGGGAAATGTTAACGATTGCGCCAAGCAATTTTTGGTGAAAAACCTAATTTCTTCAACTTTTTTTTAAAAAATTGTTGTAAATTATCTTTAATTTTTAATGTGACTGCCTCAGGCATTTCTGGCATGTGGGATGGACTGTTTCCTTATTGCTAGATTAGATGCAATACCTCTGTACCCCCTCACCAGCTAGGGCTAAAGACCTCACAAGTGACTTTACCTCTAAATGTTGTTTTGCTTCCCCTTTACAAGGTGGTACTATACAGGACCCCCTACGTGGAGTGGTCAGATTGGGAACTGAGGTGATTACAGTTTATACCTCTGTTTCCATTACTTTTGAGTGTCAGTATTGTGACATGGAACACCTCACTTTTTGGCTGTATTAGTTCTTATGACTCATCCCTTAAGTCTTTACTCCAGTTTCCAACCAGATGTTGATGAGCATTAGCTGGTTTTACAGTCTGCTACACCTATTACGTGGGAACATTTCTTCTAACTTCATGTCTCTTTGAGCTTAAACAGAACGTGCTAGAAATACTCATCAGATCAGGCAGCATTGTGCAGAGAGAAATGGTTAACATTTCAGGTCTTTTGTCAAACAAGCTTGAAATGTCCATTGTTTTACCCTCTGCAGATGCTGTTTGATCTACTGAGTATGTCCAGCATTTTTATATATATTTCAGATTTCCAATATCTGCAGTATTTTGACTTCTCATTTGAAGCTTGCTAATTCTTAAGATTAGTTAAGCGTTACAGTCACTTAGCGTTGCTCATTTATTTTGGACTTGAGTGGGCCACAGTAGCTGCTGCCTGACCTAATTACCAGTAATCTAATTTCATTAGCCAAGATAACTGGGGTCTTATAAATTCATTGCCAGATGATCCAGATATTTCTGACTGCCCTTAAAAAGTCATCCGGACTCAAAATCTTAACTGTCTTCCTCTTCTCAGATGCTGTCAGACCTGCTGAGTTTTTCCAGCTATTTTTGTTTTTGTTTCAGATTTCCAGCATCTGCAGTATTTTGCTTTTATCTCTGGCAGCTTTGTTGGTTAAACTTCATCAGAATTTGAGCTTGTAAATCTTGCCAATTAAACTTTGTTACAACTTTGAGATGATTAATGTTATTGACTCAGATTTTCACTTTCCTCTAACACTGGTGTGGAATAGTTGTGGCTTCTACCCCCTGTATTTGATTCTGGAATCTGTTACTGCACCTGATGTTAATTGGATAATGAACAAACTTACTACCGATATCAGGAACTTCTTTGTGAAGAATGATTATTATTGGGCTAGTGTTAATGGAAGCAGCATCCTCAGTCATTGAAGAGGCAGTTGGATGCTGTTTTGGGGAACTAAATAAATGAACTAGGATGGGCTCACTGTTCTTCCCAGATGGCATGAAAGCTATTAATGTATATAATATTTTGGAAAACATTTTTCTTTAAAATAGAGGTTTAGTCTGTGGGTGTGTCTTATTTGGGTTAAAGCCAGTTAGCCTGAGTGCTTTGATATTTACTAGTTTTGATATGTAAGAGAGATAGCATACATTTGTATTTTTGAATAGAGCATTCAAGAAAGAGGTGAAAACTTGACGCCTTTCTAGCATCTACCAAGCAATATATTTGTTATTAATAAAATTTGGTACAATGAATGGGGTGTCGTTGTTAAAAGGTAAAGGTCAAAGAGACAGGTGAGACAATGAGAATTTGAATTAAATCAATGGTGGTAGGTATAACTTCAGTATTTTTCAGGTGTGCAGAACAGAGGCAATGTAAGATCAAAAGGCAGCTGTAAGCCTCCAACTGGCTCCACAGTGAAAAGAACTTCATTTTGAATTTGTAAGATGAAAATGCTTTGCCTGGTGTCTGGTTAAGTCTATGAGTTGCTGTTGCTTTAATGGAGATTAGTTTGGGAATTTGTATATATATTCTTAACCTGTGTAAATTGATAAAATGTTTCAATTAGTTTTAATGTAGAACCTCAAGAACTGATGGTCTGATTCCTAAATTTAAAGTCACATCTCAAACAACACATAATTATAGGTTATTACAGTTGTTTCCCTCTGGGATTTTTAAATAACTTCGCTTTGCCAACTGCATCGGTCATAGCACCAAATGAGTTTTATCTTATGAACCAGTCAGTTGAACAATAATATTTTCAGGTGCAATATTTTCAACCATAATTATAGTTGCTAGGAAAACTTGCAACATAACTCAAGAAATGAACTCATCTAATCTTTGATTCATTTAAACTCAAAACTGGTAGCTTGATCACCAGAGCTATGTTTAGTTCACACCCCATTCTTTTTAATCTAACCTCACCTTAAATCTTGCTTACTTACTGTAATTTTGTATTAACCTGCAGTCTTATTTAGACCTGCAAGCAAAATCCTGTGTGAATGAATAGAAAGCTAAACTTTTTGAATTTTGCTGCTTACATTTTCTGTGCTTCTTTCATTTATTTATGTTTGTTCTGCATACTCATTCATATAGGATAGAAGAAGGCAGTTGTGCATTTTTTTTTTGAAGAAGTATTTAAATTTACAAAAGTTTGATTTGATCAAATGAGATTTAGTTTTACTTCAGTTAAAAATTGAAAGCAAGCTTTTCATTGAGATATCTTTCCTAATTAGGTTTGGACCAGGGATTAATTGAGCTTTTCTGCTTTTAAATTGCAGTGCTATCAGGGTTTTTATTTTGATGGTTTACTTTTCTGTTTTTTTTTGTTCTTGATGTGGGTAACACTGATCAGGCAATATTTATTGCATTTTACTGAGTGATCTGAGTGCATTGAAGTTGCTTACATAGCATGGAATTGGAGTTGCATGTATCAGCTCTCATCTTTGAATTACACTCGTGAACTAGATGGATTTCTACAGGAAATGTATGGTCATTTTCTGGTGCTAGATCATAAATTACCAGATTTTTAAAATTCCATTTATAAGTTTCCATTGGTGGAATTTGAATTCATGACCTCTGGTACTAGTTAGGTTTCATGATCATTAGGTTACTTGACCTCGAACGTATAACAGCTGCATGCTGTAAATTGTAATAGATGAATGTACAAAGTAACTAAGTTCCAATATATCTGGAAATGGACATCTAACTGTCTTTATTATTATTTTGTCCCAGAATAAGTTTGCACTGATCCAGTTAATTGTGTGTATGGTGCTGAATCATAAGAATGAAAGAAATAGGAGTAGACTATTTGGTCCTGTGAGCCTGCTCCACCATTCAGTGCCATCATGGCTGATCATCAGCCCTAACTTTACTTTTCCACCTGCTCTACCTATTCCTTGATTCCCTGAGAGGCTAAAAATCTGTCTGTCTCAACTTTAAATATTCACTAGAGCATCCACAACCTTCTGGAATAGAGAATTCCAAAGAATCATAATCCTTTGAGTGAAGAAATTTCTCATCTCAGTCCTAAATGATTGACCTCATATTCTGAGACTCTGCTACTGGGTTTAGATTTCCAACCAGGGGAAACAACCTCTGTGTCTACCTATCAAATCCCTCAGAATCTTCCCATGCGTGCAGATATATTAGAAAAGAGGACTGCTGTGAACATGTGCAGAGTTTAGTCATGTTGGAATGCTGTTTTAGCAACTTTGAGGTCAAAAAGGGGAAGTGAGAATTCCCTGATCGGCTTTACACTTTTCATTCAATATTGTGCAATGATACCATCTGTTAGAGCAAATCCAGTTCTATCCCTTTGAAACACTACTGACTTGGGATGGTTATTTATGGCTGATCAGTTTTTTTTTGGTGTACTGAGTATTTATTGCAGTTATTTCCATTTTTCATCAACCACCCCCCAGTTGCTATTATGTTCTTGCTTGCTTTCAATGGCAAGTTTCAGGAAGCTCAGAAAACCTTGGCTGCCTGTTGGTTCTATCCGGCTTCCTGCTTGTTTCTGCTTATTAAGTAAACAATACACATGTCTTGATTTCAGTATGTTGATTGCTTGCCACTCATTTGTGCTGGTTTAGCACAAGACCACAAAATTCATCCTACCAAATCTGGGTTTGCGAATCTCACTGGTTGAGAGACTTGGAAATATCAACTTAATTAGTTGCAGCTGATTTGCCCACAAATATAAACCCTTTAATTGTTGAGCATTCAGTTCTGCCTAAATATGTTTGCATTTGTTTGTATGATATTGATTTCAGAGCTCTTTAATGTCCCTGGGCTTTGTTTGCAAATCATTCTTTACAGTGAACTTGCTCTTCTGCCTGTTCTCTAATCGTAAAGGTGCATATGTAATAGATGGAGCCTGTAGTGCTTTAAAGATTTGCTTGATTCCACTGGATAGCACAGCTGAAGACCTCATTCTTCTTCTATGTTCCACTAATTTTGTTTTCTAGTCATTCATGGGATGTGGGCATCACTGGCTAGGCCAGGATTTATTGCCATCCCTAATTTCCCATGAGAAGGTGGTGGTGAGCTGCCGCCTTGAACCGCTGTAATCCATGTGGTGTAGGTAGTGCTGTTAGGGAGGGGGTTCCAGGACTTTGACCCAGTGGCAGTGAATGAACAGTGTTATATTTCCAAATCATAGTGAGTGGCTTGGAGGGGAACTTCCAGGTGGTGGTGTTCCCATGTGTCTGCTGCACTTGTCCTTCTAGATCGTAGCGGTTGTGAGTTTGGAAGGTGCTGTCTAAGAAGCTTTGGTGAGTTTCTGCAATGTGTCCTGTAGATGGCACACACGGCTACCACTGCATTGGTGGTGGAGGGAGTGAATGTTTGTGGATGGGGTGTCAATCAAGTCGGCTGCTTTGTCCTGGATGATAAGTTTCTTGAGTGTTGTTGGAGCTGCACTTAATCCAGATAAGTGGAGAGCACTCCATCACCCTCCTGACTTGCGCCTTGTAGATAATGGGCAGGCTTTGGGGAGTCAGGAGGTGAGTTACCCTCTGCAGGAGTCCGAGCTTCTTGCCTGCTCTTGTAGCTCTTCTAGCCCAGCCCACAGGGAGATGGTGGCATAGTGGTATTGTCACTGGACTATTATTCTAGAGACTTAGGGTAAAGCTCTGGGGACTTGGGTTCAAATCCCACCCTGGCACATGGTGAAATTTTAATTCAATAAAAAATCTGGAATTAAAGGCCTGATGATGAGCGTGAAATCATTGCTGATTGTAGTAAAAACCTATCTGGCTCACTAATGTCCTTTTAGGGAAGGAAATCTGCTGTTCTTACTTAGCCTTACTAGACCCACAGCAATGTTGTTGACTCTTAACTGCCCTCTAAAATGACCTAGTGAGCCACTCTGTTCTCAAGGGCAGTTGGCCATGGGCAATAAATGCTGGCCCAACCAGTGTAGCCCACATCCCATGAACGAATAAAAGTATTTTTATAAAAAAAAAAGTTCAGTTTCTGGTCAATGGATGTTGATAGTGGGGGATTCTGTGGTGGTAATGCCAATGAATGTCAAGGTGCAATGGTTAGGTTCTCTATTGTTGGAGATGGTTATTGCCTGTGTGGCATGAATGTTACTTGCCACTTGTCAGCCCAAACTCGGGCTGCTAGTGAATGAGTAGTGGGGTTTGGGTAGAGGGATCACCAAGTGAGTGAGGGATGGGGGGCTAAGTGGGGCTACTGAAGGGGAGGGGTTGGAAGGGTGTGTGTCATGTACTAACTGCATTCAGTGCTGAAGTACCGAGGTCGCTTTAGTGATCTTATACAAATGCACTGGTCCACAGTCTTTACGGTAATAGAAGATAAAGGGAAATCTAATGTTTCTACCCACTTGGAAGTCTAATAATTCCACCTGTTTGAAGCATAGAAGCAATTGCATTCACTACAGATTCATAAAAAGTGCTATAATGACACAATCGCTTTTCACAAAAATTTTCAGCGCTTTTTGGCTTCGGCCACTAATTTTTGGACTTTTTTTATTGTGCTTAGCCGTGCTCATCCCTGTAATTAGATTGTTAATTCACACCAGAAATAAAAGTATAGACTTTTTTTTTACATTTTATAAATATTAATATCTTTCACCTGTATTAATCAATCAAAATTAACAATAACATAAATTTTGCTTGTAAAATTGTTACTGTTGCCTGCGCTTATGACTCGTGCTGAGCGTGGTCTGATTGTGTGACTTCATGTGAGTCGTGGGTTCTGGCCTGTGTTCTCATATAGCCTTGGCTGTGGCATTAAGAGTCACCGACTTGCATTTTGGACCGGCCCACGGACTATCAGAGCTCCGTGGCCCATGCTTGGGGAACCGCTGATGAATTATAGTTTGTTAAACAGAATGCAATGATCTGTTTGGAAGCATTTTGTGCAGTGTGAATTTTCCAAGTGCCTGATGTTACATCTAAAATAAATAGAGATAAATTTATGCAGATAAAAGACTTGCCTGATTTTATTGAAGTATGGAATATGCAGATATGGAGCTAGGTCTGCTAACTGTGTGTCCTTGTATTGCAAGGGCCATGTGTACATTTAAATCTGAATTGTTCCAGATTCATGATTGGTGTATGTTACAATAATACTTTGAAAATGTATTTTTATCCATATTGTCTTATCTGTCAGTCAGCTCCCATCTATGCAAGGATTCAGTTTTGCTTGAGGCATCAAATTAATTACATTTAAATATTTGATTGTCTATATTGCTTGGGATTGGCTTCAGTTGTGCCTGTTTTTGTATTGTGAAATTTTTCATGGGTTCCATCCTAAAAATTAGTGCAAAAATGACTTAAATTTATCATCAGCCTGAATTCAAAAAACCTATACTACCAGACTTCCAAAATTTTGAGAATTAATTCCACTGTTAGCCATTTTGCCTGATGTGATATCTGAGATGGGCTTCTTCTTGATGAATGTAACATACAAGAAGTTGGAATGAAGTTGAATGATTTGCAAATGCACATGGTGCCATTTCAAAAAGTGTACATATATATAGTAATTTGTAAGCTCAAGCAAAGGTACTAGTGATAAAACTTGGGACAGAACAGTATAATTAAAGTTTATGAATACCTTTGCAAACAATAATACTGTCCATTTTTCTGTGTATATCATATCAGTAGCCGAACTATGGGGAATTGTGTTGGTTGTCCTATTTTACTAAATTGATATCAAGCTATTTAAATTGATATCTGCTGCTGAATTTTGATTTATGCTGTTTAAATACAAATTGATATAAATTAAATGCATGGCATAAGAACTTGCATTTACACAGTGCCTTTCTCAACTGCAAGCTGTTCCAAGTGCTTTGCAACCCTGTTAGCTCTTTTTCAACTCTGAGCAATGATGTAATGTAGGGAAACACAGAGCATATATTCAACAAATATTAGACTTAAGTGACTAGATCTCTTTTTAGTGATGTTCACTGGCAATTAGATATTGGGCAGGGCCCTCGAAGACCTCCCTTGCTCTTCAGATAGTACAATGGGATTTTTTACTTTCATCTGAAGGCAGTTGGGCCTTGGTCTAAAGTTTTATACAAAAGACTGTACCTCTGACAGTGTTGCACTCCCTCTGTGCTGCACTGAAGTGTCAGCCTAGGTTATGTGCTCAATTTCAGGAATGGAGCTTAAACACATGATTTAGAGGCAAAAGTGCTACCACCGAGCCAAGGCTGACACTTGTAATAGTGGTTGTAGTGCACGTTATGAAGAAACTCAAACTTCTGAAATTTAGGTCAGAATCTTCAAACTAATGTATTGAAAAATAACAGTATTTTTGTTCCTATTTTTGGGATGTCAATAGTACAGGGACTATGATTGAGTACTAGAATTCTACAGTCCCTGAATTAAAATGTCCACACAGGAATTAAAGTGTTAATATTTAGTTTATCTTGGTAATGGGGCACACGTTTGCATTTAGGTGGCACCTTTCATGACCTCAGAACATGCAAAGCACATTATAGCCATTGAAGTATTTTTTGAAATGTAGTCACTGTCTTAATGTAGGAAACACGGCAGCCAATTTGCGCACAGCAGACTCCCAAGCACCAATGTGATATTGACCAGATAGCCTGTTTTTAGCGACGTCATTGAGAGGTAATATTGACCAGGACACAGAGGATAATTTCTCACTCTTCTATGCAATAGTGCCATAGGGTCTTTTAAATCCACCTGAAAGAGCAATCTTTGTTTAATGCCTCATCCAAGAAATGGTACCTCCAAAAGTGCAGGACTGCCACCGTACTGTGTCAATCTTGATTTTGAGCTCCAGTCACTGGAGTTGGATTTGAACCAACAAATTTTTGACTCAGAGTTGTGAGTGCTACCAACTGAGCCATGGCTGGCACACATGGTGATGCAAGTGTTATGGGATATTTAGGTGTCAGTTTAAAAAAAAACCTAAAGGGGTATGCTATACTTCACCTATCTACCTGATTCTTTGATTCCGTAATGAATTAACTGAAGGATATCAATTAATATTTTCAGATGGCATTTGAGTTTTTTACATGTGAAAGATTTAAAAAAAGTTTGGAGCTGTTAGAAATTAATAGCATTACAATGCTGGATTGAAAACTGGCAGGTATGATACCAAACTGATGATGAAGGGCATAGAATCATAGACTGGTTACAGCATGGAAGTGGGCCATTCAGCTCACTGTCTGCGCTAGCTCTCTGCAAGAGAAACTAGTTAGTCCCACACCTCTGCCCTTTCCCCGTACCCATACTTTTTTTTCTCTCTCTAATTATCCAATACCCTATTGAAAACCATGATTGAAATTACTTACGCCACACGCTCAGTGCATTCCAGATCCTAATCACACGCTGCAGAAGAACGTTTTTCTTCGTCTTCTTTGGATTTCTTGCTGTTCACCTTAAATTGGCATCCTCGGTTTTCGACCCTTCTGCCAAAGAAGGAAATCATGGGTCCTGGTGCATGTCCTGTTTCTGGGCCCCTTATCGTCATCTTCCCCCAACCCTTCCCCTCACATCCTTTGGCCCGGAATTAGGAACCATAGTCACAATGGGGTCAAACTGTTTTATATAGGTTTAGCAAGACTTCTTGGCTTTTGAAATCTATGCCTCCATTTATAGAGCCCGTCGAAAGCTCAGGTTTCAGCATGTTACAGTTTACAACTATGGCTTTGTCGGACAATTACACACAACTTAGTTGTTCATATTTTGCAACCAGCTCCGCTTCTTTGAACTTAAGCAATATCCAGACAGCAACATCCAGAAGGCTTGAACCTCACAAGCACCACAACCAACAATCCTATTTATAAATGAGAATATCTTGAACATGTTCTATTGGAGCATAATTCCTGATTTCATTTCCAAGTTCAAAAATTATCACCAAGTAATTCACCTGCAATAATGTGCTATTTATCTAAACACATTGGCTTTTTTTAACAGAAAAATTACATTTTACGTTCAGTGATAAATATTTTCTCATTTAAATTGAAATTAATCATACTTATAAATGTGCAGCATGGATCATATAATAGGAGAGCAAAGTACTGTAGATGCTGGAAATCTGAAATTTAAACAGAAAATGCCATTAATACTTAGCAGGCGTGGCAGCATCTGTGGAGAGAGAGAAACGGAGTTAATGCTTCAGGTCCACAATCTGCACAAGTTCTGACGAAGGGTCACTGACTTCTGTTTCTCTGCGCAGATGCTGCCAGATGTGCTGAACGTTTCCAACATCTCCCATTTCTATTGGAGCAATAGAGAGAGTCTATGGCATTGTGGTATTTTCACTAGACTAGAATTCCAGAGACCCAGGGCAATGCTCTGTGGATCCAAGTTTGAATCCCACCCTGGCAGATGGAGAAATTTGAGTTCAATAAAAAAAATCTAGAAGTAAAAGTCTGATGATGACCATGAAATCATTGCCGATTGTCATAAAAACCCATCTGGCTCACCAATGTCCTTTAGGGAAGGAATCTGTTGTCCTTACCTGGTCTGGCTTACATGTGACTCCAGACCCACAGCAATGTGGTTGATCCTCAATGCCCCCAATTAGGAATGAGAAATAAATGCTGGCCTAGCCAGAGATGTCCACACCCCATTTAAAAAAAAACTTTTGCCATCCCTCCAAAAAGCAATTGTGAGGTTTGGCACAGCATTAAACTTAAAGAAAACATATTAAAAAAAAATAAAAATAAAAAAAGAGCAAAGATGGAGAATTTAAATGAGTAATTAATAAAAATGAATGTTAAAAAGTGCCAAGCAGCAGAGGTAACTAATAAAAACCTTGTTTTTTTTTTACCTTTACCAGCCTGGGTTTTTCTCCTTTCTCCGCTCAGCATGTTGATAGGTTTTTGGGGAGGGTCTGTGTCCCCACACCAAGCTGTGTGTGTGTGCGTTTGTTTCACTCCCAGTCTCTGGGTTCTTGCTCTTGCTCACAATTGAGGGAGAACTGAAGTCAGGAGGGAACATAGAACACTTAGAACATAATCAGAACCACCCATGGAGGAAGTAATGCCTGAGCCTCTATTAAAGGAAGAAGTTGCTGAAGACCCTGTAGTAAAACTTCTATCCCCTCCATCTGCTGATCCAGCAACCATTCTGGCTGAGGTTTCTAGGACATTCTCCTGGACTTCAGTAACAAGTAAGAATCTTCCCACTAGTGGCATTGGCCCGACCTATGGAATTCTACTTCATGCTGTTAAAGCCCCAACACCATAGCCCCAACCTGGGACAAAACCAGAAATATAGATTCTACCCCAGAGGCCTTGTGATCAGTAAATTAAGGAACAGCACCACAGGACCCTAGGCCAGGTCGCCGTGCAAGTGAATCAGGGATACAGAACTATGGAACACGATTCAATAACCCAGATGGTTATCAATTATTTGTTGGGAGCCTGCCTCATGATATTGATGAGGCGGAGCTGAAAGAATTCATCACAGGATACAGCAATGTGGTGGAACTCTGTGTTAACGCCAAGAGCAGTGATCAGAGGGGAATGGGAAGGGCCAGGGCCAGGGCTTCCTCACCATTGAGGAATGAGGGTCCGTAAGGGCTGGAGAGGTGAGGCACTAGGCACCTTATCTTATACAGAATCACAGACTGTACTCTACCCCTTGACATATTCATTCCAATTTCTATCTCAAAGAACAACCGTCCAAATAATTACAGGAGTTTTCACAGCCTCTTTGAACTTTGGCAATCCTGTGTAATGGTTAATGGGTTTCATCAACTGCCCCACTCCTCTTGTGCTGAGGACTGCACATTTGCATTTTTTCCAAAATCCTCCTGGACTACTTGTATTGAAATTCTACGTGGCTTCTCAGTAGCCATGTCTACAGCCTTGGGCTTCCATGTCTTTCTCTTGCATACAAAATACCTGCAGTAGATTCTGTGCCAAATTGAATTATTAGACACATGGTAGAAGAAGTTGCTGACACAGTCTTCACACAACAAAGATGACCCATCTAAGCAAGAAATGATCTGCAGTAGAACTTCACATGGTAAACTCTCAATGTTGATCAGACTTCCAGATTTCTGTTTACCCCTTTTCCTCCACCTCTCTGCAAGGACTTTGAAGACAGACTCGAATTCCATTTATATTCAAAACTGGCAGCCTCAAGCTGCTTGGCCCAGCTGCCTCACGCTGCCACCACTCTTGTTACCTGGCACCGCCATCTGCCAACTGTTGCCATCGAAACTGGCTAGATGCACAGAGCAGGGAGAAGAAAAGGTGGGGGGAGCCAGCTTTAAATCCCAGAATGTCCCAGGAGTTGGTTCCAGTGAATTGAGTGTTCAAAATCGGGCAGTCGAGTCCGAGGAGGAGCTCACCTGCCTACACTTTACAAGAGGAAGGGGTGGGGGGTGCGCAGGAGTGAGGGGACCCTGCTTAGAAACAACTGTCACCAACTTTACCTTGCGCTCCAGCAGCATCCAGACAGTTCTGAAGAAAGAATAGTGAAGATTAAGGAAAGCAGCACTCCGCAACAAGGCCCAAACAGAAGTCCATGAGGTAAGAAAGTGTCCTACTACTTGACCAATGATTGCTATTGTTCAGAACAATAGCAATCATTGGCTTATTACCTTGTCAATCAGGATGGTCTAAGTGCCAGATTGGCTGCTTTGGACATTGACCGTCTGGATTGACAAGCTTCTTGGCCAATGAGCTTGGGCCCCATAGAGGCACGGGCTCTGCTGTTTAGCACCATCTGAATTCCCCTCTCCTGGACCCTGCAAGGGAACAGTTTTTCCCTATCTACTCTGTTCAGACCCCTCATGATTTTGAACACCCCTATCAAATCTGCTTTCAAACTTGTCTGAGTAGAACAGCCACAGCTTCTCTTACCTGTCCTTGTAACTGAAAACCCTTATTTCTGGAACCATTCTTGAAAATCTTTTCTATACCTTCCCTAATGTCTTCACATCCTTCCTCAAGTACAGTGTCCAGAATTGGACACAATACTCCAGTTGAGGCTGAGCCAATGTTTTATGAAGGTTCAACATCATCATTGCTTTAGTAGTCTCTGCTTCTGTTTGTAAATCCCAGGATCCTGCATGCCTTATTAACCACTTTTTCAACCTGCCCTGCCACCTTCAATGATTTGTGAACGTATATCCTACCAGGTCCCTCTGCTCCTTTTTTAAAAAATGTATTCATGTGATGTGGGCATTGCTGGCTAGGCCAGTATTTATTGCCCATCCCTCATTGCCCTTAAGAAGGTGGTGGCAAGCTGCCTTCTTGAACTGCTGTAGTCCATGTGTTGTAGGTACACCCACAGTGCTGTTAGGCAGGAAGTGCCAGGATTTTGACCCAGGAACGGCAATATATTTCCAAGTCAGGGTTGTGAGTGGTTTGGGGGGATCTTCCAGGTGGTGGTGTCGTATGTATCTGCTGCCCTTGTCCTTCTAGACGGTAGCAGTCGTGGGTTTGGAAGGTGGTGTTTAGGGAGCCTTGGGGAGTTTCTGCGGTGCATCTTATAGATGGTACAAACTCCTGCCACTGTTTGTCAGTGAGAGAGGGAGTGAATGTTTGTGGAAGGGATGCCAATCAAGCAAGCCAATCCATATCCTCCTGACAGTTCACAATACTTCTAAGTTTTGTGTCATCTGCAAATTTTGAAATGATGTGCTGCCCACCAAAGTCTAGGCCATTAACTTAGATCAAGAAATGCAGTGGTTCTTATCCCGAGCCCTGGGAACCCAGCTATACATTTTCCTCCAGTCCAAAATACCAGTTCACCAATACTATCTGTTTCCTGTTACTCAGCCAACTTCCTGTCCATGCTGCCATGGTCTTTTTTATTCTATGGGCTCTAACTTTGCTGATAAGCTTGTTATAATACTACTTTGCATTTTGGAAGTCCATGTGCACTACATCATCAGCATTGCCATCATCAGCCCTCTCTGTTATCTCATCAAAAATACTCAAATCAACTTGGTTAAATGTGATTTGCTGTTAACAATTCCACTGGCTTTCCTTAATTAACTCACATTTATCCAAATGTCTATAAATTTTGTCCTGGATTATAGAATCTAGAATTTTTCTCACTACCAAGATTATTCTGACTAGCCTGTAGCTGCAGGTTTATCTCACACCATTGCCTAAAAACAGGTGTAATCATTTCCAGTTCTCCAGTCCTCTTGCACCACCTGTGTATCTAAAGAGGATTTGAGCATTATGGTCAGTGTCTCCACAATTTCCACCCTTACTTCTCTCAGTATCCTCCGATACACTGGCCTGATTCTGGTGCCGTAAGCTTAAGTATACCCAGCGTTTCGAAAACCACCTGTTTATCACCTTTTGGCCCATCCACTGTCTCAACAACCATCTCCTTCAGTATGACTTTTTTGGAAGCATCTTCCTTGGTAAAGACAGATGCAAAATACTCATTTTAGTGTCTCGGGCATGCTCTCTGCTTCCATAAATCTCCTTTTTGCTCCATTATTGACCCCATCCCCCTCATTTCACCTCCCTTTTACAATTTGTCGGCCTGTAGAAGACTTGGATTCTCTTTTGTTAGCTGTCAGTCCCTTCTCATATACTCTCTCTACTTATTTATTTTTTTCACTTTCACTTTGAACTTTCTGCATTCAGCCTGGTTATCACTTGTATTATCAATCTGAATCTGTCATATGCACCCTTTTTTCCAATTCAAAAGAACAAATGAAATAGGGGCAAAAATAGGCCTTTCGGCCCCTTGAGCCTGTTCCACCGTTCATTAAGATAATGGCTGATCTGTTTGTGTTTCGAATTCCACATTCCCATCTATCCCCGATAACCTTAGATTCTTGTTAGGCAAGGGAATCAATCTACCTCCGCCTTAAAAATATTCAATAACCCCGCCTCCACTACCTTCAGAGATAGAGTTCCAAAGTTGCACAATCCTCTGGAGAAATTTCTTATCTGGTAAAAGTCCAACTGCTAATTTTAAAACGGTGCCCCTTAGTTCTGGACTCACCCACAAGAGGACACATCCTTTCCATGCCCACTTTGTCAATACCGTTCAGGATCTTATATATTTCACCTTACTCAATCTCTATCATTATCCATGAAGCTCTGGCTTTGTTTGTTCTATCTTTTCCCCCTTGTGGGAATGTACCTTGACTGCACCTGAATCATCTCTCTTTAAAGGTTGTTGACCCTTTATGATTTCTCCTGCTAATATTCAATTCCAATTTATCTGTGCCAGATCCATTCTGACACGATTGTGGAATTCCATAGGAGTTTGGTCTAAGTCTTGGAGAAAGCTGTTGCAGTCAAGTTCTGTAACCAGATGATGGCAGTGTTTAAAAGTACAAATTAAGTAAATGGATTGAGGAATGACATTTTTAGTTAGAAACATATATTGTCTATTGATATTGAAGACTTGAAATATACCCAATATGGGATCACTATTGACAAAGGAAATGCTTGGGTTAAGGAGAAAGAAAATACCCTTTGCTTGTGCATTTTGATCAGGATTTGGACTATGTGCACGTTTGATTATAGATTGAAAGAGATATTTTAACCATTTTGCTATATATTGTTTGCTTACCTCCAAAAGGACTTTATGTTGGAGAAGGTTCAAAGAACAAAGATTATTCTGGAATTCAATATAATTTACCGGTTTTTCCAGCTAACTACTTTTAATTGTAGAAAATAAATTTAAGAGGAACAGGTCCAGGAGTGAGAAATATTGAAAAAGGTATAACTAATGTAGATGCAAACGGGGCGATCACTAGAATTAAAGGATAAGAGCACAAAATTTGAAAGCCTCAAATAAGACTGACTTTTGATTTAGTTTAAAAAAAGCTGACCAGTTAAAATTGGGAACTTGGCCACTGCTGGTGGCCTGGTTCATGGGACACTCCCGGTTCACAGGAAACGGTTCTTTATTTTTTTCTTAAATGAACACTTACCTGGATTTTTCAGTCCCTGGATCCTGGCCCCAATAGCTTTATCCTGACAAGAAAACCAAGGCTGCCACTCTTCTCAGGCCTCAGGTTAAAATAGAGTCCACCTTGCTATCAGTATGCTAAGCAAACCTAATGACAACATTGTAACTGGAAAGCAATAGCTATAAAATTATCAGTACTAATATGTACATCATAGATTCAACATATAGCAGTGATTATGTACATAATGTTTCTTGCTGTCATGGTCAGATTCATAAAAACAAGGCAATGATATTGAACTTGCATGAGGTGTTGAATAGGCTGCATTACTATTGTATGGAGTTCTGCCTCCCTAATAATGTTCATTCTTAGAGATCTTTTAACCTGTTTTAAGCTAAGAATTTGGCATTCTTTACCATGCCCATTGGTGAGCCTTCACTCTCTGTCCCTACATAGGTTAATTTATAGCATACCAAGAGATCCAATCCTTGACAAGCTGGAAATGCTCAGCAGCTGTGGAGAGAAAAACCCAAGTTAAGAACATAACATAAAAAATAGGAACAGGAGGAGACATTCAGCCCCTCGAGCCTGCTCCGCCATTCAATAAGATCATGGCTGATCATCTTGTGTTTCGAATTCCACATTCCCATCCATCTCCGATAACCTTAGATTCCTGTTAGGCAAGGGAATCAATTTCCGCTGCCTTAAAAATATTCTGACCCTGCCTCCACTGCCTTCTGAGGCAGAGAATTCCAAAGTTGCACAACCCTCAGAGAAAAAAAATTCTCCTCAGCTCTGTCTTAAAAGGGTGACCCCTAATTTTAAAAAAATGCCCCCTGGTTCTGGATTCACCCATGACATCCACCTTGTCAAGGCCACTCAGGATCTTTTAAAGTTCAATCAAATCACCCCTCTCTTCTAGACTCCAATGGAAACATTTCAGGTTGATAACCTTTCGTCTCCACAGGTGCTGCCTGACCTGAGTATTTTCAACATTTTCTGTTGCTATTTCAGACTTCCAACACCTGCAGTATTCTGCTTTTCGGTTAAATTACTGGGCTTACAGGTCTTGCACATTATCTTATTGGTTTTGGAAGGTGAATAACTCTGTGTGCTGCTTTGGGATGTTTAGTTACATTAAGGGCGCTTTGTAAATATAAGTTGTTTGTAACTTAGTTTGTGCCTGTGAGGTTAAAGGGTATTTCACTTTAATGGCACTACATTGACTGTTTCATAAAGGAAGCTTTGGACCTTTTGTTAGGTGTTAGCTAGAGCACCCAGACCATGTTTATTAATCACCTGTTTGAACTTATTCCTCTAGATGAACTGAGATTAGAAAGGTCAGTTGAAGTGCAAGTTTTGCTTACTATTAAACAGGATAATAATCAAATGGCTTGATTTCCCACAACAATAGAGACCTCCACTGTTTCAAAAGTACAAACCGCTGGCCCAAACCTCTCTTTTCCCCCATTCTCCCTGCCTAATATGGTGGTTGTTAGAACCATTGTTTTATGATTTTGATTTATAATCAATTCTACCTGCTTCCTTGGATTAAAAGAACTAAAGGAACTAGTAAGAGGGTAGAGTATATCTCTTAGGAAGGTAGAAAATTATACAAATTAATTTTCATTGTTTGAAGTGAATATCATGCCTGCAATTGTTTCCTAATATTGTTTTTCTCTCCTTTTATTGAGAGAAAATATCAAAACATATGGTGTTCCAGAGTAGGTAATGTATCTATTCCTTGCCTGCATAATAATTTAACACTTGAATTCATCTATGTCTAACTATCTTAATACATTTCACACCTTTTTTTGAAATATAGTGCCCTCTGTTGGGATCTTGGGTAATCTTGAAAGTTCTAGTCATGAGTTCTGTTTTGATGAGGTTTCACTTACACTGAGTATGACTTGGAAATAGTATGTAGTTTTTCTTGAAGCTATTTATTTACACTATTTACAAAGGCCTCATGGTAAGTACATTATTCTCTGGACACAGTTCTGTGTCTTGCTATCTTGGAGCCTCTTGGGCATCTGACCCTGATGTCATGCTTACATCATTACCATCATTGTCTAATTAACATAACCATTTATCCTTTACATCTCCCATGTCCCCAGTATAATCTCAAAACAATTACATCATTTGTTAAACTATTTATATTACATTCCCACCCTCTGTTGACCTCGTACTGTTTACAGTTTCCATTCAACCCCTACCTCTGTCAAGGCGTCAATGCCAGACAGTGTTCTCTGCTCTCTTGGAGGATGTTTAGGACTTTATGTGTGTTGTCACCTTGTCCTTGTAAGGCATATACATTGGGGAGTGGGATATCAGCTTCTGACGACGATTCCTGGGCTGTGACCTAAACATAAAAGTAGTGAAAACCAATCATGGAAAAACTAATTAAAGTGAGAAGCCTTTAGGACTCAAACGATCACAACCACTTAAACTGAAATTCTCTCTGTAATCATCTTTTGCGTTGCACACTGAGGAAAGGTGAAAGCACTGGCTTGTGAAAATGAAGCACTTCTATGCTATCAAATCTGCTATGAAGAATTTTGCAGCTGTATCATTCTCTGCAGGTGTAATGACGAGAAATATTCAGTACCTGAATCATGAATAAATCTGATAAACGAAAAGAACAACCAAGAACACCCTGAAGACACTACAGGATACGAGGAAAGGAAGACATCCATGCAAGTCTTAGGATATGAATTACACTTTCTGTAGGTAGTGGTATAATTTTCACACTTGCTTCAGCATAGTGCTGCTCCAGTGCAGACAATGAGATCACAGTGTCAGCATGAGAAAGTAGGATTGCACCATCAACAATAGAATAAACCTCCAGATCTGGATCTATATGAAGTTCCTGCGTAGCACTCTTCAGCTGTAGAAGCTCAGTGGTTTGGGTCTGTTCCTTTACTGAAAGAAGATTTGTATGCATCCGTGACTTGCTGGTGAGATCTAAGTGTGAGATGCTGGTTACATTTGTACAAATTAATAAGCTTTCAACTTCCTCTATTGGTTCGATCCAACTTGGAGTTAAGCATCACTTTCTGCTGGCTGTATGCAATTATTGTATGTCATCGGTGGGCTCAGTGGAATAAGTAGACAAATTTACCTCTTTATTACCAACTTCAACAAAAAGATGAATCTCCTCAAAAGAGACAACAAAACCTTCACAATCATTGTAAGTGGAGTCAGAGTGTTGTAAGAACAAGGACTTCTGCAGCAGCTTTATTTGCTTGAACTTTGCCCTGACAGAGTCAACCAACATCTAGAACCTCCTCCAATGGATGGTCACCGCGTTTGTTAGTGAATCCTGTTTCTGTCTATTCTAACTTGCCTGGAGAGAAGCAAGAGATATGCAATCTTCTCCTGTGGCCTAATGGATGGTGCTTCTGCCAAATACTGGTTCACTGCGTAATATGTCGACTTTAATTTCAATTACAGTTTTGAGGTTTCCCGTCCTTGGGACAACTTTTCTCTCTATTGTTAGCTCATCAGCCTTTTGTAGAAGACCAAATCCTAAACACACTGACCTACTATGCAGAGAAATTTGCTGGTTCTGTCCAATAGAGTTTTGTTAATTCCTTTATCTTAATGCAGCAGGGTTGTAGTGAACTGACTCTTCACTTTGAGGTCTGTGCGCCCTGGCCCCTGTAGCATTATCTTAGACGGTTGGATTTCTACTTAAGTCAGTCCTGAAGCCATTCCAATTTACCTGATAAGGCTGTAAACCTAGCCCCGGTGTCCATTTTAAATTCTGTTCTGTATCCTTAGACTTTTAGCTCTACAGACCAGAATTGCTTATCAGGATCTGAGATTGCTCCTGGGAAATAGGTTAAAATGCTGAAATTTAAAATGATTGAAAGCTTGTTCCAGCTTTCATCTGCAAAATTGAACTTTAAATCTGCAGAATTGTTTAAAATGCCTGGTCTTGCCACAGAGAAAGCATTCAGCTCAAAAACAAAAATACCCGGGAAAACTCAGCAAGTCTGGCAGCATCTGCAGAGAGGAACACAGTTAACGTTTCGAGTCCAAATGACCCTTCAGCAGAACTAAGTAAAAATAGAAGAGAGGTGAGATATAAGCTGGTTTAAGGGGGGGCGGGGGGTGGGACAAGTAGAGCCAGTGATAGGTGGAGATAACCAAAAGATGTCACAGACAAAAAGACAAAGAGGTGTTGAAGGTGGTGATATTATCTAAGGAATGTCCTAATTAAGGGTAGAAAGGACAAGCAAGGTACAGATAGACCTAGTGGGAGTGGGGTGGGTTGAAGGAATCGAAAAAGGCTAAAAGGTAGAGATAAAACAATGGATGGAAATACATTTAAAAATAATGGAAATAGGTGGGAAAAGAAAAATCTATATAAATTATTGGGGGAAAAAAGGGAGAGGTTGGAAAGGGGGTGGGGATGGAGGAGAGAGTTCATGATCTAAAATTGTTGAACTCAATATTCAGTCCGGAAGGCTGTAAAGTGCCTAGTCGGAAGATGAGGTGCTGTTCCTCCAGTTTGCGTTGAGCTTCACTGGAACAAGGTCGGACATGTGGGCACGAGAGTAGGTGGAGTGTTGAAATGGCAAGCAACAGGGTGGTCTGGGTAATGCTTGCGGACAGACCGAAGGTGTTCTGCAAAGCGGTCACCCAGGCTGCATTTGGTCTCTCCAATGTAGAGGAAACCGCATTGGGAGCAACGAATGCAGTAGACTAAATTGAGGGAAGTGCAATTGAAATGCTGCTTCACTTGTAAGGAGTGTTTGGGCCCTTGGATGGTGAGGGGAGGGGAAGTGAAGGGGCAGGTGTTCAGTTCCCTCTGCTGGGCATTTTTCATGATGATGTTGCATTTTGGCACTGCATCTGGAATGTTTTTAAAATAGGTGGAAGAGTTCTTCCCGCTCCTTTGGCGGGCATTTCAGTGGGTGAGGCTCCCGACTTTGGGCCGACATACTGGGTGGACCCCTCCCGAGCCTCAGCGTCTCCCTGAAGTACACCCTGATTCTGCTGTTGCAGCTCCGCCTGCCTTGCAAGCTTTTCTGCCTTCTCTAACATTAAATCCTTTTTGGTTTGCAAGAAGCCCAACAGTGTGCCATCGAAGTGCGATGTGGTTGCGAATTAACTGGTGCTTTACAGCTCCGTAGCTGCAACTGCTGTTCAAGCAGTTACAAGATACAAGTGGTTAATAAATGAATCAATGGACTCAGCTGGCCTTTGGCTAATCTAGCCTGTTCAATGACCAGATTCTGTTTAGGGCTGAAGTAATTATCAAAGGCCCTCAAAACTTACAGGTAGGACACCAGAGATCTCCTTAACACCCGGCCCTGCCATAAGAAGTGCTTCCCATTCATTTCCTTTAAACTGACTTGCCTTGTAGTATCATCTGTTGAACAATTGCTGAAGCAAAGGTATTCTTCAGCATGAATTCCAGGTGGGTAATGTGCCTAGCATTTAAAGCTGTTAGAATGTTTGAACACTTCTGGTCCCAGATTTTGATGGTGCCAAAATGCACAAGTGCATTGGCATTTTAGATGATTTGGCTTACATCATATTACAATGCCATGTTTCTACCAGTGAAGACATAACATAAGAAATAGGAGCAAGGGTAGACCATTCAGCCCCCCCAAGCCTGCCTGCCAGTCATTCAATAAGATCATGGCTGATCTACCCCAGGGCTCAACTCCTCCTTGGTGCCAGCTCCTCATAGCCCTCAACTCTCCAATTATTTCTAAAATCTACCTACCTCCTCTTTAAATACTTTAATGACCTAGCCTCCACAAGTCTCTGGGGTAGAGAATTCCAGACATTCACTACCCTTTGAGAGAAGAAATTCCTTTGTATCTCAGTTTTAAATGAGTGCCCCCTTATTCTGTAACTATGTTGTCTAGTGCGAGATTCCCCACTAGTGGAAACATCTTCTCAACATCTACCCTGTTAAGTCCCCTCAGAATCTTGTACGTTTCAATAAGATTCTTCTAAATTCTCATTCTTCTAAACTCTAATGAATAAAGGCCTAAACTGTTTAGCCATTCCTGATAAGTCAACCCCTTCATCCCAAGAATCAGCCTAGTGAATCTCTTTTCAACTGCCTCCAATGCCAGTATATCCTTTCTTAAATACAGGGACCAAAATAGGACACACTACTTCAGGAGCGGCCTCACCAATATTCCATACAGTTGTAACAGGTCTTCCCTTTGTTTAAATTCCAACCCCATAGCAATACAGGCCAAAATTCAATTGGCCTTCTTAATTACTTGCTGCACCTGCATGGTAACTTTGTGTTTCATGCATAAGAATATCCAGGTCCTTCTGTGCTGCACTTTTTTGGAGTCTCTCTCCATTTAAGTAATAATCTGCCTTTTGATTTTTCCTACCAAAGTGCATGACCTCACTTTCCTACATTAAACTCCATCTGTCAACTTTTTGCCCACTCACTCAACCTGTCTATATCCCCTTGCAGATTCCTTATGTCCTTATCACCACGTGCCCTCCCACCTATTTTTGTATTGTCAGCAAATTTGATACATTGCACCCTGCTCCCTCCAAGTCATTAATGTGGATAGTAAAGAATTGAGGCCCTAGGACTAATCCTTGTGGCATTCCACTAGTTACGTCTTTCCAACCTGAAAAAGGCCCATTAATCCCAACTCTGTCTTCTGTTTGTTAACCAATCCTCAGTCCATGCTAATACTTTAATCCCCAATTCCGTGAACTCCTATCTTGTGCAATAACCTTTTATGTGGCACCTTATCGAATGCCTTCTGGAAATCCAAATATACTACATCTACCTTTATCAACTCTGCTTGTTATACCCTCTCAGAACTCTAGCAAATTTGTCAAACATGATTTCCCTTTCACAAAACCATGTTGACTCTGTTTGATTGCGTTAAGCTTTTCTAAATGCTCTACTATTTCTTCCTCAATGATGGACCATTGAGAAATTTTTTGAAATACTGTAGAGCTCTGCCTTGTGGTGAAGCACTAATGTTGCAGCTGTATAAATGATTAGCGTTCAATTGGTCTTGTTTTTATTGGTAGATCCAATTTTCCTAATCATTTGAATTATCCATCCAAACTCTAAATGACATGCATGATATATTACACTAAAACATATTTACGCAAAAGTAAAAGTAGTGTCTTTTCACTTTTATAGGATTTTATTTTGAATGAATGCTCTTCAGAGATCAGTTCATAGTTTTTTGACTATAAAAATTGTAAGTATCGGAACAGTTAATGGCTGCTAAAGTATAGTATTGAGCATTGCTTTTATATGCTACAGCAAATAAAGTTGGGATGACTGGATGACTGAACACGGTACTTAAGTGTTGAGATTTTTTGTTCCATAGATTTATTTTGCTTTAATTCTTGATTGGCTCTTTTTTTTTTGCTACACAGTAATAAAAATCACAATACATTAGTCCTTTGTGATCGATATCACTAAGGTGAACAAGTGTGCTATAACAATACATATCTGCTCTTGTTGGTTAGGATTGAAAGGGGTGTGGTTCCAGATTGACAAGTAAAGTAGTGCATTTCAGCAGTAACAATGATTATAGGCTGTACCAGAGGAATTGTCGAAACAGGCCAGTTACAAGTGGGAAGAAATGGTCATCTAGTATCACCAACATAGTGATTTTGTTTGATAAAATCTAATTTTTTAATTTCCATACTATGTTCTGCAAATCAGTGATACAGAACACAATGAGAATCACGCATGATATATGTGTAGTTCGTGTTGAGTTTTGACTGTAAAAAGAGAAAATGTTCTGGCCATTACATTTCTCAAAGCCTTGGATGTACCTCAGTACTAAGAGACAGCAGCTTCCAGTTAGAGATTTTTATTCCCTATTTCTATTAGCATTTATAGTATGATATGCTGATTGGTTATAGTTGCATGGATGTTCTTGTTTCAAGTATTAGCAGATTAATTGACCATGTGGGACATCACATTCAATCCTGATGCTGACGTGCACTATGGCAGAGGTCACTGGACAGTGATTTTGTTTTCCCCCTCCCGACTGCCAACTCCGTTAAGATTGACTAATTGAACCCAAACTAGGATGGAACTTGGCACCCACCTGGTCTGTGTGGGTCAATTGCTTATTACCTGAGCCATTAGTGAGGTCATATGCTGTCATGTTGAAAGAAAGCCGGCACCGTGAAGTCGATGATTGGATTCAGTGTAATGTCTGTTGTGATTCTGATCCCTGCAGCCTGGCTTCTGGCTCACATCAAGAACTACAAGGAAGCGGGACTGAAGGACTGTCCACAGCCTGACCAAGAAACCAAAACTCAAACTTTAACATTCCATTCTCTCTCCCCTTGAGCTGTCTCTCTGGAGATCAACATTCCACCTGTCTCTCAGAACCATTCTTTACTGCAATGTTAAACATTTTCTTTGTTGCTTGATGCTGTAGCTGATGTCAGTTACAACAAAGTCTTGCATTGAAATTAAGAGGTTAGGAATCCACTGACTGTAAAGGGAGAGATCAAAACCTGCACTTGATAGCTATTCAGTGCTTTGAGTTAAGTGTGTATTGTGTGATTTTAAGATGAAGATAGGATTAAGCTTACAGTTGAGTTACCAGCTGACAATTATTGTCATAGATCATGCATAAATAACACCTATTTGTGTGCAGGATACTGCTGACTGATGACCATCCTTGGGAATGCAGTCTGTGAAGCATTTCACATCTTCAGCATGAGAGGGGATAATTTTGTGTGGAAGAAATTGTTGATTGAAAACATAGCACTCTGCTGAAAATTTGGATTAGTACTTTGTGGGCTGCCTTTAATCTTATCAAGGATATGATTGAGTTCCATAGCACCTTCTTGGTCTGTTCCACAACAATTTGTTTATATATCTATGTTTAAATTAAATCATGTGATATTTGTGTGTTGTGAACTTTTTATAGGTGGGCTAGTACGAGCCAGTTAATGCAGAGATATATGCCATGTGGAATGGTTTCCATAGAACTAGTATCAAAATGGGTGAAAGAATGCTTGTGCTCTGAAGCAACCCTGGGTGGCTATGTTCTGAGTTAAGTAACTTCAAAGCAACCATGAACCTTACTAACTATTTTGGCTGGAGACACTAGAGTAATGTGACTTGGTAAAGTGGGTTAAGTAATGTACCCTTGGCATTTTTGCTGTCTAGTTTATTCTAAGGCAGTGGTACACTTGATGTTGAGAGTTAGTATACTTAGTGTTAAATTTAAATCTAAGCTGGAGGCAAAGCAAATGTGAATTTATTGGCTGTTGGGAATAACGTCACAAAGCTAAGTACAGATGAAAAAAAGTATTTAACTTGTCATAGTGCAACTTATCCTTCCCTAGAAATCCATGGATCTGCCTGTCAGAGGACTGCATAATTCCAGTTTTGTCAACTTTGCTCTATCCAAAAGTGCATTCTAGGAATTAATCATTCTGCTTCAAGTGCTTCATGAGTTCAATCCAGAACTTCCCATACATTTGTTTCCTACTTGCTTCCACAACATGGCATAACTTTGAAATAATGCTTGCTGGATTCATAACAACTTGCATTTGTATATGCCTTTATCATAGAAAATGTCCTGGGGTGTTTCATAGGACTATTTCAGACAGTAATGGATGCCAGCTCAAAGTTTGAGCTGTTAGAAGGGATGGCCAAAGCCTTGGTCAAAGAGGTGAGCTCTAAGAAGTCTTGGAGCCAAAGCAGGTCGGAAGGTGGGGATCTGCATGGTTTGGAGAAGTTATTCTAGAACTTGCGGCCTATATAGCTGAAAGTCACAGCTGCTAGTGTTGGGGTGAAGGGACAGGAGATGCACAAGAAATCAGATTCAGAGGACTGAAGAGTTTGTAGGGGTGCAGGGTGTTGTATGGCTGGAGAAGGTTACAGATTTAGGTAGAGGCAAGCCCATGAAAGAATTTAAACAAAGGATATAATTTTTAATTTGGAAGTGTTGGATAATGAGGAGTAAACGTAAATCAGCAAAGGGAGAAGTGATGGGTGAGCAGGTCTTGGTGTGGGATAGAATGCAGACAGAGTTTTGGATGAACTGAGTGTACAGAGTTTACAGAGCATGGAGAGCATTGGAGTAGGTGATTTTGGAGGTGACAGAAGCATTAATGGGGATTTGAGTAGCAGATGGCTTGAAGTAGGTGAAAAGGTGGCAGTGTTCCAGTGGTGGATGTAGGTGATCCTTTTGATGGAGATATAGGCTCAGAAGCTTGTCCTGGGAGAATCCTCTTGCTGAGGACTCAAACACACTGCTTCAGCCTGAGATGGGGGTGTAGAGGGGGATTGAGTCAGTGGTGACAGCAGGATATTGTGGAGGAACCAATGACACTGACTTGGTCTTCCCAATATTGAACTGGAGATTTTGTGGTTCATTCAAGACTGGATGACAGTCAGCAGTCTGAAAACAAAGGTAGTAGAGGAATTGTGCTGGAGAGATAGAGCTGAGTGTTGTCAGTGTACATGTGGAGACATGTACATGTACATGTATGTAGATACTGTCACCTAAGGGGCAGCATGTTAGTGAGGGAGGGGAAAAGGGGGTTGCAATTTTTCCATTCTCTCTGCGCCCTTCTATAAATTTCTCTCTTATTTACCTCTTCTCAGTTGTATTTTTCTAGCCCATCGTGATGACCCAGATGCATTTTCCAACAATATAGATCACTATTCTATAACAAAAACAGAATTACCTGGAAAAACTCAGCAGGTCTGGCAGCATCGGTGGAGAAGAAAAGAGTTGACGTTTCGAGTCCTCATGACCCTTCGACAGAACTTGAGTTCGAGTCCAAGAAAGAGTTGAAATATAAGCTGGTTTAAGGTGTGTGTGTGGGGGGCGGAGAGAGAGAGAGAGAGAGAGAGAGAGAGGTGGAGTGGGGGTGTGGTTGTAGATCACTATTCTGTTAGCTTAATTGAAGAGTGCCCACTGGGTCAAAGGGCCTGGGTGGATTACACATTATTTTAGAACATCTATTGCACTCTGGGTCAATGTCTTCAGGAAGGGGGAAAATCTTGTTTTGGACATCTTTCAGTAAGTGGACATGAACATTGTTAGAGAAGTTTCTTTATTTCTGGTAATTAAATCAATTAATTAAAACTGCAGTAAAAGCATTAGCTTAAGGAGATTTGATTCAACAGGAAAAACTGGAGAAAATTAAGTGCTTGGTATTGGAGTGATATTGTGACATGTGGCTGACTTCATGATTCAAGAACAATTTGGGTGTTGGTTAAGCTTGCTTTTGAATAGCTGTTACAAAACAGAAACAGGTTATTTGGCCCAATTAGTCCTTCTCGGTGTTTACCCTTCACTAGAGCAAATAGTTCTAATCACATTTATCCACCTTGTTCCCATATTCTTCATCCACCTTTCTAATCTTGGATGTTGATACAGCTTCTGGCCAAACCACTAACCCTGGAAGTGATTTTCACAGCTTTGTAATCTGTGTTTCTCCTTTAAATCTCCTATACTTAATCCTGTATGTATAGTATCTCACTCTTCATCCCTTGAATAATGGAAATTGTTGTCTGTCTACCCTGGGTTATCTTTTCATAATTATAAATACTGCCATTCTACCATGCCATAACCTTCAATGCTCAGTTAAAAAGAGGCACAATTTTACAAGTCTTCCTTTACATTTTCACTTACCAGGCAGCACTCAAGTGAATCCTCATTGTACCCTCTCCAAAAGCTCAATATAGTTGCTAAGTTATAGAGCCCAATACTGCAAATTTTACTCTTAACTGAGGCCTTGAGACTTTGTATAGGCTCATTGTTACCTCTTGGCTTTTATCTTCTACACCTTCATATAAAACTTAGAATTCTATCTTTTTATCAGTCTTATACAATGTTCTGGAAATATTACATTACTTCCCTCAAGAGACTGTTGAAGTTCATGCAATTGAAGGCAAACTATTGACCTGGTTGGGAAATTGGCTAAGCAGCAAGAGATAAGGGTAATAGGTAGGTACTTTAATTGGCAACATGTGACTAGTGCTGTCCCACAAAGATCTATGTTGGAGCATAGAACAGAGTACTTTCTAAATGGTCAAAAGCTCCAACCAACACAGGTCCAGTCCAAAGAAATTTGGGTTTTGAATACATAGATCATTAAAATGTCATGAACAGGTACAGAAAATGAACAAGGCTATTGGAATGCTGGCCTTTCTATTGAGAGGGCTAGAATATAAGTGGGTAGAAGTCTTGCTACAGCTACACACAGTCCTGATTAGATCACACCCAGAACAATGTGAACAGTTCTGGGCATCACACTGAAGGATGAATATATTGGCCTTGAATGGAGTGCAGTGTAGATTTACCAGAATGCTACCAGGATTTCAAGGTTTAAATTATGAGGAGTAATTGCAAAACCTAGTGTTATATTCCATGGAATTTAGAAGATTAAAGGTGATTTGATTCTACTTTTCAAGATGTTATAGGGAAAAGATAGGGTAGATAGAAACTATTTCTGCTGATTGGAAAGTCAAGGACTAAAGAACATAGTTTAAAAATTAAAGCCAGACCTTTCAGGTGTGGAATTAGGAAATACTACAAACAAAGCGCAGTAGAAGTTTGGAACTCTATCCTGCAGGCAGTAATTGATGCTAGATTAATTGCTTTTAAATCTGAGATTGATAGACTGTTGTTAGCTAAAGCTATTATGGGATGAAGACGAGCATATAGAGTTCGGTTGCAAATCTGTCGTCGCACTGAATGGCCGAACAGGCTTGAGGAGCTTAAAGGCCTACTGTTTCTACGTTTCCTATATTAGCAAATGTACAGCTGAAGCAACAGGAAAAGGTTTGGCATTTAGAGGTCCAATTAGCTGCTACATTCAATGCTTCATTTGAACCTTTTGGCTCTGCAATGATTAATAAATGGTTAATAAAGCATGCGGCACCCTGAGCTTTATCAATAGCAGCAAGAAAGTTATGTTAAATCCATATAAAACACTGCTTCGGCTTTAGCTGGAGTTTTGAGTCCAGTTCTGGGCATCACACTAGGAAAAATGTGAAGGCATTAGAGAGTGTGCAGAAAATATTCACAAGAATGGTTCTGGAAATTAGAAACTTCAGTTATACAGAAAAATTGGAGAATTGGGCCTCTCCTCGGAGGAAAAAAGGTTGAGAAGAGATTTGATAGAGGTATTCTAAATCATAAGAGAGCTGAACTGAGTAGTTGGTGAGAAGCTGTTCCCTTTGTTGAAAGGATCAAGAACCAGAGGGCACACATTTAAGGTAATTGGCAAAAGAAACAGTGGTGACATGAGGAAAAATATTTACATGCACAGATCGGAATGCACAGCCTGAAAGTGTTGTGGAGGTTGACAAGGTCATTTGAAGCTTTTAAAAGTAAATTGAATCATTATCAGAAAAGAAAAAATTTGTAATTCTTCTGATTCTATGATATCCATTAAGCATCTGCCAAGGGTCAAAAATTACCATGAAAATTATAGACCTGTAGGTATGCATACCCAGAAATAGTTTGATTTCTTTATTTATGGTGGGATACCATTTAATATTTGCTCTCCCAGAAAGCTGCTGATGCACACAACATGGTTTTTGTAGTGAGGCAATGGAACAATTCAGGGTGAAACGACAGGCTGACGAAGTCTCCCTCTTTCAATTCAGGCTCAAACTGGTTGAGTAAAAGGAGCTCTTTGAACTTTTCCACTAAATGCACTGCAGCTCTGCACTCCCAAGACCTCTTGTTCGTAAACGCTGAGGTGAACAGAGTGGATGTGACAACTTGCTACTTCCCTTCTCCAATTTGTTCTCCACACCACAAAAGCTGAAATATCTGGCCCGATCAAATGCATGTAGGAAAAACTACAACACTCGCCATTGTCACTGCTGTCAATCTGACATGGTTTTTCGTGGTCACTAATTTATTGTCTCCTTTGTTGCTAATACAGACCAGTTGCTGCATTATTTAAAAAGTAAAACACAGCAGCTTTTGAAAACAAAACTTGGATCAACCAGCTTGATCATACCTAGTGGAGGATGAACGTCAAAGAAAAATTTTGAAAGTGGAAATTCTCATTTTCCCATTTTGAGTTTCATCCAAACACACATGCCGGAAAGGGTGTGTTGCTAGGTAGCTGAGCTCTCAACTCTCCCGTTTCTTTCTCTGAGTGCTACTGCTCCTCAGCCATTCTGTCAGTGTCGCTTTCATTGAATGGTCTTATGCAAGTGTCATACCTGCTGTCAGAACAAATTTTCAATAATTGAAAATAATGAGGTGGTGGAAACCTGCCAGATTTTAAAAAATCTGTCATGCAGAACTGTACGATCTTTCTGTTTAAGTTTATTTTTGGCCGTGCTTCATGTGAGAAAAATAGGTAGTTCAGAAGCCTATCAGGCTATTTTAGGATGGAAGAAAATATAAATAAGTATCCATAAAATTTGTATTTTGCTTTTGTTGGTGCACTTTGCATTCATATTTAAGGAAGGATGCACTTGCACTGGAGGCAGTACAGTGAAAATTCATTACATTGGTCCCTGGAATGAGAGGATTGTCCTATGATGAATGGCTGATTAAATTGGGCTTATATTCTCTGGACTTTCGAAGAATGAGAGATGATCTCATTGAAATATTCAAGGTTATGAAGTGGCTTGACAGGGTAAATAACTGATATTGTTTCACCTGGCTAGAGAATCTAGAACAAGGGGACAACATATCAGGTTAAAGGGTGAATCATTCAGGGCTGTGATGAGAAATTTCTTCACTCAGGGCTATCATGAATATATTTAAGGCCGAGATAGATTTTTGATGTATCAGGGAATTGAGGGATATAGGGAGCAGGTCGGATAGTGGAGTTTAGGCCTGAGATAGGCATGATCCTATTAAATAGCGGAGCAGTTTCAACAGGTCGTGTGGTCACCTGTTCCCATTTCTTGTGTATTTGTATTATTACAACAGTGACTCACTTCAAATGTACTTTATTGTTTGTAAAGCATTTTGAGATGTCCAGTGGTCATGAAAGATGTTATATAAATGTAAGTTGGTCTTACTTATGCAATTATTTATTTCGTCCATCATTTGATGTTTCCTGGAGATTATGGGCATAGCAACAGTGACATCATGGCGTGTGTCTCGGGTGGCAATGGTGCTGTCATGACGACAGATGGTGTCTCATGGGCAGGACAGCCTGAAGTGATCAAACAACGTCACCAGTCTGCATACATGGTGTTTTCTTCATCAATTCATCATGCTGCACTGCAGCTGTTTCCCCTTTGGAAACACTGTTGAAATGTCCAGTACCCTCCCTCACAGTCTACCTGTTCAGAAAATAAAGTTTACTTTGGAGAATGACAGACTAAATTGTATTGAGGTCAGAGTAAAGGTTGATCATTTTTACAGGCTGTGTTGAATCACTCCTCTTGGCTCAAAAAAAACAAAATTTTAAGAAACTGATGCGGAGTGCTAGAATTACTTCTGGAGTTTTCATTCACTTCTGTGAGCTGATTCAGATTTGAGTTTCTTTGTTCCACAATGTTCCATATTATAGTTTAGTGTAGAACATGTTTTGTTGCTTTTATGAGAGATTTTTTCAGTAAGTGTAATGTATTATTTATGAAGTTTTGCATATTTAATAAAATTGAAAAGTAATATAATCACAGCACACTGCCATGGTGATGCCACTTGTATTCAGGTTGAAGCTACTCACAGCTGCAGGCCATCTGGCATCTTCCTTGGATGTGAAAGTGCACTGAGGAAACAGACTAATAAACTTAGTTTTTTGTGTTAAAGTTGCACATCAAAATGCGATGCTTAAAATGCCAGTAGATTTATCTTGATTATAAATTACAATTTCTTTTTGTTTTTAAATTTGCATCAAAGTTGCAGTGGATTATGAAAAGACTTTTGTTTTGTCTCTTGCCACACTGGTGCAAATTTTTCAGATTGTGTGTTTTTAAAACTGCCCTGGATGCAATTTTCTGTGACTACCCCTAATTCCATCTCCCAATATGTAATAATCAGCTGCATCTTGCCCATTCAAATTTTATTTTACCTTTTGAAAGTGAAAATGTTTCCTGCAGTAAAACATGCCTTGGAGGTAACACTAATTATAGAGTTGTATTATAAACTCTTTCACTGCAATAGCATTTCTCCACCAGATTTAAAAACTGATCAATTTAGTGGTTTTATCTTAAGATTTGACATCACTTAATTCTGTTTATCATGTTTTATTTTATATAAAATTTTGAAGAAAAGAGTTTTGCATTTGCAGTATTTAAAACTCAGCAAGTTAATCATAAACAAAGCTGGCCTAAATTTGCTGAATTAATTAACTAAATTAATAACCTTGCTCTCAAAGGCAGGGGGATCTGGGCTGAGAGGAAGTGGGGGATTCTTGGCTAAGACTTACAGTGAATTTGGATCGGGGAACATGAAGCTATAGTTTTTACGTTGGGAGGGAAGGTGAACTGAAAAAAAGCTTGTTTCTGGGAAGGAATACAAAACCTGAGACTGATACTGGAAATTCAAGCAAGGGAGAAGAAATGGGTTAGAGTCTGAGTCTGGAGTTGGGAGTGAACAATGCGGTTCTGGCTGAATAGGGTCATTCACTTGACACCTTTGGCTGAAGACTTGCAAACATGCAGCAGCATCTCTTAAGCCATGCTGGACTTGATCATGCTGAAGAAGAGGATATTTGTAGAGCCTCTCTCCAGTTGTCTGGTTGGCCTCCACCATTTGTGATCAACTATGTTGGCTCTGGAGAGATTTGCTCTGATTTCTGTTATGGTGCCACATAGCTCTGTCTGCAGCCTTGGACACGGTTGATCACGTCGTCCTTTTCTAACACCTCTCCACTGTTGCACTGGTAGATGGGATGGCACAAATCTTCTTTCGTTATTATATATCCAGACAAAGCCAGAGAATCACTTGCAATGGCTTCTCTTCCTGCTGTCATACTGTTACCTCTAGTGCCCTCAAAGAAGCTGTCCCCTACGCTTTCCCCTCTCATTCATATGCTACCCCTTGATAACATCACCTGAAAACATACTATCAGTTTCCACATGCACTCTGATGACATCCAGTTCTACTTCTTCACCATTCTTGACCTCATCTCTAAATTGTCACACTGCTTCTCTGACATCCAGTACTGCATGAGCAAAGATTTCCTCCAAGTAAATATCGGAAAAACAAAGCCTTTGTCTTTGGTTCTTGCAATAAACTCTGCTCCCTAGCTATTGACTCCATCCCTCTCCTGGCAACTGTCTGAGGTTGAACCAAACTGCACAACCTTGGTATCATATTGAATCCTGAAATGAGTATCTGACCACATATCCTTGCCATAAAACTGCCTATTTCCATCCATGTAACATCGCCCAATTTTACCCTCCCTCACCTGATCTGCTGAAACCCTAATTCGTGCCTTTGTTACCTGCAGACTTGATTCTAATGCACTCCTGCTCAGCTCCCACATTCTACCTTCTGTAAACTTGGTCACCCAAAACTCTGCCTGTGCCACAACTCATACCAAGTCCCTTTCACGCATTACCCCTCTGCTGGCTGATCTATATTGGCTCTTGGTTAAGCAATCTCTGCTTCGCTTTCATCCTTCAAGACACTCCTTTAAAATCAACCTCTTTAACCAATCTTTTGATCATGCCCTAGTAGCTCCTTTATATGGCCCATTGTCATATCCTGTTTTATAATGGTCTTGTGCAGTGCCTTGCAATGTTTTATATTGCAGGTACTATATAAATACAATCTGTTGTTGCTATCTAACCTTAAGATATGCTTGGTACTGTCCCTGGTATACCTTTTTATAGGATTGTGCTGAGGCATGTGATCACAGATTGCATCCTTCAAGCTTGTTGTGGCTGATGGCCTCATGGAAGCCTGGTTTTAGC
This sequence comes from Carcharodon carcharias, assembly GCF_017639515.1. Taxonomy (NCBI): domain Eukaryota; kingdom Metazoa; phylum Chordata; class Chondrichthyes; order Lamniformes; family Lamnidae; genus Carcharodon; species Carcharodon carcharias. The sequence continues at coordinate 47,431,940 of NC_054482.1, forward strand.
CTGCTACATGTGCTAAGTGGGACAGGCAAAGAACACATCAGTAATGTGTAATCATATGTGAATTATTAATATAACAATATTAATGTGTATAATATATATAATAATCATATGCTATATGATAGAAGAAGCCCTCACACTAGATAGGAAACTTTGTCTTCACCAAGACTGCGCAATGGCAATCAGTATTATTGGGCACTAGTGAGACCATATCTCGAATACTGTGTGTGGTTTTGGCCTCCTTATGTAACGAAGGATGTTAATACGTTAGGGGCAGTTCAGAGGAGGGTTACTAGATTGATACCTGGAATAAACGGGTTGTCTTATGAGAATAGGTTGGACAGACTTGGCTTGTTTCCACTGGAGTTTAGAAAAGTGAGGGGTGACTTGATTGAAGTATAAAAGATCCTGAACGGTCTTGAAAAGGTGGATGTGGAAATGATGTTTCTGCTTGTGGGTGAGTCCAGAACTAGGGGGCCACTGTTTTAAAATTAGGGAGTGCCCTTTTAGGACAGAGAAGAGAAGTTTTTTCTGAGGGCTGTGTGACTTTGGAACTCTGCCTCAGAAGGTGGTGGAGGCAAGGTCATTGAATAACTTTAAGGTGGAGGTAGACAGATTTGTATTAGGCAAGGGAATCAAAGGTTATTGGGGGTAGATGAGAATGTGGAATTAGTAATACAAACAGATCAGCCATGATCTTAATGAAAGGCAGAGCAGGCTTGATGGACCGAATGGTCTCCTTTTGTTCCTATTTCATATGTTTGTACGTACATACATGATCTGTATTAGGTGGATTGATGAGGATGAAACCAAGTAGGTTACTCTCTCATGTTATTTCTTTCACCTGGTGGGTACCCAATTTGGCAGCCACGTTGTTTGAGTTGTCACAGCTTTGGTCGGTGCTGGTACCACTGAGCTATTCTTCCTAATCGTCATTGAAGTCCACCACCCAGAATTCATTCTGTACCTTTGCTTCTCTCTCTTAAGTGGCACATGCTTATATTTATAGCATCAATTCAAGACAATTTCTTCTTTCCACCCTCCCTCTTTATTTGATTCTAACCCTAAATCCTGTTTTTTATTATAAATGTGCAACCACAATCTAACCGCAGTGGCATTGGCCCTTTGAAGGAGAAATTCAGCTAGTGCCACTCTCCCCTGCTTTCTCCCATAGTTCTGCACATTCTCCCCTTTTCAGATAATCCAATTCCCTCTTGAATGCCTTAATTGAACCTGCCTCCACCACACTGTCAGACAGTGCATTACAATCCTAAGCGGATAATGGGGATCCTGTAGATGTAGTATATCTGGGCTTCCAGAAGGCCTTTGATAAGGTGCTGCACAAAAGATTAATACACAAGATCAGATCACACAGAGTTAGGAGTAATATATTGGCTTTGTTAGAGGGTTGGCTAACCAACAGAAAGAGAGTCAGGATAATGGGTCTTTTTTTGAATGGCAAGCTGTAACTAGTTGGCTGCCACAGGGTTTGGTCCTTGGGCCCCAACTATTTACAATCTATATTAAGGACTTGGAGTCAGGAATAGAAGGTACTATAGCTAAATTTGCAGATGACACCAAAATAGGTGGGAAAGTAAGTTGCAATGAAGAAATAAGAAATTTACAAATGGACATGGACAGGTTAGGTGAATGGGACAAAATTTGGCAGATGGAGTTTAACGTGGATAAGTGTGAGGTTATCCATTTTGGTCGGAAGAATAAATAGGCGACTTAATTAAATGGAGAGAAACTTCAGAATGCTTCAGTGCAGAGGGATCTGAGTGTCCTCGTGCATGATTCGCTGAAAGCTAGTATGCAGGTACAGCAGGTAATAAGGAAGACAAATGGAATTTTGGCATTTATTGTTAAAGGAATAGAGTACAATAATAGTGAAGTGTTGTTGCAACTGTACAAAGCATTGGTGAGATTGCACCTGGAGTACTGTGCACAGTTTTGGTCCCCTTACTTGAGGAAGGATGTAGTTGCACTGGAGGCGGTTCAGAGGAGGTTCACTAGATTGATTCCAGAGATGTGGGGCTTGACTTATGAGGAGAGATTGAGCAATTTAGGCCTATACTCGCTAGAATTTAGAAGGGTGAGAGGAGATCTAATTGAGGTATATAAGATGCTAAAGGGGATAGACAAAGTAGACGTGGAATGGATGTTTTCCCTTATGGGGCATTCTAGAATGAGAGGCCATAGTTTTAGGCTAAGGGGTGGTAGATTTAAATCAGAGATGAGGAGGAATTACTTTTCTCAAAGGGTCGTGAATCTGTGGAATTCACTACCCCAGAATGCAGTGAATGCCGGGATGCTGAATAAATTTGAGGAGATAGACAGATTTTTAATTAGTAACGGTTGAAAGGTTATGAAGACAGGGTGGGAAATTGGAGTTGAGGCTGAAGTGAGGTCAGCTATGATCGTATTGAATGGCGGGGCCGGCTCGAGGGGCGGAATTGCCTACTCCTGCTCCTAGTTCTTATGTAACCTCTCAATGCATGAAGGAGGTTTTCCTCATTGCATTGCTTCTTTTGCCATTTATCTTAAAACTGCCCTCTTGTTTTTGATCCTTCCGCCAATGGGAACAGGTTCCCCTTATTTGCTATCTAATTGGGAGATCTGTAATGAAAAGGTGTTGGAAAGTTAGCCCAGAAATAAGCATTCTTACTGTAAAATCTGGTGGGAATATAAACATACTAGCACAGGAGGCCATTGATACAGATTTAATTAAGTCATTTAGAACTGGGTAAATCATTGGATTCTGAGTATATTAAGTGATATAGCGAAAGTGCCAGAAATGAGATTCCAAAAGTAGACTCATCATAAGGAATAGGAGCAGTAGGTATTCGGCCCTTTGAGCCTGCTCCGCCATTTAATAAGTTCATGTCTGATCTAATTGTGGCCTTAACTCGACTTAACCCTTGACATGTAGATCACATTTTGGGTTAGTTTTAATTTTTGCTATTTCCTTCAATTATTTCCTGGTTTCCACTATATTATTAGTGACAAATATTGAGATAGGGGAAGAAAATCGGATGGTGAATAATCTTCATCCTCACCTTTGATTACCATGAGCAAGCAATCCCTGAGAGCAGACTAGCTGCATTAGCTGGTATTTAATTGGTAGTATGAATCCAAATGAGAAAGGAAAGGGGAAATTTAAAATATTTATTTTGGAATGATAACATATACGCATACTCTTTGTAGAGTATTTTTATATTTGCAGCAAAAGCTATTAGTTGGCTATGATAAAATATCTCCCAAAAAAACCCAATTCTGTATACTATGAAAGCCTTGGAATGAAGAACATATATTATATCCATTGAACATAAATTGAAGGATCAAATGTTCCACTAAGCTTCAATTAACAGATTTCTGATGGGCTCAAATTACAAAAGTTTCATTGGAAATTATTATTGTAGCAGTGGATATTCTTTTTAAAAAAGTGTAAATCTATTAAGTACATTTTCATTGAATGTGAAACTTGTGTGAACTGGTAACCAACACCATGATGAATCAGAAAACCTGTTGGAAAAGTGGCTAGTGAAGATGCACCAAAAGCCACACAGGAACAGTTTGTTCCAACAGTAAAACTATTTAGTTACCCCTAAATGGATGCCTCCAGATGCTGGACAAGACACCAACAGGTGACAGTAGTTGTAAATGTCACTTGGAGTTCTACATTTCTTGGATGAAATTAAGGTCTGTTGGCGTAATCATTTCTGAAGCTATGTAAAGACCCAATTTAGTTGCTGTATTCCAACGTAAAACCACCTGTTTTTGGGGTTAACTTTAAGCCACCTTTTTCACTACTATTTTTGATATTTTATGCTCGTGGAAACTAATATTTGATTTAACTCAGTGTACCCACTGCAGCCAATGCGTTTGTGACCCACAAAGCTGTCTGCTGCAGTGGTCATCTGCATTTGTATTTCAGTTCAGCTTTTTTTAAAAACCATCTGTTCCATCTTAGAAGTGAATGGACCTTCACAGCTTGTTGCATCTTCCATTGAGCCACCCTGCTGAGAGATCGTAAACTGCACATTTCCAATTATTGTCTGTCAGTTTACCCAGTGTGCTGCATTAGTATTTCCTAGGTGTGAATATAACTGGGCTTAATGCTGGATAATTATTACAATGAAGTGCAACACTAATTAATCTGCACTAAATTTGAAATATTCAGTCAGGATTGATTACTTTTGTATTTATATATTTTCTCTTCTCTTTCCAGGCAAGCAGAGGCCCTCAAGGCTGACATGACAGGTAAGATTGACTTTCTGTTTTTTAATCCTGTACCACTTCTACAAACCTGATTTAAGTGGGATTTGATGCCTTTACTTTCAGGATTACGAATAACTATCTCAAGATCCAATGGCTGTTAACTGTTTCAATGATAACAAAAAGTATGTATCATGTTAGTATTGATAGGTTGAGTCACGACATAGAATTTGATACTACCTGATCTAGGGTGATCCAGGAGGTACATTGGGAATTTCTTTTACCCTTGTATATCCTGCTCTCTCTCTCTCTATCCTCCAGGTATTGATCACTGAAGAATTTTTCTGCTGTCATTTCCACATTTGCCTTTTACTATTTGGAATGTGTGTCCTCCTGTTCTACTCGTAGTTGAAAGTTTTCAAAAATTATCTTTTCCACACCATTTACTATTCCTGACCATTTACATGTGTTCATAAGATCAGTCTACAGGCACCCCCTTTCAAGGTGAAATACCAAAATTTCTTCAGTCTTTCTCATAACTCGGGCCTTTGACACTGGGCATCAGCTTCATGCATTGCAGCCAACGTTAAAATATCTCCCTTGTGATTTGTGGCTGCAGTATTCAAGACTACAACTAGGATTTGTGCTTATGTAGTGTCCCTTGACCTCAGGTTGTCCAAAGGAAGTCACAACCAGCTGCAGTCACTGTTGCAGTGTAGGAAATAGATGTCAGATTTGATGTTTGGGAAGGGTGACTAAAATCTTGGACAGAAAGGTACATTTTGGATAAGTTGGAATTTCTGGAGAATTGGAAGACCAGAAAAGAGCATATGAGCATAATTGAATTTGGAAGGGGGGGTGGGGGGGCAAGAGGCGGGGAAACATGTATAGTGGTTCACTGATGAGGTTGGAGTGGAAGCTGCCATTGTTGTGAAAGTGAAAATCTGCATTCTTGCTGTGATAGAATATGGTGTTTGAAGCTCGGCTTCAGGTCAAAGAGAACGTCAGAGTTTTGTACTGTTTGGTTTATCTCAAGTGAGTAGCCATGGAGCAGGGTAGAATCGATAACAAGGGAGGAGTTTATGGCAGGAGTCTAGAAAAACAGTTTTCTCAGTGTTAAATTTAAGTCAGTATTTGCTCATCCATTACTTCTTCAAGAAAAAGGGGCTGAGGTCTAGTGCGGTGGTGGAGAGGGAGAGCTGGCCATTGGAACAGCAAGTAGATGGAAACTTAGTTTCTGCCAATGGATGACATTACTGAGTTGCAGTATGTAGATGAGGAAGAGGAGTGGGCCAAGATTACTCTGATGGTACAGGAATGAAGGGAATCTATTGATGTTGTTGTGCTTGATTCATTTGAATACGTATAGATATAATCATACAACAAATTCCATGTAGTTGGGTAACAGGAGAGATGGTGGGAGAGGTTGCCAAATGTTATATAGTGGTTGAAGAGTATGGGGATAGATAACACACAAAATCACATCACTGAGGATGTTATTTGTAACTGTGCAAAGCCATCTTGCTGTTAGGAACAAGTGGAAGTCGGAATGAAGAGATTCAAATGGAGTGCACTTAACTGTAATTTATCTAGATAACAGAGGTAATAATGATATGCAGGTGATTACATGTATACTCTTGCCAAACTTTAATATTGCCCTATAAAGCAATATTTTCACTTGACTCAAGAGTACAACCCATCAGTTATTTTTTTTAATGCCATGGCTAGACTGTTTTGGAAACATAATTGTTCAAATATTTCTTTAATACTAAAGCTTTCAGCCATCAGTAATTGCTGGTAGATCTGACAATTTCTCTTTTAACTGCGCATATGCAGTTAAATACAGAAATCCTGAGGTGGTTGTCAGTGATACCCTGTTCCTCCAAAGGGTGTGCTGTTGCCATCCTCGCCAATAGATTCGGTATTCAGATGACTGCAACTGCATGAACTTGGGTTACTTCCCGATGTTTCCTCTAAGCTTTATGCAGTAATGCAGCAATTGTGAAGGTGCCAATAGGCCAGCCATAAGCTGTCCATTTAGGGAACTGTGCATTTTAGGGTACCATGCATTGAAACCAATAGGCTATGCACATTGAATAAAATTTAGAGGGAAAATTTATTAGTTGCCCACTAAAAACAACTGAAAAGATTAGGGTTGTTGCATTCAGGGGTTTGAGTTTTTAAGGTATAATAAGTGATAATTACTGATGAACAACACCTCTGGCTCTGAAAAATTAATTTTACAAAATTAATTTTCCCTCAAATTAGCATTGAAGATTTAAAATGGTTTTTGTTTTGCTATTTGCCCTTTATCTGTTTCCCTTAATCCTACCTGTATTTCTTGACCTTCAGTTTGTTTTCTATACTTGATTTAAATCCAATTTATATTTTGTATTTCCTTCTTTATACTTCCTGGTTTGGACACTATGCCTCATTAAGAAATCTGATTGAAGATCCTCACTTTTTTTGCTGCTATCCGGATCCCCTCAGACTGCTGCGTTGGATAAGATGCTGGATTAGTGTATATATCTGCTCATAACTCAGAGACTTTGGGCAACTGTCAGCGAGGTGAATGGCATGCGCCATTCCTTAGCCACCGAGAGCAAATATCAGGCCATTATTATGTAGCTGTACTGTGGATTAGTACAAAAATGTCCACTAGCTGGATGGGTGGTTAAACATTTTAAAAGATTAAATAGTCTTCATTCAGAGTTTGATTCTTCATGTAAAAGTTGATTTGAATAAATTAGCAGGCCTAATATGCTTCAATAATTCTTCTGATCCACCGCAGTGTTCTTTTAAAAAAAATTGTGAATCTCCTGTAGCACTTGGTCACTACTGTTTATATGGCTTCTACTTGATTTTCAAAACATTGAAAATAGATTATTTCAGATGCATGGCAGTGAACTGCATGAATTCAGCTGAAAGTTTATGAAATAAAGATAGTGGGAAAAGTTCAGCATTTTCAGATGTGAGGTAAATTCATGTAAGTACCTGATGTTCTTTGTAAATATGTGAATAGTGAATCTTTCTTAGAATAGCATTTAGTAAAACCACTTTCATTAAGGTGCCTAGCTCTTATTGTAATCACTGATTAGCAAATGATCTCTCTTGAAACCTGCCTTGTCTCTGTAGAATATAAACACAGGAAAGGTGTAATGATACAAAAATTTAGCCAATTCAAGACCAAAGTTTGCATTAAAACCTTGTTACTTAAGAGTTGAACTCCTATCCGGAGAAATGTTGAGCTTATCGCTTGGAGGTGATTCAGATCAATTAAACATTTTGAAAGTAAATGTGAATATGTATTTGAATGCATTTTTGAACTGTAGTGGATGTATTATGGATCATGGCACTGCTGCCCTGCATGTGGATGCTGAACTGTCCATTGAGAATGTAAATATCGCACCATAACATAAACTTGACTTTTTCTCTTCAGGTACTGTTTGAAAGTGAACATTGTGGAGGCGGTTCACTCTCCCCGCCTTCTGTACAATTTTGATCAATATTTCAAGATTCCAGTGCAACATGTCCATTTGTAATAACGTGCTGTGCAAAGATAAATGTCGTTTATAGAGAGTGTAAATGTGGTATCTACCAAATTTATCAGTCAAAATTTTTAGTTGAACTTTTCAATTAAATATATTAAGTAACATTTGCCTACAGGCTTGTCAAAGATTGAAGATTTCACATGCAGTTTAATAAATTAATTAATAAAAAGAATTTAACTCCTTTTTAAGACAACCGCAGAGGATTCCTGCCTGGTTATACACAAACACTAATTTTACCAAGCAGAAGGAGAAACACATTCTATACTGCATCTTATCTAAGAGTAGGCATTGACTCTAGATACATTTTTCAAAATAAAGAAATGTAAATTTATCTTTGCACAGCACATTATTACAAATGGACATGTTGCACTGGAATCTTGAAATATTGATCAAAAGCAGCCATATTGAATTTTTTAGTATCTTAACCTATATTTTATCTTTTTGCATATGCTTTATAATGCAATCACTGAATATCACCTGTAGGTCATTAACTGCCATGATGGTTGAATGCAGCTATTCTTTTAAACACTTGAAAGATAAATCAAGTACATTTCTTTTTGCATTTGGTGCATGTGAGACCAAGGAAAAGGTTGGGAACTTTTGTCACTGTTGCTCAATGTTCTAGTTTTTATTTTCCTGTGTCAGACCTTTCTCTAAAATTGGAAGACTTCTGTCTTAATACCTGCAAGGTTTAACTACAGTTGAGACTAGATACCCAGCAGTCTGTATAATATTTTTTGATCGCTGTATAATATCTTTTGATTGCTGTGATGGAGTGTACCTGCATGCTCCACCAGTTTACACTGCTGTGTGGAAAAATCCATGTAATTTTTTATGAAAAGTTAATGAATGTCAAAAATTTTTCTATTGAAAAGGATTGTGATTTGCAGGTTCCTTCCTCACCATAACATTACTATAGGCAGGGAATTGAGTTTTACCTTGGAACTTTGAATTTTGTAATGTTCTTACAGTCCTGAGTATATAGCAATAATAAATCCACACTTTATTCATCCTTTCATGCTTTTGTAATTGCCTCCAACTAACCTAGAGTGTTTTTTTTCCTCATTAATCTTTATGCGAAGTAGCAAACATTTCTATTTAATTATATCCCTGGCTGTGACTGTTCACATTGATTTTCTTTCAAATTTTCCCATTTTTTTTGCCCCTGCTGCTTCTTCCTTGCCCCTCCATTAGAGGTTAGTTATGTCTGCCTTGGTTTTGTCATCAAGACCTAATTGTGAGCTGGTTGATTTCCAATAAATTCAGTTTATGACAGGGATTCTAAAAGATTGAGCCTAGAATACTAATTTTTCATTGGGTGAGGTAGTGAGCTTATAAGCATGGTCATCTCACAAGGCCGACATAGGTGTACTAGTGGCCATTCATTATGGTTTTATTAAAATCTAAGTACATACTATTTGGTTGCATTCAAAACAACATCACTGCTGCCCTCATTTTCTATCCAACAAACATAGTCTTGCCACTGGTTACATAGCTTTAATGTGCACATATGATCTGGAGTTAGTTGGTAGATGTCCCATTGGTCTGTATTTTCAGATCGTTTCAATTGAAAAAGTGTGTTTTATGTGTTAAGATTTTTCTTTCTTACGTTACTTTTATAATTTAACACCAAACGAGAAGGAAAAGCTTGCTTATGACTGGAAAGGTACACTCTTTTATCAGATTAAAATGCTATTGCATTCTGTTTTTCTGAACAGATTCAAAGCTGGGTCCAGCTGAAGTCTGGACTTCCAGGCAAGCTCTACAGGACCTCTACCAGAAGATGTTGGTTACAGATTTGGAGTATGCACTGGATAAGAAGGTGGAGCAGGATCTGTAAGTATGCAATAAGTTTCAGTGACATCACAAAAATGTTACTTGCTTCTCTGTTGAGTTTCCTATTTTCTCTTTCGTTGATCATAATTGCTTAGGGATACAAATCGGACTGCTCACCTGTAAACGGAGGAAATAGAAGAAAATGATGTGGACAGAGGTGAAAATTTGGCATTTATGTTTGCTTGGGTTCTGTTCTATATTTGCTCCAGATGTTGCTGATATGTTATTAATATCTTGTTATAGCACACCGAGTTGTGATGTGGTATTAGTCACTTTAGAAAAAAACTACATTGAATATGACAGTGCTCTGCAGACTGGATATTGACGCTTTTCTGATTCTTGAAGTGGGCATTGTGTTGAAGCAAATTTACAATGGGTCAAATTATCTTTTGAGACAAATCTTGCTTATAGATACCAATATGATCTTGATATCGTGATATGACCTCTTTGAAGGATAGGTCAAAGTTAGCTCTTGTCTTAAGCTGTGTTAGCATTCATTGATGTGCCTCTTAATGCATTCACCTAGGCAAATAGTAGATTTGTGTTTCATTTATATAAACGATGACTGTATGGGAAACCTGATTATTAGCATTCTTTGATACTAGTTGATCTCCCCTGGAAAATGCATGCAGCAAGTTGAAAGATATGGTTACTCTTACTTTGCCTTTTGTATTACCCTTTCTCTTTCAGTCTCCTCTCTTTCCCTATATCTACCTCTCTCTCTTTGACCTGCCCCACATCATGTTTTTTTTTATTTATCAGTGGGAGGCATTGTGTGGTGAACAAAGGAGCTGCCATTGGTTTCAGTCTGCTTTTAGAGGAAACAGAGGTGTAGTGGTAATGTCGCTGGACTAGTAATCTAGAGACCCAGGCGAATGTTGTGGGGCCATGGGTCCAAACCCCACCATGGCAGCTGGTGGAATTTGAATTCAGTTAAATAAAGCTAGTCTCAGTAATGAAACTATCATCGATTGTTGTAAAAACCCATCTGGTTCACTATTGTCCTTTAGGGAAGGAAATCTGCCATCCTTACCTGGCCTACGTGTGACTCCAGACCCACAACCGTGAGGTTGACTCTTAACTGCCCTCTGAAATGGCCTAACATGGTCAGTTCAAGGACATATAGGGGTGGACAACAAACCCTGACCTTGCCAGCGGCACCCACATTCCATGAAAGAATAAAGAAAAAAAGTTGTGGGGAAATTACAGTCCTTAGCAGCCCTGATCACTCATGTGGCACTCCACCCCTCAATGTCAGCTCTCTTGTACCGTCCATTGCTCCTTTGGCTTTGAAGATATCAGCCTTGGCAATGGGGTAACATGTCTGCTTGAGGAACTTCGGATCCGAGTTAAGGAGCTGGAGTCTGAGCTGCAGACATTGCACCATGTCAGGGAGGGGGAAAGGTACCTGGACACTTTGCTCCAGGAGGCAGTCACTTCCCTCAGATTAGGTAATTTAAATTTGGCCTGTGATCAGGGACAGGAGGGTGTGACTGTAGGTGAAGCAGGTTTGGGGACCCGAAGGTAGCGTTCAAGGAGCCTCGGCCCCTGCAACTGTCCAACAGTTACAAGGTTCCTGCAAGCTGTGTGGATGAGAGTGGGGACTGCAGGGAGAATGAGCGAACTGACAACGGCACTGTGACACAGGGAGCCATTCAAGTGAGGGGAAGAAATGGGAACGTAGTAGTGGTAGGGGATAGTATAATTAGGAGAATAAATACTGTTCTCTGCAGCCGTGAGTGTGACTCTTGAAGGCTGTGTTGCCTGCCCAGTGTCAGGGTTAAGGACATCCCCTCAGGGCTGGAGAGGAACTTGGAGTGGGAGGGGAAGGATCCAGTTGTTGTTGTCCATGTTGGTACCACCGACATTGATAGGACGAGGAAGGAGGTTCTGCTGAAAGAATTTGAACAGTTAGGAGCTAAAGTAAAAAGCAGAACCTCCAAGGCAATAATCTTGGGATTGCTACCTGAGCCATGGGCAAACTGGCATAGGGCAAGTAAAGTGAGGAGTTAAATGTGTGGGAGAAATGGGTTTCAATTCATGAGCACTGGCACCGGTATTGGAGTAGAAGGGAGCTGTTCTGGTGGGACAGGCTTCACTTGAACCGTGCTGAGACCAGTGTCCTGATGAACCGAATAACTAGGGTTATAGAGAGGCTTCAAACTAAATGGGGAGGATTCTGGAAAGGAGCTACGTAGGCTTACAAAGCAAAAGGACGTGGCAGCCTTGCAGGCAGCTATTAAGTAATGATACCCAGAGGGTGTCAGGAAAGGAGAGTGTACAAACATAAAGAAACAGCAGCAGGGTTAAAGGGGGAAAAATGGTAAAAAGGCAAAATTAATGACTCTTTACCTAAATGCACATAGTATTTAGAACAAAATAAATGGATTAATGGAACAAATAGAGGTTAATGGGCATGATCTTATAGCCATTACGGAGATGTGGTTACAAGGAGATCAAAGCTGAGAACTAAATATTCAGGGATGTGTGACTTTTCGAAAGGACCAGGCAGGAAGTAAAGGGCGGTGGGGTAGCTTTGTTGGTACGAGGTGGAATAAGTGCAAGAAAGGATCTTTGATCAGAAGATGTAGAATCCGTAAGGGTGGAAGTAAGAAATAACAAAGGGAAGAAGACACTGGTGGAGTAGTCTATAGGCCCCCTGACAGTAGCTATACTGAAGAACAGAGAATAAATCAAGAGATAATGACATGGCAAAAAGGCAGTACATTAATCGAGTGACTTTAATCATCTTGTAGATTGGGAAAATCGAATTGGCAGAGGTACACATGAGCAAGAATTCAGTGTATTTGGGACAGTTTCTTGGAACAATATGTTGTGAATCCAACCAGGGATCAGGCTATTTTGGATCTGGTAATGTGTAATGGGGCAGGTTTAATAAATGACCTCAGAGTAAAGGATCCCATAGGAAACACTGACCATAATATCGTGGAATTTAGCTTGAGAGTGAGGAACTTGGGTCGCAACAACTGCTAAACTTAAATAAGGGTAATTACAATGGAATGAAGGCAGAGTTGGCTGGAGTGAACTGGAAGCAGTTTAGCAGAAAAGATGGTTGATGAACAATAGCAGACTTTTAAGAAAATAGTTCATGGCTCACATCACAATGTATTATCCCAATGAGGAAGAAAGATTCAAGGAAGGTGATAAACCATTCATGGTTAACCAAGGAAGTTAAGGACAGTATCAAATTGAGAGAAAAAACATACAATGTGGCAAAGATTAGTGGCAAGCCAGAGGATTGGGAAAGTTTTAAAAGCCAACAAAAGATGACCAAAAAGATAATAGAGGGAGAAAATAAACTTTGAGGGTAAACTAGCAAGTAATATAAAAATGGACAGTAAGAGCTTCTTTAAATATATAAAAAGGAAGAGAGAGGCCAAAGTGAACTTAGGCACCCTTAGAGAATGAAGCTGGGGAAATAATGAGGAACCAGGAACTGACAGAGGAGCTGAATAAATACTTTTCTTCAGTCTTCACGGTAGAAGATACTAATCGCATTCCAAAAATACTAAATAATCAAGGGGAAAAGCAAGGGCGGGGAATTAAATACAAAACTATCACGAGAGAAAAAGTACTAGGGAAACTAATGGGGCTAAAGGTCGATAAGTCCCCTGGACCTGATGGATTGCAATTCTAGGATATTAAAGGAAGTAGCTGCAGAGATAGTGGATGCACTGGTAGTAATCTTCCAAGATTCCGGAAAAGTCCCGAGGATTGGAGAATGGCCAATGTAACACCCATTTTCAAAAAGGGAGGGAGACAAAAAACAGGTAACTATAGGTCAGTTAGCTTAACATCTGTGATTGGGAAAATGTTGGAGTCTAGTATAAAGGATGTAATAGCAGATGGATGGGAACACCACCATCTGGAAGTTCCCCTCCAAACCACTCACCATCCTAACTTGAAAATCTATCGCCATTCCTTCACTGTCGCTGGGTCAAAATCCTGGAACTCCCTTCCTTCCAAACAGCATTGTGGGTGTACCTACACCACATGGACTGCAGCGGTTCAAGAAGGCAGCTCTCCACCACCTTCTCAAGGGATGGGCAATAAACGCTGGCCCAGCCAGTAAAGCCCACATCCCATGAATGAATAAAAAAAATCTAATCAAGCAGAGTCAGAATGGCTTCATGAAGGGGAAATCATGTCTAATAAATTTATTAGAATTCTTTGAGGAGGAAACAAGTAGGATAGATAAACCAGTAGAAGTAATATATTTGGATTCCCAAAAGGCATAGATAAGGTGCCGCACGTAAGGCTACTTAATAAGAGCCCATGGTATTGGGGGTAGTATATTAATATGGATAAAGGATTGGCTAACTAATAGAAGACAGAGAATTGGGATAATGGGGGCATTTTCGGGATGGCACCCTGTAACTAGTGGAGTGCCACAGGGATCAGTGCTGGGGCTTCAATTATTTATAATAGATGAGGGAAGTGAATGCACTTCGCACAAAAATAAGTGGGAATGCAAGTGGTGAGGATGACGCAAGGAGTCTACAGAGCTGTAAACAGGTGAAGTGAGTGGGCAAAAACTTGGCAGATGGAATATAATGTGGGGAAATGTGAGGCTATGCACTTTGGCAGGAAGAATAGAGGAGCTGAAAATTATTTAAATGGAGAAAGACTGTAGAAGACTGCAGCACAGAGGGACTTGGGAGTCCTTGTGCATGAATCCCAAAAAGCTAACATACAAGTTCAGCAGGCAATAAGGAAAACAAATGGAATGTTGGCCTTTATTTCAAAGAGAATGGAGCATAAAAATAGGGAGGTCTTGCTAAAACTATACAAGGCATTAGTTAGACGACACTTAAAATACTGTGAACAGCTTTGGTCCCCTTTATCTAAGGAAAGATATACTGGCATTGGAGGCAGTCCAGAGAACGTTTTCTAGGTTGATGCCTGGTACGGAGGGATTTTCTTATGACGAGAGGTTGAGTAGGTTGGGCCTATCCTCACTGGAGTTTAGAAGAATGAGGCGACCTTATTGAAACACACAGGATTCTTAAGGTGCTTGACAGGATGGTTGCTGAGAGGCTGTCTCCCTTGTGGGAGAATGGAGGACCAGAGGGCATAACCTTAGAGTAAGGGGCTGCCCATTTAAGACAAACGAGGAGCAATTTCTTCTCTGAGGGCAGTCAATCTGTAGAATTCTTTACTGCAGAGGGCTGTAGAGGCCGGGTCATTAATATATTTAAGGCTGAGATAGACAGATTTTTAGTCAGTAAGGAATCAAGGGTTATGGGGAAAAGGCAGGAAAGTGGAATCTTATGGACTACCAATTTTCCTTTTTCCCTCCATTTCTTTGTTTCCTCCCAAACTTTGTTTGCTTTCAAAATTGAAATTTTATTTTTACAACCAAAAAAATCATATTGGGATGAATTTTGTGGTCAGTGGCAAAGCATCAGCACTTGCAGCTAACTTTAGGAAGCCTGTCCACAAAAATCTAACAATTCTTGTAATGCTGGCTTCCTGTTTTCCACTGGCATTTTAATTATGGTGCCAAGTCAAGAGGATCTTCGGGTGTGCAGTAACAGCGATGTCAGCAAGCAGAGTAAACAGCCAAACACGATGAAGTGTTCATGCAGATGACAAGCTAGAAAGTAAAAAGCACTGCAAATTCTTCATTCTTTTATTTTATATTTTCATATAGAAAGTCAAATGCACTGCTTATTCTTCACTTTTAATTTATATTTTTAATAGAAAAACAAATGTTTATGATTGGATCAAGGTTAAAAACTAAAGTATCATAATTTCTTTAAATCATAATGGAAAAATTTAACACTCCACTGATATAACGTTAGCTTTTCAGAGCTAGTGAGGGTGTTTAGAAGTAATTATGAACTTAGTACATTGTTAAAAATCCAGTTACACTCCATTCAACAAGTTCTAACCATGTGGGTTTTTATAATGAGGCAGTATAAAAGTGGAAGTTTTCATCAATTCCCTGGTTGCTTAGCAGTTGCACTCTGGGGGTCCCCAACAGTGCGCTCTCCAGAGGAGTGTCGAATCACTGACAGCAACTTTTGGATTTCCATATTATTCTACGCGTGTACAGACTCTCAAAGCTTTTGTCAATCTCAATGGGGTTAAGTTGGCAAATGCTAACAGTTTTGTTGTCATTAACACTGTAAAATCCATGCTGTGATAATTTGGAAGAAATGGTTTTTCTTTCTGTCTTTGTATTCCATACACTTTCCTCCTTGCACTTTCAGTCACATGGATGCATTCCCATTGTCTACATAGATGTTCCAGAACTCCCATCCCTAGGGTTTCATAAGTGTATAAGCATTTAAAATTGACCATTTTAACTGTCAGATGCAAATTACATTTGGAGTTAAAACACGGTGAGCTTCAAAATTTGACTTTTTTTTGAAAATGTTGTCATCACTCAGGCGAATAGGTGTGGGTGATTTCATATACAATGGAGGGGTTGGGGAATTGGAAAACTTGAAGTAAAGTAATGAAAAAGAAAAAATCTAACTTTAAAGGTTTGAGTCAAGGGAAGAATTGAGATCGTCAACGTTGTGCTTGCCAGGATTGCGAAGGATTGCAGCTTTGAGCTTTTTATTGTATTACCTTGAAGCACTTCATCTCGGAGGGATCATAATCAGACTAAAAATAGGAAAAAGCTGGTTTTGATAGCCCTTTTGAAAACTCTTAATAAATCTTTGTTAGAATATTTTATTCCCAATCTCTGCATAGTAGCTTTCGTCATAGCTCCAAAGAATAGCATCATTGATTAGTTTGGCTTTGTTCATCTGTCTATATAAAAGTTCTGAGAGTAATTGTCACACTTCAGAGAAAAGGCTGTGATTTCATCCTGTTCTTTCTACCTAGAGCTGTAAATTTACAAGCAGCTTCAAATCTGTAAACTTCCTGAGCAAGTGAGGCACACTTGTGATGTTGAGTTGTGTTTACTTTCAGCAATTAGACTTTGTAGTTTTCAAAGGGATAGACGGATCAGCTTTAAACAAACTTTTAGTTCAGCAGACAAATAACACATTGTGGCCAGACCTTGAGAGAAGAATAAAAAACGTGTCTATATAAAGCAGTATATCATTTGAGTTCCTGTGAACAATGTCACCAAAGAGTCATTACTTTTTATAAGTCATTTGTTTTAAACCAATGATACGTGTTTTGTAAGAACAAACTAATGCAGTTTTAAGGATGTTTTTTAATTGTTATCAAAGTTCTAATGTTAAAAAAAAGCTCTTAAACCAATGTCAGTAGGAGGCAAATGGAAGTTTTCACTGCTTCCTGTTATGTTTAAAGAACTCCACACGAAGAAACATATTGCCACAGCTTGGCAACATCTTTTCATAGAACTAGCTCTAAGTTTATAACTAGAATGGTTTATGGAGAAGTATAATAAATGAAATGAATGTGGAATCAGTTTTCAACGATGGATGTTAGGGGAGCCAGAAGCAGTTTATCCTCAACTCATGGGATGTCTCTTCCTTGATCTTTTATAAAACATCTTTGACCAAGTTTGTATTAGCGGTTTATCAGCCATGGAAATGCATATTTATTCTTCACATTTTGATTCTCAGATCTGTTAGAAGTAATGATTCCTTTGAATCAGATTTACCTACCATCAAAAGATTATTTTGATGGATTATTCTTCTAGGAAAATGCAACCTTATTTTTAATCACCCAGTTGGATCATATTTTAAATTTTCATTGGCTTCTAGCCTTTATAAGCGCATTGTTATAAACTAACCCGGTAGTAAATTGCTGTTAGTTTATGTGCTATAGACAAATACAGTTTATTTTTATTTTATACCATGACCATTCGATTTGAACAAAAACTGTTAGCTTGTGGAGGTCTTCATGATCTAATTTAAATTATGCTGCGCACATTACTGTTAAGTCATAGTACTGAATCAAACCTTCTGATAGTGTGTTGTTCATCTGTCCTCATGATTGTAAGATATTATAATACTTTTGAAATCTCCGATTAAAATCATGATTTCCGATTTCACAAGAAATACTTGATTTTTTTCTTCAGTATTGAAGCGCTTCATATGAGATTGGAATGGTAGGAAGAGGAATAGATTATTAGTTTACACCATATTGTTTGAGATCACAAGGCTGATGTGAATGAGGAATGTCCTTTAGCTCATTTGGTCTAAAACGTTGATCTCAATTCTTCCCTTGACTCAAACCTTTAGAGTTAGATTTTTTCTTTTTCATTACTTCAAGTTTTCCAATTCCCCAACCCCTACATTGTATATGAAATCACCCATACCTACAGCCTGACAACTCCATCCTGCAGCCTAGCAAGTGTTTGCCTCCACCATTCTAACAAACTCCATTCCATGTGCTGATGGGAAAATAGTACTTGTAAGGTTATAGGAAATTAACTGGCCTGTGTTTCATTTGTTAGTTAAAATCCTTAGATTGGCATGAGGTTGATTGTTATAACTGCTTTGCATTTTTTATATTTTATATTTATATTTTTATTTGTTACACGTGTGCTGTCTATACATGAGATATTTTTCCAATATCCTCGATGTTGCATTTTAGATTCAAGCAATGTGTAAGAGCCAACTGAAAAAACCATGTAACTTGCTTTAAAATGTTTGAAGGAAACTATTGAAGGAAATTGAACCTGTTTTCTCGCTGTGTTTACGTAAGCTAATGTAATAATCTTTTGAGGTTGATTCATCTTAATGATTAATGATTTATTTACTGTAGCTGGAATCATGCCTTCAAAAATCAAATTACAACACTACAGGGTCAGGCCAAGAACCGAGCCAATCCTAATCGCAGTGAGGTACAGGCCAATCTTTCGCTCTTCTTAGAGGCAGCTAGTGGCTTCTACACACAGGTGAGTCCACAAGAAAAAGATGAGATTTCACTGAGAAAATGAATTGATTGGCCTGATCTAGTCTTTAGTGGGCCAGTCAGCTTAGTTGGTCAGCATAAATACTGGTGACCTAAATTGGGCTTACTTACATTTGAGCAAATTTGAATGAAGCTGTGGAGCCCTGAAAAAACGTGTTACCAACTGGGTAATGTGTGCTCTTCTCTTGGGACATCCTAAAGTTTGGATCCCTCCCTGTTTTTAATTAATAATCAGTGGTGTGGGAAGATGTTCTCTACCTGTGACTTCACAGAAGCAGTGTAGTGCAGGACACAGAAAGCAATCCAACTGAGTTCTTCATGGCAGCAGTAAAAATGACTTTATGAAGAAATAAATAAGATTTTCATAATTAGATTTCTACACTTTGGGGAGTACTTCAATAAATTTACTCTTTCAAGTGTGTTTTGGGAATTTATTTTTTTTTCATTTCAGTTGCTGCAGGAGTTGTGCACAGTCTTCAATGTGGACCTTCCTTGCCGTGTTAAATCTTCACAGCTAGGAATCATCAGCAATAAGCAATGCAACACCAGTGGAATTGTGAAGCCCCAACCCAGCTCTTGCTCTTATATCTGCCAGCACTGCCTTGTACACCTTGGAGACATAGGTACATAATTTAAAGATTTAACAACATCATTTGACCAGTGGTGGCTCAGTCAAATAGCTTTTATTTATTCCTGTATAACTTAATGTATATTTCAAGCAAGTGTTGTTTATCCATGGTTCTAGATATATTATATATGTGGACATATAATTCTGGCTTCAGACCAACTATTAACATGCATTGTGGCTTGCACATAAAGTTTTTGGTACTTAGAACAGCACTTATCTAAAAGCTGCATCTTCATCAATATTATATATAACTGTTGGCCAACTCCGCATCAGATGTTGCTCAAAACGTTTTCCACATTTGTTTCTGTAATTTAGTTTTTGTTTCAAATTCCTTTTAGCTGCCAGTAAGAGTCCTTATTGGTTCTAATTCTACAGCCAGGCGATCCTAAATACCATTTTTAGTAGAGTAACTTTATAGTAATATTCTGAAGTATGTTGGGAAGTCAATGCTATTAATATAGTAGTGTATTTTAATGTTCTTCCTCTTCCTTTTCTTTTACATTGCCAATTCTTTATACACTGTTATCTGAGCTGGGAGGACAGAGCAGTCCAGGGCACTAAGTTTTCTGGAGCTAATTTTACTGCTTCTGTGTATTCTGCAGTGTGCCAATGCTGTTAATGTCAGTATTTCCTCAAGACTGCTTCTTTTGGATAGTATGCCAACTAGTGGCCTTTTCCAGGGTTGACCAAGCTGCAGGTCAGTTTGTGAGGGAGACAAACCCCTGGGATGTTCACCACTGCCATTCGCTTCATTGTCCGCCTTGAGCAGCTGCACCTGGCCCAGGCAGCTCTCTCCAGGGGCTATGCCGAAGCGATGCCATTGGCTCCCTTGGCCATCAAGATGTCTATTACATTTGCCTCTCCCACTTGAAGTGTTGAAGCATGAAGCAAGTTGATGTTCCAACACCAACTGGATGCTTTGGCATTCTCCCTTCCCATGTACCCACACTACAGGTGCTAAAACCTGGAGTTATAACTGTTCGATGAAGATGGTGCACTGACCAAATATTTTGTGAGCAGTGGTTCTGTGACAGTGAGTGCAGACTCATCAGCTTAGCTCTTGGCTGAAGAGGCAGCAGCTCTGGATGAATTAGACATAACTGCTGCAAAGGCTAACCTGGACAAGGCCAATGCTGAACTATCATCTGCTTCTGGTGAGATAGAACGGGCAGAGGCCTTAATTAGCATAGAAGCTAATGAAGCAATCATAGAAGCGCTGGAGTGACTTGATTAATGGGATGAACTGTGTGTCATGGTGCTGATTGTTTGACCTTCATTTGGGAAGAAGACAACACTATGCAGTTAAGTAGGTTGAATTTATAAAAAATAAATATATAACAACCAAAAAAACCTCTCAACAAAGGCTGACATTTTATAATCAAAGCAGGCAAGCTGGTTGAATGTTGTGGGAGGAGAAAAAAAAGATAATTACCTTCAGCACATGCCCATTTGTATTTTCCTATCTAAAAAGAAATGTGTTACTTATTAAATAGCAAAGATTGGGTGTACTCTATACTGAAAGAATCCCCCTCTTTCTCTTTCTACCACCTCTTCAGCCTCCCTTTAATATAGGCCCAGTTTTTCCTGTCAAAATGATGTTAACAACACTTGTCATTATTTATGTACAAATGCATACAATACCAATCTAACAATGTTGATACCACTTCAAAAGCACTTCATTGGCTAGAAACTTTAGACAAGGGACAGATGGGCTGTTAAACTCAAGTATCTAAAAGTCATTGTCCAAGTCGCGTTGCTTTGCTGTTAGTTTTGCAAAAACAGTGTCTTGCTATCTGCCTCATCTTTACAGTGCATTAAGTGGCATGAACTTTCTGTTTTTGCAGGTAGATATGAAATAAACTGGTTACAGAAAATTATGCCCATTCTAGTGCACCTTTTTAATGAAATGATATATTAATTACTAACATCACTCTGGCATTGAAAATGAACTATGTCAAGCGTGGAGTTGCATTCTTTCTGGCTTTCATTGGAGGTTTTTAAAATATCAAACTGATTTTTAAAAACTTTTCCTTTACCTTTTTCTCTTAATCTAATCTTTCTTTCCCTCTATTTCTCTCTTCCTAAATTGACATCAAATTTACCCACTCTAATTTACACTTCCTTCTCGGCCTTTGCACTGTTCATCTCACAATCCTTCAATCTGGTTAAGGGGATATACAGTTGCTTGTCCTGCTCACTCAGGTTCCAGATGTCTGGTTTCACTTGCTGCAATGTCCGATGTATGCTTTCAGCAGCTTAGCATGCAAAAAAATGTAAAAATTTAAATGTGTACGGGACAGTCTAACAGCAGATGCTGCAAGATGCCTGCCACACCAAATTATGGCCCATTATATGCACTAAGAGTTGGGGAAACTTGGGAGATCAAGTCAATTAGAATGCACTTCTTCTGAGCTGTAGTTTTGAATCCAAAACCAGATAAAGACCTCTATCTTATGACTGTAAGCCATCAAGTGAAACTAAATTTAGCCATTTCTGCAGTAATCTGAATGACAATACACCCATAAACCTGCACTAAATTGGGCTTTGTCAGAGGCCATTGATGATAAGTATGGGCAATGAAATAATCAGATTGGTTTTTAATAGGCCGAGTTTAAGGTTCCTGATTATATAACAAGCATAATAAACTGTCAAATAGGGAAAGAACAACTGGTCCATTTAGGCTGTTTCATACATATGCAATGTCTTATGCATCACATCAAGAGACTCCTTACTTCCTAGGTGTCAGGTACAGAGACAATGGTTTGCCTGATTAAGGATTACTTGATACTGTATTCAATGGCCAAAGTGGGAAACATTGCTTTCTTGTCTTGGTATCCCTCATCTTGGATTACAGAACTTCCTGTGTCATCATTTTGTGTTCCAAAAAGGGGGCAATTAATAGCTCATTGCTGCAAATGACCCTTGTCGTTATTATGTTGGTAGCAAATCTCATGCTATAGATCTGTAAACTTATGCTAATAAAATTAATTCCAAGAATGATCAGGTGAAAACACTAATTTCTAATGTTGTGGTCAGTTTTACTCAACAGGCAAACTATGATTGCAAAACAAAAACAGAATTACCTGGACAAACTCAGCAGGTCTGGCAGCATCGGCGGAGAAGAAAAGAGTTGACGTTTCGAGTCCTCATGACCCTTCGACAGAACTTGAGTGAGTCCAAGAAAGGGGTGAAATATAAGCTGGTTTAAGGTGTGTTTGGGGGGGGGGGCGGGGTTCCTGATTATATAACGAGCATAAGAAACTCAAATAGGGAAAGAACAACTTGTCCATTTAGGCTGTTCCCTGCATATGCAATGTCTTATGCATCACATCAAACACACCTTAAACCAGCTTATATTTCACCCCTTTCTTGGACTCACTCAAGTTCTGTTGAAGGGTCATGAGGACTCGAAACGTCAACTCTTTTCTTCTCCGCCAATGCTGCCAGATCTGCTGAGTTTTTCCAGGTAATTCTGTTTTTGTTTTGGATTTCCAGCATCCGCAGTTTTTTTGTTTTTAAACTATGATTGCATTCTTTTGCCATAGTGTAACCTCTTATTTACATTGAGCTATACTGCAACAGATCTGCCAGTGCATGTAAATAAAACAATCACGCTTCCAGTTGTGAGTGGGTCCCTGACTGTTGGGTAGGGGGTAAAACTGCATTATATTACGTGAAGGAAAATAGGTGAGCCGCTGTTCTGGGATAATCTGCATTTTTATCAGATGTGATTTTTAAAAATATTGGTCTCTAATGTATCTATGCTTTGGCCTGCAGCTCGATACAGAAATCAAACTAGCCAGGCTGAGTCCTACTACAGGCATGCAGCTCAACTTGTTCCTTCAAATGGTAAGATATGACTTTTTTATCTATTGTTCAGTGACTCATTTGTGTTCGAAGAAAATATCGACAGAATGTTAGTCACATACAACAAAAGGATCAACATATCCTATGTAGTGAGGCTGTGTGTTTATTTTCCATTTTAATTTGTGGTCATCAACAATCATAACAGGTGAAATACATTGCTTATGGTAATTTTTGAACTAGTTCAAATAGCATGAAAGTTGCATTCAAGCTTAAAACCCAAACACACTTACCAGGAAGGTGTAAAAACGTAAGAATAAATTATTCATTTCTGGTAGAAAAATGTAATTAAAAACAAAAAAACTGCGGATGCTGGAAATCCAAAACAAAAACAGAATTACCTGGAAAAACTCAGCAGGTCTGGCAGCATTGGCGGAGAAGAAAGGGGTGAAATATAAGCTGGTTTAAGGTGTGTTTGATGTGATGCAAAAGACATTGCATATGCATGGAACAGCCTAAATGGACCAGTTGTTCTTTCCCTATTTGACAGTTTCTTATGCTTGTTATATAATCAGGAACCCCCCCCCCCCCAAAGCACACCTTAAACCAGCTTATATTTCACCCCTTTCTTGGACTCACTCAAGTTCTGTCGAAGGGTCATGAGGACTCGAAACGTCAACTCTTTTCTTCTCCGCCGATGCTGCCAGACCAGCTGAGTTTTTCTAGAAAAATGTAATTGTTTGTTTAAATAGAATGTCCTAGAGACAGATGCACCATGCAGTTGTTTTATTATTGATATTGAGTGGCCTCACCAAGTGGTTTGAAAATGTGTTTTCTTGTTGCTTTTAATTGTGAAAACTTCTGTAACCTGAAGATTGTTGAGGGATCCAATGTTTTTCCTTTCCACATGATGCTATTTCCACAAAATATTTTTCATGTATTTGAATTCATATTATAATTGTTGAACAGTTTCCTTTTGAAAATGTATTTGAAAGAAATGTTGAAACTAAACATTCACAAACCGTACCACATAATGGAACAATTAGTGTCCCAGCTGCACTATAATCTAGCTGTTTCTTTGCTTCATTCTGTCGTTTTTGGATACCGGTTAAAAATCATCTACAGGTTTATATTTTGATGCCCCAAGATGTATTTTTCTTTTGCATGTAAATTTGTCAATCATTCTGCCCAGTACGGCCCAGGAGACTGGCTGGCAGCTGTGCATCACAAATGCTCTTACTTTGGGTTTAGAGAGCAGCAGGAAAAACATCAGCAGTTCAATGCAACATGTATTTACCACCAATTTAAAATGAGTTTACTTTGTTACCCAGTGTGTGTCTATAAAAGCAGCAATTCTTGAGCTGAAGGTCTGGCTGTTTTCATTATTATTCATTGGCTGATCAGAACCCTCTTTGAATAAGTAGCATCTGAATTTTTTGAATTGTAAATCCATACAAATTCCAACTATAGCCTGTACTGAGAGTATCACTTTTGCAAGCAGTTTTAGGTTACTGTAGAGACAGAGCCAACAAGACAACTATTTTGTATGGAAGCTAAACTTGTCACTGGGTAGTCGAATATGTCATTATGTGTTATTTGCTGGCAAGGAATGTGCTACCAGAAGGATTTTTCTTGCTTGTCTGTAGAGTACCATGCATATGTGAAAGATTCTGACACTATCTGCAAAGCGGCGTCCTAGAGCAAAGCAATTTCTTGGGCTCAGGATGAAAAGCTGTGATATATTTTGGCTTTGAGTCTCACCACTAAGTTTCATACTAATTTAGCCTAATCCTTTGCTATCTGGAGGTTCAGTATTAATGTACAATCTATGTTACAATACTGTTATCCCCCCCCCAAAAAAAAAACCCTATTGTGTTTTGCCTGCTTGGAACCATTAGCTTACTTGATGCATATTTCATCTGTTATGAGTTGTGGTGTTTGCTGCAGTTTATGATCCTGGGTGCATTCTAGAGCTAGGCGTTATTAATGTTCAACATTATCAATTTAGGCAGTATAAAGAAATCATCAAATTAGAAACTCAGCATAATCAAACTTTACTCTCACATTTCCTTTACCATGGATGATGGGAAATAATTTTTTGGTGATGCTATTCTGCTTGGGTAGTATGAGCAGCTAGGGGCTAAATTAAAAATCAGAACCTCAAAGGTACTAATCTCTGGATTATTCCTGGAGCCATGAGCAATTTGAGGCAGGGTATGCAAAATTAGAAAGTAAATGTGTGGCTCAGTGGTGTGAGAGAAATGGGTTTTGATTCATGGGGCACTGGCATTAGTACAAGGGGGAGCTGTACCGTTGGAATGGTCTTCACTCGAACCGTGCTGGGGACCAGAGTTCTGGTGAATGTAACTAGGGCAGTAGAGGGAGTGTAAACTAAGGCAAGAGATCAAATAAGGGAAGATGTGATAAATTAAAGAGAGAGGACAAGGCAAGAGAGCAAGGTAGCAATCAGGGAAATAATAATCAGTGTGGCAGAAAGGGGGAAAAGGACAGAGCATACAAACTTAAGAGTGTGCCAGCAGATAAGGCTAAAGGTTGCAAAAATAGTAAAAAGGCAGAACTAAAGGCTCTGTGTATCTGAATGCACATAGCATTCGTAACAAAATGATGAATTTATCAGCTTAAATAGAAATAAATATGTATGATCTGCTAGTCATTACAGAGACATGACTACAAGATGACAAAGGCTGGGACATGAATATTCAAGGGTACGTGACATTTTAAAAGGCCGGGAAACTAGGAAAAGGTGGAGGGGTAACTCTGTTAATTAAGGATGACAGTACAATAGAGAGAGATCGCCTTCATTCTAAAGATGTAGAATCAGTTTGGGTAGAGATAAGAAATAGTAGCGGTAGGAAGTCACTTGTGGGAGTAGTTTATAGCCCCCTAATAGTAACTACACTGTAGGATGGGATGTACAGGAAGAAATGATAGGGACTTGTGAGAAAGGTATGGTGATAATCATGGGTGAATTTAATCTACATGTGGGATTGGACAAATCAGATAGACAAAGGTAGCCTGGAAGATGAGTTCACAATGTTTTCGGGATAATTTCTTAGAGCAGCACATTCTAGATTCAGTCAGAGAACAGGCTATTCTAGATCTGTGTTGTATTTAGCAAATGCAAATCCTCAAAACCAATTGATAAACTCAGCAAATAAGGAGGCTAAGGTGATTAGTCCGCCACTTAGTCCATAGAGGGGGCACTCCTCAGTAATGTGCAGCATTGATTGTGTCTTTCCACAAGTGCATAAGGGGCATGTACTGATGTCCCAATCGTTGAGGTCGGCTGCACAGTGGCCCTGGCTTGTCCTTGATCCTGTTTAGCAAGGACTACTCTTGCCATGTTATCTCAAAGCCTGTCATTTGTCAGATAGGGTTTGTCACAAGGGATGCATTAGTGACTTCCCATGTTTCCCATTCCTTGATTCAAAGCATATGTGCTGGTAGATCTTACTCATTGAGTGCTCCATATGGAGTGTCGAGATGGAAGGCAGACAGTAGGTAGATTGAACAGGTGGCCATGGAGTGATAAGTGAAATGCAGCAGGGATGGTTTTAGCCCTTTGTCTCTGGCCATCCATGTGGATATGTAATTCTTTTTGGCACTGGCATTATAGATGTGGAGTACACTGAATATGGTTTTAGAGGGATTTGTGAGATCCCATATGCTGCATGATCCAGATTTGGTCATTTGCAACAAGACAGGATTAATTAATGACCTCATAGTAAAGGTTCCTCGAAGTAGTTGTGATCATAACATGATTGAGTTTTGCATTCAGTTTGAAGAAGAGAGCAGTGGGTCTAAGACTAGTATTTTAAACTTAAGAGAAATTATGAGGGTATGAAGACCGAGCTGGTTAAAGTAAACTGGGAAATTAGGTTAAGGGATACGTCAGTAGAGATGCAATGACAGACATTTAAGGAGATATTTCAGAACACACAGCAAATATAAATTCCGGTGGGAAAGAAAGATGCTAAGGAGGAAGGCCCACCATTTATGGCTAGCTAAGGAAGTTAAAGATAGTGTCAAATTGAAGGAAGTTGTTTACAATCCTGTGAAAAGTAGTGGCTGGTTAATAAGATTGGACAGAATATTTTTTTTAAAAAAATGACCTAATGAGGTAAAAATTAAGAGTATGAGAAAAAGCTAGCTAGGTCAAAAACCAGTAAAAGTTTCTACAGGTATTTAAAAAGGAAAAGAGTAAGCAAAGTGAGTGTTGGTCCTCTAGAGTGTGTTTGAGAATGAAAGAAAATGGCAGATGAACAAATATTTGTCATTCGTCTTCACTCTAGAGGATACAAATAACATCCCAGAAATAATTGTGAATCAAAAGTTGAAAGGGAGGGAGGGGCTTAAAACAATTACAGCTGAGAAAATTATTAGAACTAAAAGCTGACAAGTCCCCAGGTCCTGATGGACTCATCCAATGGTCTTTTTAAAAAAAAGTGGCTACTGAGATGATAGATGCATTGGTTTTAATTTTCTAGAATTCACTAGATTCTGGAAAGGTCCCATCAGATTGGAAAATAGCAAATGTAACTCCTCCATTCAAGAAAGGAGGAAGACAGAAAGCTGGAAAATACAGGCCGGTTATCTTAATACTTATCATAGGGAAAATGCTGGAATCTATTATTGAGGAGGTTATAGCAAGGCAGTTAAATAATCTGAGTTCAATCAGGCAGAGTCAACATGGTTTTGTGAAAGGAAAATTGTGTTTGGCTAATTTATTAGTCAGTTGAGGAAGTAATGAGTGATGCGGATCAGGTGTGGATGTGCAGCTTAGTTTTTCAGAAGGCATTTGATAAGATGCCACATCAAAGGTTACTGCACAAAATAAGAGTTCATGGTGTAGGGGGTAACATGTTAGCATGGATAGTGGATTGGTTAGTTAACAGGAATCAATGAGTAGGCATAAATGGATCTTCAGGTTGACCAGGTGTGACAAGTGGAGTGCCACAGGGATCAGGACGGGGGCCTCAACTATTTGAGATGTATATCAATGACTTGGATGAAGGACTGAATGTGTAGTTGCTAAATTTGCTGATGACAAAGATAGGTAGGAAAGTAACTTGTGAAGAGGACACAAGAATAGAAAAGCAGTGTATTGGGCCATAACCGATCTCCTCAACGTTGGATTGTGGGGGTACCCCAAAGATGCCCTCGGGAACCCCTCTCAGAACTTCACATGCTCAGAAGTACAAACTTTCCCTGGGCGATTGCCCCATACTGGGAGCCATCTGAAAATGCAATTTAATCTCAAACTTCTGACTGGGTTACAACAATGGTTACCCAGAACAGGTTAGAAGAATTAAAATCTCTTCCAAATTCTTGCTAACTATTGTACAGATGTGCAGGTTCAGTTGGAACCCCCACGGGACACTGCACACACACACACACACACACACACACACACACACACACACACACACACACACACACACACACACACACCCCCCCCCCCCCCCCCCACCCCCGAGGCTTTCCCCTGTCTCACCCCTCCACCGATCCCCTCCTCCTCCCCCCAAAGCCCGGCCCACTCACCCCCCGATTTCTTCCTTCCAATGAACCTTTAAACTTATCTGGTTTACAGCAGCTAGTGCCGTAAAATAGGGCGAATGCCTCTTCACTTCAACACTCCAAGACCTATAAGATCCACTGAACCTTGCCTTTAACGAGTCACCCAGCACTAGTAACAAAACTAGCACTTTCTCCCCGGCACCAAACCATGAGCTGTAGCTTTTCTGTCTGCTTTCACTTCACTTGCTGTGGTATCTTTAAATGTTCCCTAGCTAACTCACATGCTCTGTTCAGTCGCTGTCTGAAGTTTGATGCATAATCCAGGAGAGTAGTTTCTGAATTTTGACTCACCATTTTGCCTCTGTTTCTGAGTAAGCTGTCTGATAGAACTATTTTATTTGCGAATCCTTTTTCTGTAACTCCACTAACTGCTTTGAGTTAAAACACTTCAGCTGCATTGTCTTCCAGTATTTCTTCCTGAACAACCTTATCAAACAGTGACAGCTAATTGGATTTCGACACCTCTACCGTTGAACTTCTTGCTGCTCTTGTTTCAACCTGTGAGCCTGTGATCTTATCACATGACCTGGAAACAACCCAGGATGTTCTATCTGCAACGCTCTGTTGAAAACACTTCTACAGGCTGTTCAACTACCATAGACATCACCCACATGTGATCCAGCTATATCATTCTCAATAAATTGAACTCCTGCAACGGGTAATTTTTCCACTACTCCAACAATTACCTCACCTGGTTTCCAATTCCTCTCTAAATTTACCTTCCACAATGGAATAGGTTTAGCATCCCCATGAACCCCACTTATCACCTGTTCCTACGATACTCCCTCTGAACAGCAAATGTCACTACCCCACAACATGGTTGACTAGCCCCTGTGTCCCCTAAAATTTTAACATCTTTACCTACTCCACCCTGTACACATTTAAAGATTTTGTGTGTGAAGGGAAAGTCTTTCCATGTTTCTGCAACCTGCTCCTCAACTCCCTTGGGTTAATTGTGAACACATTCCCACTTCTTTACCTATCACTGATTCTTCCTGTTTTACTTGTACACATACCACTGGTTTACCCTGTGCCTGAACCTCAGAAACGACAGTACTTTTACTTCCAGAGCTTTCCTGCAGCCTATAATTCCAACAGATTTTCCCTGCAATTTCCAACATACTTTTTGTGTCCAACTATATTACAATGAAAACACCTCCATTTTCAAGTGTCTCCTCAACGCTGTCCTTTTTTATTTTGAGAAAAACTTCCTGGAAATTTCCACTACTCCTTTTCTTCCCTTACTAGCCACCTTCCTTTCACCTTTCCACTTTCTATGCTTTTCTGATTTAAAGGGTGACAAAAATTGGTGTGGCTGTATGAACTAGCTCAATCATCATCTATCTCTGCTGCTTGTCTTACCGTTTCAACCCTCTGTTCCTCCACGTGAGTTCTCACTACTGAAGGAATTGAATCTTTAAATTCCTCCAAACAAATTATCTCTTTGAGAGCTGCATATGTTGTCTCTATCTCTAATGCCCGTATCCATCGGTCAAAATTACTTTGTTTTACTCTTTCAAACTCAATAAAAGTTTGCCAAGGCTGGTTATTTCATATTCTGAAATTTCTGCCTGTATGCCTCAGGAACCAACTCACATGCACACAAGATAGCCTTTTTTTACCGACATTTCTTCTGACAGTGAAGCATAAACCTTGTGCTCTAGCCACCAGCTCTGATTGTAACAACAATGTACAGTATTCCTATGCCCAATTCATCTGTTTGGCCATCTTCTCAAATGAAATAAAGAATGCTTCAACATCTCTTTACTCAACGTTTGGAAGAGCTTGTACAAATTTAAACATCTCCCCACTGCTAATCTAAAATAAGTCCTCCTTCAACTCCTGGTGTCTCTGTTTTTAACTGCCTGCATTGGAAGCTGGGGTTCTCTCTCGCGCTCTCGCTCGCTCTCATGCTCTCGCTCGCTGTCTCGTGCTCTTGCACGCTCTCCCACGATCTCGCTCGCTCTCCCGCGCTCTCTCTTGCGCTCTTGCTCGCACTCTTGCGCTCTTGCTCGCACTCTTGCGCTCTTGCTCGCACTCTTGCGCTCTTGCTCGCACTCTTGCGCTCTCGCTTGCGCTCTCCCTCGCTATCGCTCGTTCTCTCACGCTCTCTCACGCTCGCTCTCCCGCGCTCACGCTCGCTCTCCCGCACGCTCGCTCCCTCTCGCGCGTGCTCTCGCCTGCCCCCTCTCTCGCGCTCTCGCTCGCCCTCCCTCCCTCGCTCGCCCGCCCTCCCGCCCTCCCTCGCTCGCCCGCCCTCCCTCGCTCGCCCGCCCTCCCTCGCTCGCCCGCCCTCCCTCGCTCGCCCGCCCTCCCTCGCTCGCCCGCCCTCCCTCGCCCGCCCTCCCTCGCTCGCCCGCCCTCCCTCGCTCGCCCGCCCTCCCTCGCTCGCCCGCCCTCCCTCGCTAGCCCGCCCTCCCTCCCTCGCTCGCCCACCCTCCCACGCCCGCCCGCCCGCGCTCTCTTGCTCTCGTGCGCTCTCTCACGCTCTCGCTCTCCTTTTTTAACCTCTCCATTTCTCATTCCCTTCCCTGTTGCCTTTTCTCTCCTATTTTTCTGCCTGTTCCCTTTGAAATGCCCTTGTTTTTCTTTTCCTTTTTCTGCTGCCTTTGGCTCAAGTTTCTTTCATTTCCTTGTTCGAGTTCAAGCTTCTTCATTTGTAACTGAAGGCTCACCACCTCCAGCTGTGACTCACTAGTGTCAGGTATCACTCCCAACTTTAAATGCTGTGCTATACCTTCAAATATGTCTGCTTTCTTTGCCCCTGCAGATAATTCCAATTGTATCTGCCAGTTCCATTAATTTACCTTTATTTACCTTTTGTAATCCAGCCAAAATTATAACTTCAATTGCTAAAGCCATATTGCAGTTTTACCACTTGAGAAAAACCTCTTACTAACTTCTGAATTCAAAGTGCTTCTCGTACTCGTTACCTTAAGGTTCACCAACTCCAAACCAATCAAGGAATCTCAAATATATCCCACAAAGAGCCCCTAATTTATGTTTCGGCAGGCGGATGGTAAATGCCAAGCTGCCCAAATCCCAGAGGGAAACTTGAAGCAGCTGCCACAACTATTTGCAATTTGTACTTGTTGTGAGATGTGGACTTTGAATTCAGTAAAAGAAGGCCACCAAGGTTTCTTACAAAACGAAATTAAACCTTTATTAATAGAAAAAATGATTTTAAGCGCATATATGGATCTACAAACTACGACTATGATAACGTCTAAAACCCTTGGTTAATCTAACTTCCAGTTACACCTCTCTTAAAGCAACAGTGAGACACACAGATTTTAAAAGATCCAGGCAAAGTAACACACAATACCCTGAACAGTCAAATTCAAAGTGAGTTTTTTTCAGCTTCAGTTCCTTGTAGACAGCAGGTTGAGGTTTAGATGCTAAACGCTTTTCACACTTTTTAGATCTTAGAATGCCTTCCCTTTATATATATTTTCCCCATTGAATGCAAATTCCCACTGTTTCGCTATGTCTTTGGACTTGACCTCTCTAATAATAAAAGTCCATTATAGCACTAATTTTACCAGTTATCTTTGGGGAAAAATAAACACACTGCTTAACTTCTCCTGGCTAGGTGAAACATTTCACTCCCTCTTTTGAATTCAAGCTAGTCTGGTTTATTTAAAAATGCAACTGTTCCCTTTACACCTTACATTCTAAAACTTCCCCCATGTTTACCTACATAACATTTCAAACCTAGCTTATCTTCTGTTCTATCAAAGCCTTCAGACCAGCTGCCTTTAATTCAATTAAGTCACTCTCTTGCACGTGCATGCACACAGACCACACTTTTATTCTATTTTTCATAATTTTATTGGAATTTATTGTAAATTATTATATCTTCCCAACATGTTGGTGAGACCACACCCAAGAGTATTGTGTACCGTTTTGGTCTCCTTATTTAAGAAAGGGCATAATTGCATTAGAAGCAGTTCATAGAACATTCACTCAACTGATTCCTGTGATGAGGGTGCAGAACTTATGAGAAAAGATTGTACAGGTTGGATCTGTACCCATTGGCGTTTAGAAGAATGAGAGGTGATCTTATTGAAATGTACAAGATCCTGACAGACTTGATGGGGTGGATGCTGAAAGGATGCTTCCCCTGTGGGAGGGACTAGAACTAGAGGACATGGTTTAAAAGTAGGCTGCGTTTGCTGCCAACGCAGTGCGTACACAGTTGTACCGACACGATATATTGAGTGATGGGCTCCATTTATTGGTGTTGTCTACGTACACCACACTTATGATTTCACTGTCCTTCAGTGAAGGGACTTATTGTACTCGTAGCCATTCAAATTTAAGTGGGCTAATCTTGGTTCAAAGGTCCATAAAATTCCCTTATGAGATTCTGATTTTCATCCAATTCCCTACAGCAATGCAATAGCAAGCTGCTCTGTTGTGCATCACAAGGGACTGATAAGTAAAAAGCAAGTGAAGACTAAATGCAGGGTTATTTTCTCGCAGACTCCAAAGTGCCTCATTTCACGTTAAATGTGATAATACAATAAAGTTGATAATATAGGGTTGTAAAGCTGTCCAAAGTTAGTGACAATGGGAAAAATAGATTATATCAGAAACTGATGAAGCTCTGGCACAATTAGATTAAAGCAGTGCTCTGAGGTTTATCTGGCACTACACTGCTCGTATTGTGCCACAAATGCAGTCGCATTGAGAGTTTCTTTTTCTTCAGTATTTGAAAGAAAAATAAGGTATAATAATGAGGTTTGAGAGCGGGACTGGTTTCTGTGCAGATGGTTTAAAAGCAAGAGTAACCAGCGAGGTCAAATGGAATGATTATAAAGAGATGTATATGCCATCAATGAAATTTTCTCACTGATTCTGTATCTATAACTTCCTGCTGGACAATACATTAGAAATAGGGATTTGATGGAGATTTGCAATAATGGGTCAAATGCAAACTTTTGTAGCAAAATGTTATACTTTGAATTATTACATGTTACTTTTTCTGTTTCAGGTCAACCATACAATCAGCTGGCCATTCTGGCTTCCTCTAAAGGCGATCACCTTACAACCATTTTCTATTATTGCAGAAGTATTGCTGTCAAATTTCCTTTCCCAGCTGCTTCTACTAATCTACAGAAAGCGCTTTCTAAAGCTCTAGAGAGGTGAGCAAAGAAATGCACCAAAAGCATCATAGGCTAGAATTTACTGTAAGCTAATATAAATGAGCATGGCCCTCTATTTGCGAGACCTGTTCTTGCCCACTTAATTTCTGTAACATTTTACACTGTAAGTTAAAGATCAAAAAGAAGCAGTACCCTCTAGGGCACCTGGGACCTAACACAGGGCAAGTAGTTGTGTATCTCAGTGCTGTCTGAGCCAGGAAGTGTAAGCTAGAATATTGCTTAGAGAGGAAAAAAATTAGATTAAGAGAAAAAAGAAACTAAATCATTTTTAAAAATCTACAATTAAATCTGAAAGAATGGGACTCCACATCTGTAAAAGTTAATTTTCAGTGCCAGAGAAGTTGTTTGGCTGTAATTAAGATTTATCATGCTATTAACAATGGCACTTGAGTTCAAATGAATAAGCCCTAAATTTCTGTGGTGAGTTTAGTCCATACCTAAGGCGTAAGTACAGGAGCATGATGGTGTTCAAATTAGCACTGGACTTCTCAACACATCTCTATTTTTGTGTTTAATTGAGCATCTGCGCTCATCCGAAGTTGCTGTCTGATTTGTGCATTTATAAAGGTGAGCACTGTTGGTCTCATTACCTTTGCAATAAATTATGCTATCTAAAATATTTGTTGCATATCAGAAATCCTAGTAAAACATCGTAAGTAATCTGCAATATATCTATTTTCAGCTATTTTTCCAAAGTTACAAAGTTAATTCTATGTATTCACAATCTAGGCTATTTTGCCTTTTGATGCAGAAAACCAATGTAATATTTTAGCTTTGATTTTAAAAACTTATTTGAAGCAGATGTATTCTTTCTGTTTCTTTAGTCTGTTTGATAATAAGTCTTCTGTGTTGATGTACTGGAGTGCTATGTTGCATAGTATTGGACAAGATTTGCACTGTAGTTCCCCACATTGTGATTTCCTAGTTTTGCCCTGACCATTATTGTGAAACTAAGTGTTCCCTCCACAAGGAAATGCCTGAGCATAAGTCATTTGAGGCTAACTGATTAGTTACAGAAATAAGGCAGCAGTCTGCCTGTCAACCCGGGCTGCAAATTGTATGTGTTGTCATAGTGTAGGTTGGCTTCCAAATTTTACTTTGTATCTTTTTTTCATTTGGTTATCACAAAAAAATTCCATAATGCGTGTTTGCTAGCCACTTAAAACATTTTTATCTGCTTTTAAATCCTGACAGAAGCAATTACTTTGATATAGAAACATAAAAATTCTAGCATAGAAAGAGGCCATTTATCCATTTTGTTCCTCTGGAGATATTTTTACATAAGCCTAATTTCTTCCTTCTCTACACTTTCATATTGAAGTGATTTCAGTTTAATTGTAACTGATGTATTATTTACCACAACTTATGGTGAAGTGTTTTATTTTTCAGCAACCTCTGCTTTTTAACTGTTGTGCCACTGTTTTTCTGGTTTAACTTTTCCTTCCAATCTATCCAGCTATGAACATTATAAATGCATTATCTCAATCTCCATATAAACATCTGTCTCTGGATACTTGCATTCCACAGCTATTTTAAAATATCTGATAAATTACCCTTCTAATTTTTCTCAAATACAGATTGAAGGCTTTTTTAAGGATTAAAAATATTGAATGTATAGAATGACTTTCAGTATAACTATATTATGTAGTCATTGCATCTGAGGTGATTATAAATGTAATACTTTGACTAGCTATTTGTTTTACTTTGCAGAATTAATTCTTCAATCATATAATGTTAATGTTTGTTTTTCACGGTTTGCTATTTTGTAGCCGTGATGATATGAAGACGAAGTGGAATGTTTCTGATTTCATAAAAGCTTTTATTAAGTTCCACGGTCATGTGTATTTGACCAAAAGTTTAGAGAAATTGTGTACTCTGAGAGAGAAGCTGGAAGACCAGTTCAAGGTATGAATAAGATGCATTTTAGCAGTAGATACTAGTTTCATTTTCATGTTTAAGTTTTCACTGCTGTAAAAAAATAGATTGTTCATGAATTTCACTGCTTTATTGTTGCTACTTCTGAAAACAGAAGCATGAAAGCAAATTGAGGAATTTACTGAATTTGATTTATCACTTAATGAGAGTTAAAAGTGAAATTGAATTAAAATTGAAGCAAGTTAAGTACAGGCTTGGTAAAGTTTGTATTATCTGGCATTTTTTTTATTCATTCATGGGGCGAGGGTGTTACTGGCTAGGCCAGTATTTATTGCCGTTAAGATGGTGAGCTGCAGTGCGATGCCAGTGGTCCATCCAGTTCCATTCCTTTCAGGTTTTTTTTAGCGGTTTGATACAACTATGTAGCTTGCTAGGC
The DNA here is from genome assembly GCF_017639515.1 of Carcharodon carcharias. Taxonomy (NCBI): domain Eukaryota; kingdom Metazoa; phylum Chordata; class Chondrichthyes; order Lamniformes; family Lamnidae; genus Carcharodon; species Carcharodon carcharias. The sequence continues at coordinate 47,467,922 of NC_054482.1, forward strand.
CATTGTTAACTGCATTGCTATGAGTCTGGAGTCACATGTAGGCCAGACCAGGCAAGGAAAGTCCTTCCTGAAAGGACATTCCCTAAAGGATATTAATGAATCAGATAGGTTTTTACAGCAATGGTTTACTGAATTTAAATTTCACCATCAGCCGTGTGGAATTCAAGCCTGGGTCTCTGGACTACTGGTCCAGTGACTGTACCAGTACACCACTGCCTTCCCCTTCTGCCCACCAGAATTCTCTACTAATCAGATTTTCTGATGTTTCCCTAATACAAATCATCACTTTACCAACTGGAAGCAATTACAAAGTTATCCAGAACTCATACTTGTGTACTATGTTATTTTATATTTTAATTTGTGTTTTAATGCACTGTTGAAGATTAGAAGTAAAAAGAATATTGTTCTTTACTTCCCGAGTACTTGTTTATTAGTTCATGCTTCAAGTATTGCGCTGTATTTCATCGGTACATGGAGCTCTCTGTTAACTGGCATTTTTGATTAACTGGCATCGCCGATTCCCCACACATGCTGGAGAATAAAGATTTTACTGTAGATAGAAAAAAAAAATCTTGGGGTGGGGCTGGAGGGCATGATTTTTGGCTGTCTACCAAAACTGTTCGTACTGAAAATCGGGGTGCTTGGCAGACAATTTTTTTTAAAATCCCCTGCCAAATTTTTTAAAAAGTCCTGATGGGTCCTCCCTGAAGCAGGTGGGAATCTTCTGGCTGCTTCTCCTAACCCAATAACAATTTTCTGTCCCATGCCGGCCCATCTACAACCCCAGTTCCCACTGATCAATTCTGGCTTAAACTCGTGGAGGAGCTATGTGGTCTTTCTTGCCCCACCTCCACCCCATCAAAATTAGCAAGTTGATGATTGCGCTCCACCCACCCCCAATCAGCAAGTTGCATGCTACTTCATTGCTCACAGCTCCCTAGCATTTTGGAAACGTAGTTTGCATCTGAAAATTGCCACCAAGATTTTTAAATTAAAAGTAACAGTGGGGATTCAACCTATCCCTCTTATGCATCTCAAATTGATTGTTTTTAAATTTTTCTATAAATCCTTGTTTTTAGGATATAAATTTAACAACCCATTTTGCCTCACTCAGCTTTGTTAGTTGAAAAGAATACATGTACTTTTAATAAAATTTGAAAAGAAGCTTTAATGGGTAATTACTTTTTGAAACATGAGGTTAAGTTCCTCGGTTTTCTATTGCTTAATTCAAATTACCGGATAATTTAATTTGTTCAGGGTGCAGGATGTACATGCTAAGATATTGGTTCCTATGATTAACAGATTTTTCCACTTGGTAATTTTCAATATCTTCACTCCTATTTTCTGGAGTTGTCTTGAGCAACCATAATTCTGATTTAGTTTTGATTTGTTTTCAGAGACTTCTTCCTCAGAAGGCATTTAGTTCTCAGCAACTTGTGCATCTCACAGTCATTAACCTGTTTGAGTTGCACCATCTCCGTGACTTCAGTACTGAATCTGATGACCATAGCTATGGTCAAGAAGAACTGCTGTGTTGGACACAGCTCCTGGGTCTCTTCAGTAAGTGATTCTTCCTTTAAAAAGAGTTTTTGTTTTTGTGAAGTAGTCATGTTTAAAGCATCTGTTACACATGGTGAGATGATCAGAAGTAAGAAATGTTTTTACAATTAAATCTATCAAAGTCTGAAATTGCATTTAAAATATTTTATAGGTCATATTAGGTGCCAAATGGGACACTATGAAGTAATTACATTTTTTTGAAAACTAATTTTTTGGCAAAGAAAGCAGTTAGTCAGAAATCAATTAAATTGACTCGTTTTGAAGATCTGCAATTTTGACGGCATTTTATATTGGTCAGGCAAGTTGGTGTCTCTTTATCATAAGTTGGTGCTCAAAATTGCTGCCAAATCTAACTACCTGCTGACAAAAGCACACTGGATGTATTTCTCGAATTTAGCATTTAATGATTACTGGCTTTGTCATAACTCTACATTTCTTTAGATGACAATGCTAAGTGATATTTTATTCACGCTGAATGTTTGTTTACATTTCTGCACCCTCTCCCCCATCCAACCTCTAATACTGTGCAAAATAACTTTCAAATTGGTCATTTGATTCAAACAGTTAATTTTCTTCTGTGGAAAGAAAGTAGTTGAGCAACACCAACCAAACAGTTTAAACCAGAACTTGAGTGTTTGGTGTAATTATCATGCTATTGGATTCTACTTAAACCTAAAAATCAGCTTTTTCCCCCCATGTGAAAAGTAAACATAGGACCTCAAGGCAATCTGTTGCCAGAATGCTAAATCAAATTTAGCTGTGATAACACGCTAACTACAGTGCCACAAAGATCAATAAAGTGTGGTTTAAAGACTATGTTATATAGGTGTCCATCCATTCTTATTTTTGTTGTAGTTAGATTACATTGGGGAGAGTGGAAACATTTTGGGCACAAATTGTTGGTGATTTTTATCTGGATGCGAAACTGCAGGAAGCATAGAAACTAGGGGCAGGCGTAGGCCTTTTGGCCCTTCAAGCCTGCTCCGCCGTTCATTATGATCATAGCTGATCATCCAACTCAATAGCCTGCTCCCTCTTTCTCCCCATATCCTTTGATCCCTTTCGCCCCAAGAGCTATATCCAACTCCTTGAAAAGATACAATGTTTTGGCCTCAACTACTTTCTGTGGTAACAAATTCCACAGGCTCACCACTCAGTGAAGAAATTTCTCCTCATCTCAGTCCTAAATGGCCTACCCCATATCCTCAGACTGTGACCCCTGGTTCTGGACTCCCCCAATATCGGGAATATCCTTCCTGCATCTACCCTGTCTAGTCTTGTTAGAATTTTATAGGTTTCTATGAGATCCCCCCTCATTCTTCTGAACTCCGGTGAATATAATCCTAACTGACTCAATCTCTCCTCATATGTCAGTGCCACCATCCCAGGAAACAATGATCTTTTTCTAGCTTGGTGTTTTAATTGGGATCTCCGTCCAGGCAATATGCTTAACGTAGACATGCAATAAACTTGTATATTTGGGCATACTTTGTAAGTGGAGGTTATTGTTGCCAAACAAGTCTAGAAACATAGAAAATCGGAGCAGGAGTAGGTCATTCGGCCCTTCGAGCATGCCCCAGCATTCAATAGAATCATGGCTGATCCTCTATCTCAACGCCATACTCCCGCTTTCTCCCCACACCTCTTCACGTATTTAGAGTCCAGAAATCTATCTATTTCCTTCTTAAATATATTCAGTGACTTGGCCTCCACAGCCTTCTGTGGAGTCCACAGATTCACCGCTGTCTGAATGAAGAGTTTTCTCCACATCTCAGCCCCGTATCCTGAGATTGTGACACCCTTGTACTAGACCCCTCAGTTAGAGGAAACATCTTCTCTGCATCCAGTCTGTCCAGCCCTGTCAGAATTTTGTACGTTTTGATGAGATCCTCTCATTTTTCTAAAATCCAGTGAATACAGGCCTAGTCGGCCCAATCTCTGCTCATATGACAATCCTGCCACCCCAGGAATCAGCCTGGTGAACCTTCGCTGCACACTCCCTCTATGGCAAGTATATTCCTTCTTAGGTAAGGAGACCAAACCTGCAAGCAATACTCCAGGTGTGCTCTCACCCAAGCCCCTGTACAGTTGCAGTAAGACATCTTTGCTCCTGCAGTGAAGGCCAGCATATCATTTGCTGCCTTAACTGCTTGATGTACCTGCATGCTTGTTTTTAGTGATTGGTGTACAAGGACATCCAGGTCTCTTTGTACATCAACATTTCCCAATCTATTACCGTTTAAATAACACTCTGCCATTCTGTTTTTCCAACAAATTTGATAACTCTACACTTAACCACGTTATACTGCATCTGCCATATGTTTGTCCACTCACTCAACCTGTCTCAGTCGCCTTGAAGCCTCTGAACACCCTTCACATTCCCACCAAGTTTGGTGTCGTCAGAAAACTTAGAAATTTTACATCTGGCTCCCTCATCCAAATCATTGATGTGGATGAATCATTTATTTTAAATTCCTAAAATATTACAATTAAGATTTCACATTTCGACGAGTAGTCCACTGCATGAATGTTTTTCTCTCCCTTTGAAGGTTACGATAATTGCAGGTTTTGGTTCTTGAGGGAGGAAAAAAAATTAGAATGAAAACTACTATTAAAGAAGAAATTACATGCAACTTTCCAACTTTTCATATGCAACTATTAGCTGCAATTGGAGATTTCAGTGACATTTATTGATCTGAAAGCTTCAGAAATTACTTCAAAATTCATCTTGAGGGTGACTTCTGTAATTAAAGGGATAGTGATTTATCTTCTAATTAATATTTGTTTTGTATCCTGACTCTTTCACCCATGTGTTACCTGTTTTGCTTTGCAAAATAGGATCATGAAAATTCTTGAAACACTGCTTATCAAGCAACCATGTTGTATTTCAGTCTTTTATCTTACATTTGAGTACAGCAAGATCTGAGAGATATTAAAGGGGTGTCTAACGAAAAGCCATAACTTAGTTAGATAGCATGCTATACAAGCTTAGGCCTTGCCAAGCATTTTAAAGTTAATATACTTATGAAGTATCATCACTGTGATGTATGTAAATGCATAGAGCAAAATCACAGAAACAGCAATGAGGTAAATGAACAGATAATCTTTTTAGATATTCAGGTTGAAGGATGGATATTAGATAGAGCTTCAAGAGAACTACCCTACACTTATTCATGTAGTGCTATAGGATCTTTTACATCAATGTGAAAGGATAGGTGGGATTTCGGTTTAACATTTTACCTGAAAGGCAGCTCAAATTGTAACAACTCCCTCAGTACTGCCCTGAAGCATAAGCTTGGATTGTATGCTCACGTTTTGCAGGGATGCTTTAACCCCATAACCTTTGGACTCAGATGAGAATGCTACAACTGATGAGACTGTCTACTAGATTAACTAAAATAATTTTGGCGTGCAGGCTAAAGCTGTAAAATCAGCCTGGAGTGCCTGTTCATACCCAGCGTAGTCAGAGGTTTCTTCTTGTCAAAATTTACAAATCTGCACATGAAGCCTGACTTCCTGGAGAACTGATTTGCTTGAAATCTGCAATTAATTTCCTCAGAACATGATTATAAATAGTTTGGGATGTGGAGAAGGTATATGCCATTCATTGTTCTGTTGCCCTTGAGGTTTTTTGGTTTAGGGAACATCTGGGTTTTGCCCCCACTTGGAGCACTTTATTTCATCACTTCACAAAAAGTAGCTTATAGTTAATAAAAACAAAAACAGAATTACCTGGAAAAACTCAGCAGGTCTGGCAGCATCGGCGGAGAAGAAAAGAGTTGACGTTTCGAGTCCTCATGACCCTTCGACAGAAGTTCTGTCGAAGGGTCATGAGGACTCGAAACGTCAACTCTTTTCTTCTCCGCCGATGCTGCCAGACCTGCTGAGTTTTTCCAGGTAATTCTGTTTTTGTTTTGGATTTCCAGCATCCGCAGTTTTTTTGTTTTTAGCTTATAGTTAATGTTTGGTTAATTTAAAAATTCAGATGAAATCAACATAAAATGGCAAATAAATGTATTTTAATTTTTTTTTAATGTTCAATTTTCCCACAATTTTCCAGTGTCTTTTCTTGGAGTCATGTGCAAGTGTGCATTACAGGACGAGAATCTTAAAGAAACCTTGGGTGAATGCCCCCTACCTGCTGTTAAAGTTTCTTTGGATTGGCTGAAACTCCGACCCAATGTCTTTCAGGAGAGTGCATTAGAAGAAAGACAGTAGTAAGTATTCAATTTTAAGAACTAGTCAAGTTTAATATATTCAACAATAAACCTTTTAAGTGATCTGAAGACAGGAAATACACCTCTCCCCCGCCCATTGTCTGGCATTGATGTACAGTTTTCTTAGCATGTTTCAAATGTAGACCCATATTGTGGTTCGGGAATGGAAATAGTTAAGTGTACCTTTCTGCTTCAGCATTTAAAAATTAGTTTTTGAAACTATTGGATGTTTCAGCATGCATGCAGACGTTTTGGTATTAATTAACTGTTTCATTTCGAGCAATATGCTCCTGCACTGACCATCTTTATTTATTTCAGCTAATAGTTTACAAATAATGCAAAGGTAACTGATACTCTGAGTTAGTATTCAGCTGCTTCACACCTAGATCTTGGGTAGCGATTAGTCTGCTCTGACCACTGACTGTAAAGGTCCCATGTGAAGTGAGTTTGGATAGTCACAGCCCTGTTCCCAATAGAAGCAACACAAAGCTGTTCACATTTCTGTATAAATTTAAATTATGAGCTCTGAATATTTATAAGGATGGCTGATGTGGGAAATAAGATTCCGCAAGTGCAGTTTGGAAGTAGTCTTTTGAGCACAAGGTGCACATTTTGAGGCAGTTTACTTTTTTATTTATTCTTGGGATGGGTGACATTGACAGGACTGAATTTAATGCCACCCCTAATTGATCTGCCAATTGGGTGGTTTGCTAGGCTATTTCATTAAGAATGGGATTGGAGTGGTGTAGGCCAGGCTGGGTGGGTTCCCATTTCTAAAAGACACTACTGACCCAGTTAGGTTTTCAGAATTATACAATAGCTTTTGTGGTATTTTTATGTGCCAGCCCATGAGTCACAACTTGCCATTGTGAGATTTAGACAGGATAAGAGTCCTGTACTATAACCACTATATCTTGTGCCCTTACCTGATCTGTGCTATACTTTGCAAGTGCAGAGATGAGGAATAACAGGAACAGAAAGCACTGGTGGAAGTAGTTTACAGGCCCCCTAATAGAAGCTTTACCATTGGATAGAGTACTAATTAAAAAATATCAAAGGTAGTGCAATAATCACGGGGGACTTCAATCTTCATACAGATTTGGCAAGCCAAATTGACAAATATAGCCTGATGGACAGGTTCATAGAATGCATTCGAAACAGTTTCCTGGAACAATATTTCATGAAACCAACCAGGGTTAAGGCTATTTTAGATCGTGTGTTATGTAATGAAACAGATTTATTGGTATGGGATAGAGTGGTCATTATGTGATAGAATTTTACATCAAGTTTGAGATTGACATATTAGAAGCCAGTTACATATATATGAGGGGAAAATTGGCTAAGGTTGATGGGGAAAATGTGTTAAAAGATATGGAGGTAGATGAGCATTAAACATGGATAAAAGCAAAATTTTCAACAAAAATGCATTTTGTTTAGAAACAAAACCTCTATAGGAAAGGTGATCCACCAGTGGGTGACCAAAGAAGTAAATGATAATATTAGATTATAAAAAGAATTGTGAAGAATTGTAGTAAGTCTGAGGATTGGGAGATTTTTTTAGAAACTAGCAAAGGACAACCCAAAAATGTATAAAGGAAAAAATTAAATATGAAAGTAAAATAGCAAGAAAAGTAAAGCATTAAAAGGGCTTCTACAAGTATGTTAAAAGAAAGAGCAGCAAAAATAAAAGTTGGCCCCTTTGTCTTCACAGTAGAAGACACAAAAAACTTACCAAAAATAATGGGAAAGCAAGGGGCTAATGAGTTAGAGGAATTTAAAAGTAATTAATATCAGTAGAGAGGATTGGAAAATAGCAAATGTAACTCTTCTGTTCAAGGAAGGAGGGAGAGAGAAAATGAGAAACCAGAAGCCAGTTAACTTGACCTCAGCTGTTAGGAGAATGCTGAAATCTATTATTAAGTAGTAGGTCATTAAGCCCCTCAAGCCTGCTCTGCCATTTCATAAGGTCATAGCTGATCTGATAGTAACCTCTAATCTGTGTCCCACCGAACCCCGACAACCTGTCACCCCCTTGCTTACCAAGAATCTATCCAACTCTGCCTTAAAAATATTCAAAGACCCTGTTTCCATCACTTTTTCAGGAAGAGAGTTCAAAGACACTCAACCCTTTGAGAGAGAAAATTTCACCTCATCTTTGGATTAAATGGGTGACCCCATATTTTTTTAACGAATGACCCCTAGTTCTAGATTCTCCCACAAGAGGAAACATCCTCTCCAATTCCACCTTGTCAAGTATCCTCAGGATCTTACATGTTTCAATCAAGTCGCCTCTTAAGCTTCTAAACTCCAGTGGATACAAGCTTAGTCTGTCCAACCTTTCCTCAGAAGACAACCCGCCCATTCCTGGTATTAGTCTGGTAAACCTCCTTTGAACTGCTTCCAACAATTTTACATCCTTCCTTAAAGTGACCAATACTGTACACTGTACTTGAGATGTGGTCTCACTACTACTCTGTATAACTGAAACATAACCTCCCTACTTTTGTAATCAATTCCCATCGCAATAAATGATAACATTCTGTTAGCTTTCCTAATTACTTGCTGTTTCTGCATACTAGCCTTTTGCTAAGGCAAAGACACAGATCCCTCTGCATCTCAGAGCTCTGCAATCTCTCACCATTTAGATGCCTCTCTTTTATTCTCCCTGCTAAAATTGGCAATTTCACATTTTCCCACATTATATCCATTTTCCAGATCTTTGCCCACTTACTTAACTTATCTATATCTTTTTGTAGCCTCCTTAATGTCTTCACAAATTACTTTCCTACCTGTCTTTGCACCGCCATCAAATTTGGCAACCATCCCTTCATCCAAGTCATTTATAGAAACTGTAAACGTTTGAGGTCTCAGCACTGATCCCTGTGGCACACTACTTGTTGTATCTTGCCAACCTGAAAAATACACACTTATGCCTTTTTTATTCGTTCATGGGATGTGGGCATCGCTGGCTAGGCCAGCATTTATTGCCCATCCCTAAATTGCCCTTGTTCAGAGGGAAGTTAAGAGTCAATCACATTGCTATGGGTCTGGAGTGACATGTAGGCCAGACCAAGTAAGGACAGCAGATTTCCTTCCCTAAAGGACATTAGTGAACCAGATGGGTTTTTACAAAATCGACAATGGTTTCATGGTCATAATCAGATTTTTAATTCCAGATTTTTTTATTGAATTCAAATTTCACCATCTACCATGGTGGGATTTGAAACCCGGTCTCAGGTCTGCTTCCTGTTAGCCAGCCAATCTTCTATATATCCCAATATGTTACTCGCTATACCATGAGCTTTTATTTTCTGAAATAACCTTTGATGTGGCACTTTTTCAAATGTTTTCTGGAAACTTAAGTACTAAATCTGAAACAAAAACAGAAAATGCCAGAAAAACTCAGGTCTAGCAGCATCTGTGGAGAGAGAAACAGAGTTAACATTTCGAATCTGTATGACCCTTCTTCAGAACTTTGTTTACTCATTTGTTTTTTAAATATCTATAGAAACTCTGATTTTATATTTCTGGCTAGCTTTTTCTCGTACTCTAATTTTTCCCTCCTTGTTGATCCTTTAGTCATCCTTTGCTGTTCCTTATATTCTGTCCGATCTTCTGGCCTTGCACCTATCTGAACAATTGCACCTTTTCTCTAAGTTTGATACTATCTTTAACCTTTCTAGTTAACCACGGATAGTCTGTCCGTCCCTTAGGCTTTTTCTTACTCGTTGGAATATATCTATTTTGTGTATTCTGAAATATCACCTTAAATGTTTGCCACTGCATCTCTATTGACCTATCTCTTAAACTAATTTGCCAATTCACTTTAGCTAGCTCTGCTTTCGTGTCCTCATAATTGCCCTTATTTAAGTTTAAAGACATAGGGCTGGATTTTACCGTCAGTGAGCGGGGGCAGGGCCTGCTCGCCGAAGCGTAAAATGACATGCGGTGATGTAGGGCAGAACTCCCGACGTCACCACGCCCCATTTTAATTTTCAGGAAGGTGGGGGCTCAGCAAGATCTACTGCGCGCCTGCCAGATGTCATTGGCCAATTGAGGCTGTTGACAGAGTAATTAAAGTAATTAGTGGACCTGCCCAGTGGGAAGTAGAAAAAACATGAAACCTCACCCACAGGCAGAATGAGGTTTCATGTAGGGTTTTAAAAATTTTAATTAATTAAGTTTTTTTTTGAAATTATGAATGTATCCCAACTTGTGACATTTTCACAAGAGGGGACATGTAAGGGAATTTTTTTTCTCTATTAATATTTTTGAAAGTAGAGGCGATCTCCCTGAGGCAGCACTTAGCCTCGGAGATGAGTGCGCTCTTTCGTGTGCATGCACATTCTTGAATTTAAGCATTCCCCCGCCCGCCCACACAGGAAGTGTATAGTGCTTCTGTGCGGATGTCACGCTGGGTGGGCCTTAACAGGCCGGCCTACATAAAATGGATGTCTCCGATCGGGTGGCGCTGATCAGAAGTGTGCCCACACTTGCCTGCCCATCAACTCCCCCACCACCCCCCACCCGTACAGGAGGAAAATTCAGCCCGTAGTCTCGGACCCATTCTTCTCTCCCTCAAACTAAATGTAAAATTCAAGCATATAATGGTCGCTGATACCCAGGAGCGCCTTCAATATGAGATCATTAATTAAAACCACCTTGTTGCATAATACCAGGTCTAACAATAGCCTACTCTGGTTGGCTCCAGAACATGGTGTTCTAAAAACGTTCTATTAACTCCTTATCTAGGCTACCTTTGCCCTTCTGACTTTTCCAGTCTATATGTAGATTAAAATCTCTCATGATTATCACCATGCCATTCTGATAAGCTCCTTTTACTTGCTTTATGCTCCATCCTACCATGTGGTTGCTATTAGGGGGCCTGTACATGAATCCCACATGTAGCTTCTTGCCTTTACCATTTCTCATCTCTACCCAAACTGTTTCCACATCCTGGTTTCTTGAACTTAGGTCACCCCTCTTTATTGTGCTAATACCACCATTAACTAATAGAGCCACCCTCCACCTTTTCCTTGCTTCCTGCCCTTCCTGTTGACAAGGCACTTAGAAAATTATGATATGATTACACAGAGTCAGCATGGCTTTATGGAAGGGATATAGTGTCTGAAGAATTTGAGATTTTTGAGGATGTAAGTGGTGGTAGATAAAGGGGAATCAGTGATGTAGCACCTCTGCCACACACAATGTTGTTGGACACGATGAAGGCTTCTGGTTTAAAGCAGAGGGAATAGTATAACATGAATAGAACATTGGTTAATGGACAGAAAACAGAGTAGGAATAAATGGGCAACGGTCACTGTAACTAGAAGATTGCCACAAGGATCAGTGCTGGGGCCTTTGCCATTTACAACTAGATTAATGATTTAGGTTAAGGTACTGAGAATAATATATCCAATTTTGATGATGATACAAAGATAAGTGGGGCATTAAAATATGAGGTTGCAAAGGGGTATAGATAGGTTAAATGAGTGGATAATAAAAGCAACAGATGGGGTACAATGTGGGAAATGCGATGTTGTGCATTTTGCTTGGAAGATTAGAAAAACAGAATATCTTTTAAATGGAGAGAGATTGCAGAATGCTTCCTATAGAGGGACCTGGGTGCCCTTTGTCATGAATCACGAGAAGTTAGCATGCACCCGCAGCAAGCAGTTAGGAATGCAAATGGCATGTTGGCCTTTATTGCATAGAGCTGAAGTACAAGGCTAAGGAAGTATTTCTGCAATTGCACAGGGTTTTGCTGAGACTGCACCTGGAGTACTGTGCACAGTTTTGGTCTCCTTATCTAAGGAATAATATACTTTGGAAGCAGGCGTGCAAAAGTTTACTAGAATGGTTCCTGGGATGAGGATATAGCCCCATGAGAGGTTGAGTAGATTGGGCCTATACTTGCTGTAGTTTAGAATGAATGTTGATCTCATTAAGGCTTATAAGATTCTGAGGGGTGGATTGACAGGGTAGATACTGAGTTTTTTTCTCCTGATACAGTTTAGAATTGGGGGCATAGTCTCAGGAGAAGGGATTGATCATTTAAGACTGAGATCAGGAGAAATCCCTTCACTTAGACAGTTGTGAATCTTTGGAATTTTCTGCCCCAGAGAACTATGGATGCTCAGTCATTGAATATATTCAAAGCTGAGATTGCTAGATTTTTAGACTCCAGGGGAATTGAGGAATAGGGGAATGAAGTGCAAAAATGGAATCAGAGATCAGCTGTCCTATTGAAAGCAGGGCAGGTTCGGGGTGCCATGGGGCCTACTCTTATTCCTAGTTTTTGTGTACCTGAGACTGGGTAGTAAAAAATATCCAACACTGGTATTGTGCCACTTAATGTGATCAATTCTTCTCTTCCTCAATTCATAAGACTTTTTCATGGGTTTTTCTCGAGTGCAGCAGGATGTGCAACACTCAGAATTCCAACTTCTTATCATTAGAATTTTGTCTTTTTCCTTCAGCATTTGGCCCTGGATTGTATCGTTGCTAAACAGCTTTCATCCGCAGGAAGATGATCTTTCTGGCTTTAATGGTGAGGTTTGTTGCTTTTGAAATTATGAACAATTTAATTTAAATGTAAAGGAGAAAATGGATGCACTGTATAGAGCATGAGGAACTCTCATTGGAAGATAAGGTAATTTTATTTCGGCATGTCTTCCACATGGCTTTTAAATTATTGAGTAGTCACAAATGTGAAAGCACATGTCTGTATTGCAATTGAATAATTGAGCTGGGCCAAGCATTTATCCTTAAATAACCGTTGTGATTATATTGTGCTTCAATCTTTCAGACATAAATGGTCTAGCTTTCTTTTAAAGTACTCTGCTTTACTTCTCCTTGGGTTATTTTTTTCTTTGAAAAGTTTTTGTTGCCTAGACCAAACACTTCTGAGTGGCTGGTAGGCAGATATGCTCTTGATCTGACTGAGATACCCAAGAACTGCTCAATGGCCATTTTCCCTCCAGCTTGGCAGATTTGATGCCTTGTAACTATTTTGAAGAAATGGCCCAATGTGGAAGGAAGTGTAGACGTGACAGTCTTTCCTTTCCTCCTCCCCCCAAAATTTAGATTGAAACCCTGAAGAAATATCAATTCTGACAAAAATTACTTTTGAGGAGGGAAGATGCATGCATTTTTTCTCACTAATCCACAATCTTTTCACTGTTTGCATTTAAATAACAACTGTTCCCTTCATGATTAGGTTCAGAATTAAAGGAAAGTTTGTCTATAGCCAGCATGAGCAGCTTTTGATATTCTGAGTATGTGGATCTTCTAGAACTGAGAAAAACATAAGAGTCTTTCCCAAAATATGTTGAGGGTCCTATTGTAGAGTTGGTTTTGGCAACATTGTCATTAGTTGCATCTATGAGAACTAATAATGCAAGAGGAATTTAAGTAGAAGTTTGGCATGATTATCCAGTCTCTGTCATTAAATTATTACTGGATAAAATTCTTAAACACGTTTGAAATTCTCAATAGTTCCTAGTTGATTTTTAAAATCAGAATAAGGAGACGTTTTTACAACTATCCAAAACAAAAATTAAATGACCAATTTCTGTAATTTTTTTTGCCTAATGCTATTATTTCCCCTTTGTTTTTTTTCTCTGTTTCCCATCCCCTTTACAGCAACTCCTCTTCCTGAAGAATTTGAACTGCAGGGGTTCCTTGCACTCAGACCTTCATTAAGGTAAAAAAAAATCACTTTTTTAATAGGTGTGATATAACATGCACAAGATTGGCATTGATCCTTTTAAAGAAAGCCTGCTTTGTTGTAACGAGTTTCATAAGTATGTACAGGAAAAGGATGAGAAAAGAGCCTTTGGGCTCTTGTAAGTCAAGTCAACCAGCCTAAATCAAACTGCATTTTGAACAACTCATTCTCTACAGTTTTAATATGCTACCATATCAATGAATTATTTGAAATATTTGAGTACAGAAATCTTTCTAAGGCTAGCTTCAAATTACTTTTCACACCATAATGCAATTCCTCTGGTGCTCCTGATCTGACTTGAATCATAAAGTTTTACAGTACAAAAGGAGACCACTCTGCCTATCACACCTGTGCTGGCTTTTTAAAATAGTGTTCACAATTTCATTTCCCTGTTTTTTTTCTCCACACCTTTCACTTTCACTTAAAAAGCTGTTATGAAGTTTGCTCCAATAAAAGCAGAAGATACTGAAATACTTAGCAATTCTGGCAGCATCTGTTGAGAGAGAAACAGGGTTAAAGTTTCAAGCTCGTGAATACAGGTCCCGTTGATAGATCACAGGCCTGAAATGATAATTCTGTTTCTCTCTTAACAGATGCTGCCAGACCAGCTAAGTATTTCCAGTATTTTCTATTACTTCAGATTTCCAGCATTTGCTGTATTTTGCTTTTGTAAGGATTCTGCTCCCATTGTGTTTCCTGCCAGAAAATTCTAGTAGCTCTGTGCATTTAACTTGGAGGTTAGAATAACTTTTTTAATGGGCTTGCTGACTAGTGGAAATATTTTTCTTCTGTGTACCTTACAATACCGGGATTCACCTTATCTACTTGATATAGCTTAATGTTCTTCATTCTCAAAATTTTAATTTTAAAAAAATTAACAGGGTAGAAGTCAGTGACAAAGTTGCATCTTGTGACCTGCATACGCAGTTTGAATAATACTTTCTTTAAACAGTGTTTGAGTTCAGTGTGTTTTGTTGAAACAATTCATTCACTAAATTGAATGAAATAGCGTAAGAATCAGAACTAATCTCTCCATATTTTATTCTAGGATTGCAAAAGTATAAAATTGCATTACTTTCATTACTTCCAATGCAACAATATACAATTATCACAAGTCAGAATAATTCTTATACAACAGTTAACCTTCTAACCAGGGAACAAATTGCTTTAAACTGCTATTCGTTTCTTTAGCTAACTTCGCATTCATAATGTACAGTTTCTTCATAGTCTGATGAACTAATTGCATAGAAAACATTTTCCAACTGTGAAGTCTCCTATCTTCTGATTTATATGCTCAAAACCCAGAAGAGTTGCATTTGATCTGGCTTCTGACCCCATAATCTCCATCTTGAATGCTTACTTCAATCTCTGTAACATTACCCACCTCTGCCCATACCTTAACCCACTTGCCACTGAATCCCTTATTCATACCTCCGTCATTTCTACACTCGACTGTTCCATTGCCTTCATGGCTGTCATCCATTCTCCATCCTCTGTAACTTAAGTTCACCTACAGCTCTGCCCATATCCTGTTGCATGTCAAGTCCTGCATGTCTGTCACCCCTATTCTTCCTGATCTATGTTGGCTTATGGTTCTCTAGCATCTTAAATTCAAAATTCCCAACCTCATGTTTAAATCCATTCATAACCTTGGCTCTCCCTATCTCTTGAAGCTGCTCCAGTGGTACAGTCCCACCTCACCAGTTCTTCGTTTCTCTAATTCCTACCACTTGTGCAGTGACTTCAGATACCTAAGCAGTACATTGTGAAATTCTCTGCTTTAAGCTTTTCTATCTCCCTAACTTAGCCTCCCCCTTAAGCCTTTCTTTAAAACCCACCTCTTGACCAAGCTTTTGATAACTGGTCCTATTGTCTTTTTCATTAGCTTGGCATCCTTTTTCCTCTTGGATCTCTGAAGCCATGGACATCTTTCTACATAAAAGGCATTATATAAATGCAAGTTGTTGTTATGCACCATTGGTATAGGCCTCTAAACAGTTAATCTGAGTGGCACTTTGCAATTATATGAATTTTTTTTTTTAAAAAAGCTTCAATAATGTCTTAAATCTTAACAGTGAAATTAGTTTATTGGGTTATTTCCCTTCTGAACATATTATTGATGTTTGTAAAGACCTGCAAGTACCTTGTTTGGCTTAGAGTCTGCTGTTGGGGAGGCAGCTTCACTTTGAAGGATCCCATGTCTTAACGGTGGCAACACGTTTGGAATTTTAGCAGATTTGGTTACAGCATTGGCGTCGGGACAAGAAAGAAGAGTTCATGGTTACATCACTCAACTAGTCACTGGAACTGTTGGGGTGTTTCAGAATCTACCCGAATCCATTAAAAAAAAAAGACAGATCTCTCGGTGTAGTTAGTCTATAGAAGACAAATGCTGTGTATTTTTCTAATTGTGTAGCCAGGAAAGGCGTCCCTTTGATTTTAGTGTCTTTTACTAACAGCTTAAAAGCGACTAGAATTCCTTAACAAAAGAGAACACTGCAGCACTGTCTGCAAACGTGCAAGTCTTTTTAACGACCTCCTTAAGCCACTTGCTTTCACTCCCATAATTACTAAGTTACTAGGGAAACTCTGTGGGTGAGCAGTGCTGAAACTAGTGCATACACTGAACAGAAAGAAATAGTTGTGTTTGCCCTGTCTGGTCTGGTATCAGTTTTAGCAGTGAAGCTAGAATTTAAATAGAAAAAGTAACTTACTGGGGTTAAATACAAGAGTTGTAAAATAAGATAACATGGAATTGAGATCTTTTTGCATGTCATCCATTAATTCCAGAATATGCTTGGTTAATTTGTTGCTGATAGATTCAGGAGGACCAAAACTAGATTTATAAACTTTTTATATACATAGTGTTAGAAATGCTGAGAAGGTAAAAGAGTAATATTAACCTTGCTGGTTGCACTCTCAAAACTTGTCTCAGTAAAAGGAAATGGTTATGATTTTAGTGGCATCAGTGGAAGTTTGTTTGGCAGAATTATTTAAAAGAATAGATGATCATATTTGGAGATGGTCATTCATTTGGATAATTTCAGATTACGCCCAAAGTAATGCCTCTTCCTCATAAGATATAACACGAGTAAGCCATTCAATCCTTCAAGCCTGTTTGTTGTTTAATTAGATCATGGATGATCTGTATCTTGATTCCATTTACCTGCCTTTATTTCATATCCCTTGGTGCTCTTACCAATAAAAGAAATTGTGATTGTCTCAAATTTTGATTGACCCAGCATCCAGTTCTTTTGGAGAATAAAATTCCTCATTTCCACTACATTTTAGTGAAGTAAAGTGCTCGTTGATTTCATTCTGGTGCAGTCATGCTCTAATTGTAAGATTGTGTCCCCTTATTGCTTGATTCCCTCACCTGAGAGAATGTATTGTCTACCAACTCTACCAAACCCTTTCAGAATTTTAAGTACTAGAAGTAATCTTAAACTTAAGGGAATATGACCCAAGTTTATCCTACCTGCCCTCATAATTTAACCCTTTAAGCCATGGTATAATTTTTGTTTATCTGCACAGTACCCATTCTAAAGCCAACATATCTTTTCTGAAGTAGAGTGAGCAAAACTGAATTTAATACCCCAGATGCAATCTGATCAAGGCTCTTTACGACTGAAGCTTAACTTTCTTCCTTTTGTATTGCAGCCTCGTTGAAATAAAGGCCAATATTTTGTTTTTCTTGTTAATTACTTTTTGAACCTCTGCCCTAGCATTTAGTGATCTATAAATCTAGAAATCCAATTCCCTGTGGTCCTCTGCAACTTCTAGTCCCTCATCATTTAAAAATTATTCTGATTTGTCTGTCTTATACCCAGTGTGGATAACCTCATATCCTCTCATATTGAACTCTGTCTGTCACAGCCTTGTCCATTCAGTTAACCTGTTTATGTCCCTTTGTATCTTTGTGCTCCCATCTGCTCACTTACTCTTCCTCCTAACTTGGTGTCATCTGCAAACTTGTATATGCAACTCTATTTCTTCAGCCAAGTCATTGATGTGTACAAAGAACAAAGAAAAGTGCAGCACAGGAACAGGCCCTTTGGCCCTCCAAGCCTGCGCCGATCATATTGCACGTCAACTAAAACATTTTGCACTTCCGGGGTCTGTATCCCTCTATTCCCATCCTATTCATGTATTTGTCAAGCTGCCTCTTAAACACCATTATCGTACCTGCTTCCACCACCTCCTCTGGCAGCGAATTCCAGACACTCACTACCCTCTGTGTAAAAAAACTTGCCCCGCACATCACCTTTATAGGTTTCTCCTCTCACCTTAAATCTATGTCCCCTAGTAATTGACTCTTCCACCCTGGGAGAAAGCTTCTGACTATCTACTCTGTCCATGCCACTCATAATTTTGTAAACTTCTAATCTCCGTCGCTCTAGTGAGAACAATCCGAGTTTCTCCAACCTCTACTCATAGTTAATAACCTCCAGACCAGGCAGCATCCTGGTAAACCTCCTCTGCACCCTCTCCAACGCCTCCATTTCCTTCTGGTAATGTGGTGACCAGAATTGCACGCAATATTCCAAGTGTTGTCTAACCAAGGTTCTATACAGTTGCAGCATGACTTCCCAGCTTTTATACTCAATACCCCTGCCGATGAAGGAAAGCATGCCATATGCTTTCCTGACTACCTTATCCACCTGCGTTGCCACTTTCAGTGACCTGTGGACCTGTACACCCAGATCCCTCTGCCCGTCGATACACTTAAGGGGTCTGCCATTTACTGTGTAATTCCTGCCTGTATTAACCCTTCCAAAATGCATTACCTCGCGTTTGTCCAATTTCATCTGCCATTTCTCCACCCAAGTCTCCAACCGATCTTTATCCTGTTTTATGATACAGATCCCTGGGGAATACCACTTGTCACATCCTGCCAATCAAGAGTATGCTGTGTTTATCACTACTGCGTCTCTAACCTCTGGACCAATTTTCAGTCTGTGTCCTCAGGTTACCTTCCATTCCATGTGCTCTCATTTTTGATGACCTCTTGTATCGAACTTTATCAAATGCCTTCTCCTTCCCTACTGCCTTAAATAATAGTGACATTTACAACTTTCCAACCCTGAATCAAGAGACCTTTGGAAAACTAGTACAAACTCAGCTGTAGTTTCTTCATCTTTGTTTAATATCTGAAGCTGGAACTTATCAAGTTCTGGAGATTTGTCAACCTTCGGTTCCACCTCCCCCATTGCCACTTTTAAACTAAAATAAAAGCAAAATACTGCGGATGCTGGAAATCTGAAACAAAAACAGAAAATGCTGGAAAAACTCAGCAGGTCTGACAGCATCTGTGGAGAGAGAAAAACAAAGTTGAAGTTTTGAGTCCGTATGACCCTTCTTCAGAGCTGAAGAGAAGTGAAAATGTGATGAAATTTTATTACATTGCTTGACATTTCTTGTCATACGGACTTGTTTTTCTCTCTCCACAGATGCTGTCAGACCTGCTGAGGTTTTCCACCATTTTTAAACGGTTTAGATCGATTAAATTCCTCCCCCTCACTTAATTTACATTCCCTTGTACCTGTGATATTTTGCCATCTTCCTCTAGTGTCTAAACAGATACAAAATACTCATTTAACAAATCTGCACTTTCCTTATTGTCTATTATAGTCCAGCCTATATTTGCTTTTAGTGTGCTCCTCACCCCACACTTTCTCAATATGCTTATAGATTTTTTGCCGTTAATTTTGATATCATTTACAAGTTTTTAATTCATACTACAGATTTGCATCTTTTTTGTAATTAATCCCACTCTGTTGGATTTCACTTTTTTGTATTTGCATAAGCCTTTTCTTTTAGCTTAATACTGTCTTTTACTTATGAACCATGATTTTATTTTTCATTCATTCTTTCACAACATGCGAACATCACTGAGGCCAGTATTTATTGCCATCCTTAATTATCCTTGAGAAGATGTTGGTGAGCTGCTGCCTTGAATTGCTGCAGTTCGTGTTGTGTAGGTATACCCACAGTGGTGTTAGGGAGCAACTTCCAGGATTTTGATCCAATGAAGTGAGGGAATGGCAATATAGTAAGGTAAGGGTGGTGTGTGACTGGGAGGGGAACTTGAAGGTGGTAGTGTTTCCATGCATTTGCTGCCCATGTCCTTCTAGGTGGTAGAGGTTGATGTTTGGAAGGTGCTTTTGAAGTAGTCTTGGTGAGTTACTGCACTGCATCTTGAAGATGGTACACCATGCTGCCACTGTGTTGGTGGTGGAAGGAATGCATGTTTAAGATGGGGATTGGGGTGCCAATCAAGTGGGCTGCTTTGCCCTGGATTGTTTTGAAGTTTTTGTGTTGTTGGAGCTGCACTCATCCAGGCAATTGGAGAATACTCCATCGTACATCTAACTTGTGCCCTGTAGATGGTGGACAGGTTTTGGGTAGTCAGAAGGTGAGTTATTTACCACAGAATTTCTAGCCTCTGACCTGCTGTTTAGCCATATAAATACTTTGGCTACATCCAGTTCAGTTTCTGATCAGTGGTAACCCCCAGGATGATGATGATGATGATGGGGGTTTCAGTGATAATGATGCTATTGAATGTCGAGGGGAAACGGTTGGATTCTCTCTTGTTGGAGAGGTCATTGTTTGGCACTTGTGTGGCATGAATACCACTTAACAGCCCAAACCTGAATGTTGCTGCATATGGATACAGACTGCTTCAGTGTCTGAGGAATAGCAAATGGTGCTGAACCTTGTGCAATCATCAGCAAACATCCCCACTTCTGGCCTTTTGGTGGAGGAATGGTCATTGATGAAGCAGTTGAAGATGGTTGGGCTGAGGGCACTACCCTGAGAAACTCCTGCAGCAGTGTCCTGGGACTGAGATGATTGAATACCAATAACCACATCTTCCTTTATACTAGTTGTGACTCCAATCAGTGAAGAGTTTTCCCCCTGAACCCCATTGACTTCAAATTTGCCAGGACACTTTAATGCCACACTCAGTTAAATGCTAACTTGATGTCAAGGGCAGTCACTCTCACCTCACCTCTTGAGTTCAGCTCTTTCGTCCATGTTTGGAGCAAGGCTATAATGAAGTCAGGAGCTGAGTGGCTCTGGTGGAACCCAAACTGATCATCAGTCATCAGGTTACTGATGCTTGATAGCATTGTTGATGACCTCTTCCATCACTTTGATAATGGAGAGTGAACTGATGGGACAGTAATTAGCTGGGTTGGATTTGCCCTACTTTTTTGTGTACAGGACATACTTGACCAATTTTACACATTGTTGCATAGATGCCAGCATTGTAGCTGTACTGGAACAGCTTGGTTAAGGGTGCAGTTCATTCTGGAGCACAAACGTTCTCGAATGTTGTCAGGACCCATAGCCTTTGCAGTATCCAGTGCCTCCAGTTGTTTCTTGATATCACGTGGAGTGAATCGAATTGGCTGAAGAAAGATATCTGTGATGCTGGGGACCTCGGAAGGAAGCCAAGATGGGTCATCCACTCGACACTTCTGGCTGAAGATGGTTGCAACTGCTTCAGCCTTGTCTTATGCAATAATGTGCTGGTCGCCCCCCATCATTGAGGATTGTCTTATTCGCGGAGCCGCCTCCTTCAGTTAGCTGTTTAATTGTCCATCATGATTCATGACTGGATATAGCAGGACTGCAGAGGTTGGATCGTTTCTGTTGGCTGTGGGATCACTTAGCTCTGTCTCTTGCCTGCTGTTTGGTGTGCAAGTAATTGTGTGTTGTAGCTTCACCAGGTTGACATCTCATTTTTAGGTATGCATGGTGCTGCTCCAGGTATGCCCCCATGCACCTTTCATTGATTAAATGCACAAGTGAAGCCTTTGCCATTAAGGATCTTGCTGGTCTTGTATTGTACCAAATACTTTGCTGAATGCTTCCCATTGTTTGTAGGTTTACCTATTAACTGCTTAACCCAGGTTTACTGCGGTCATTTTATTTCTTTTCCTTTTGATTTACTTAAATTTAAAACCTTGATTTGTGACTTGCTTGTGTCTCAAGCCTAATATTGAATTTAATCATCCTATTGTTACTATTTACAAGCTGTTGACTTACACAATTAGACTTTTAACTGCCTCATTGCTCATAACAATCTAATATGCCCTTCTCAGTTGTTGGTTTGAAAACACATTGGCATTACAGCTTGAGCTTTTTTGCTTCTCCCATTTTAGGAGAAAGTTGAAACCTCCCATTATTTATAACCATTTTGTTTCTGTCATTTGCTTCTCTGATCTATCTTTATACAATTCCCCACTACCCACCTGCAGATGGGAAGACATCTCTCACCCAAGTCATGTATCCCTTACTGTTTGTTCCTTTGTTCTCCCATGCTGTTTCCATTGCCTATTCACCCTTATTGATTTTTTTCTTTCCACTGCTATGCTTTTGATTTTTATCAATATTATTGTTACACCACCCCTACTAATTTCCTTGTCCTTTCTGAAGATTCTGTGGCCTGGAATGTTTAGTTCCCAATTATGCCCAAGCCTCTAATGGCTACCAGTTCATATCCTTTCAGTTGGATTTGAGCTTCTAACTTTTTAAAAAATTCTTTATGCTATGTGCACTTGTGTCCATTACTTTTACTTGGGCAACTCCCTACCCTATCTGTGGTGTATTTCTCACTTTTTTTATTTTTCGTGTTTACTTTCCTGATCTATTTATCCCTATGCGAAACTGCATGTGGCTTGGGTTGCAGTCTAGAGATTACCATCCTCAAGGTCTTGTTATTCAATTTAATGTCGAGCTGATACTCTTGATATGCTCTCAACAGAACCCCCTCTTTGCTCTTATGTCATTGATTCCAATATAGCTCATAACAGCTGATTCATCTCCCCTCCCTTTCTATTATGAGTTCCAACTTACCTTCTTGTGAACCAGGGGGCCAAGAACTCCCAAGTGCTAATGGAGTTTCGCGCATGCATGGGAGTGAGCAGTGCATCGAACTGAGGATGGCCCTGGACACCTTCGCAAAAAGAAAAAAAAACTGTGCGAAAACCAGATCATATGACCCAAGAGTGGAGCTCCCTGGTAGATAGAATCCTAGAGAGGGGACAGGGAGAGGCCCCAGGTAAGAAGGGAGAGAAGCAGAAAAAGAGGCTCCAAGCAAAAAAAAAGGGCTGCAATTGGCAAACCTTAAATGGAGAGGTCTCAGGAGAAGCCCTGGTGATTGAAGGAAGCAGCAGAAGGTTGGTGATTCTGTGCTCTGGGCTGTTGGGAGCAAAGGTACTCCTGATCAGTGTGGCCAAAGAGCTGAAGTTGTGCTTGTGAGTTGCTGCTGGAGTGCAGACTTGGGAATGGGATGGGCTGTTGTTGAGGCCGTCCAAGTTGGATTGACTTTTGGAGAGAATTCAAAGGTGAAGACTGGAATCCCTCGTAAGAGAGAGTTTCAATGAGATTTGTTGACTCTCAGCATTTCCTGATGTCTGGATGAGTTGTTGTGAAATCTGTGGAATCTGTCTTGGTCACATCTGTTATTTATTGTGCAGTGTGGTCTGCTTGGCCACAATTTTCCTGTTAATTCACATGTACTTGATACTCTAACTTTCAGGGTTAATATAAGATGGTTTCATTTTTCTGATGTATATTAAAGTTTATTTTTATTTGCTCAAAACCTGTGGAATCTTGTGGCTTTATTTTCAGTAAATGTTTTGCATCCCAAACTTTGTTCACTTTAAACAAAGTTATTGGTCCCTAACCATATCTTACCAAAAACTTGGTCTGGCCCAGAATCATAACACTTTGTGTCCAGCCAATTCAAGACATCCCTTACCTCGTTGAGTAACACATCCTGCTGATCTCTTGCTCCCATCTACACAGGATATTATCTCTCTCGTACTTCCTAATTATAAATCCACAATAACTGGAGCCTTTTGTGCCACAAGAATAAAGTATTGCAGATGCTAGAAACCTGAAATAAAAAGAGAGGGTGCTAGAAATACTCAGCAGGTCTGGCAGCATCAATGGAGAGAAGAAAAATAGAGTTAGCATTTCAGGTTAACAGCCTCTCTCCACAGATGCTTCCAGACCTGCTGAGCACTTCCAGCATTTTCTTTTCTCTCTATGCTGCTGTCTGTTTCTTCTACCCTCATCCCCACTTTGACTACCTGCTGCTCCCAGTGCCTTTCTATAAGTAACAAGAAAATCGTACCTATTAGACAGGACAGGTTTCTGTGGTTCCTCCTTCCATGCATCTGCTAGGCTCCTGTTACCTTGTTGACTGTCGGTCACACATACCTCTCTTTATCTACTTGTACCTCACCCTTTTGGGCTTCTTAACTGTGTTCTAGTGGGGAGAGAAATAGGATTCCAAAGATGGATGACACACATCTTGGTTCTTTGCATGACTTTGAGATTTTTGTTTCCAAATTTCTCCATTTGCTGAAGTTATTTGATTGCTGTATTTCGGTTGTCATTTATTGCTCTTGTACTGAGGATTTTTTTTTTTACTTCCATTGTTTTGTGTAATGAATCTGTTCAAGATGCTCTATACGTTGATGTATTTCATTCTTGTAAAGAAATCTGGATTTCTCGAGCGGGCACCAAGGAATAGTGGGAGACAAGGAAGGGCAGCAGCTAAGGACACGCCATCAGCGATTACTTGCTTTGGGAAAGTGGATAGCAGAAAATCATTCCAGGTATATGTAACCGAAATTAAGTTTTAAAATTCACTGTTTGTACATGAGTAAATTTAATGTCCTCCACTTAAATTGGCTGATGGTGGTTTTAACCAAGGAGAGAGGATTAAAATCAATTGTATTTTAACTTCTTGATTTCTTTTTGTAATTTCAAAAGCAAAAACAATGGCTGCTCCCTGATGACTTAGCAAGTTTATCCAATGGTGTCTGAGCCTTACAGACCAGGAAGGTCTTTAGTTTGATCTCTGAATTGCATTGAGTTATCTGATCTCATTGAGGTGTCTACAGTTGCCTTCAGTTCCTGAGTGTTAGTTTGCTGATCTCTATCTAGCTACCCCTGCTGGAATTGCATGTCTATGAACAGTGGTCAAGGACAGCATTGGACTTATTCCAATCAAAAAGCCTTTAGTATTCTCACGCTGGGCCCAGATATTAAAGGGCGATGGAATTGTGCACCAGCAAGGTATCCAAGTCTGCAGGTGGGGGTTTGAGAAAACAGGAAAAAATACAATTGAATGTAGGGTTGCATCATTGTAAAAAGTCACATTCCTTTTTTTTATGCTGGTTGACAAAGTTCTCATAAGATTGTGTACATAAATTGAACTTTAAAATTGTAACAAAGCAATATTTGTAAATGTATGAGAAACTAAGGCATGAAATTTTATTTATATTAAATCCAGATGCTTTAGCATTTTAATTAGTGCTTTGAAACTGGAAAGCAGGTCTTTATTTTCCCAATTAATGCCATAATGAAGGACTGGAAGTTAGACTGCTCAACATTGGTTTGAAACTGAAAGCCTAATTCATTTGTTTAGACTTCACATATAATGGAATATTGCCTTTCATTCTCTGGACAAAAATAACTTGGGACCACCTCTCTAAGAAGAATACATATACATGTTACCATATGGTTCTTTTGTTTCTCATGATTGCAGTCTTTTGAAATGAATAAAGTGGTTTCCAGATTCAGCAGGAGGGTAAGGTCTGACCAGCTCCTGTCTAGATGGCTGCCCTCCTTGAACCTTGAAGTCAAACTTTTCAAATTAAGACAAATCAGGAAGACCTTGGCACAAAATCTTCCACCTGATCCTCAGCAAAGCAGTCCAGTGTTGGATGCACACAACTGAAAGAAACAAGGCTACCATTAAATCTTATAGTAACTAAAACAAATTGCTCAAATCTAGTTGCCCCTGGAACTAACCTTAGTATTGAGCCACTCTTGCAGGGGCTTTCACTCAAAGGGGTTTATAGTGCATTTTACTGGAAAATAAAATTTCTTTTAAATGTGACTCAAACCTACAAGTTAAGGATTTATGAAAAGATTTAATCAAAGTTTCGGTGAATTTTATTGAGCACTTAAAAGACAAGTAAAATATACTATTGTTAAACATGGGAACAGGAGTAAACCATTCAGCCCTTCAAGCCTGTTTGTTCAAACAGTTAGATAATGGCCAATCTATGTCTTAACTCTATCAACGTATTTTGGTTCCACAGCATGGCCAATCTATGTCTTAACTCTATCAACATATTTTGGTTCCACAGCACACAAGTACCGTTGTCTAAGAAAAACCAGTCAATCTTTTTGAAATTTTCAATTGACCTATCTTCAGTTTTTTGGGGAGAGAGGGTTTCAGATTTTCACTACCCTTTGTGTGAAAAAGCACCTCACATCACCCCTGAATGGCCTAGCTCCAATTTTAAGATTATGTCCCCTTGCTTTGTACTCTTCCATCACAAGAAATAGTTCTCTCTATTTACCCTATCTAATCATCATAATCATCTTAAAGGCAATTAAATCACTTCTTAAACTCCTGTAATCAAGGGAATAAAAGCCTAGTCCATACAATTTGCCCTCATATTTTAACCCTTTCAACATTCCTAAAGCACATTCTGTGCAAGTGTTTGTTCATAATATATGTCACTTTCTCAGACTTATCCAGAGCAAAAATGAAGAAGGAAAACTACTGTTTGTAACTGGCATCCCAGAACTGGTTAATGAGGATTCTTCTGAAACAAAGGATAGCCTGATTTTGCTGGAACCTCCCTTTTTAGAACCTAGCAGCGTTGAGATTGGACAGGGTCTAAAATCTGTCTTGTCTTCAGGCAAGACTCAGAGTAACAGTTCAGATAGTGGTGAAAAACTGGTTACCTTCAAGGAGAATATCAAACCACGAGAACAGAATCGGAATCACCATCTGAAAGAAGGCATGAAGGAAAGATGGGACTATAACAAAGGAAACGATATTGCAAACAAAATGGATGTAAAAAGAGACAGCAATAAGAGAAAGACTGAACCAAAGAAAAACAATCAGGAGAAGAACCTGGAACATGCACGGAAACAGAATGTGGCGGTGCAGGTAAGGAGCCACTTCTTGAATTTGAAATCTATGGCTTTGTAATAGAAGTCAAACCTTCCATTTGTAGAAAGATTGCTCTAAATATACTTTGAAAATTCAGAGAGAGTGCATGAAGTCATAGAATAATAGAGTTCTACAGCACAGAAAAAGGCCCTACAGCCCATCAAGGCTGCGCCAGTCAAAGAAGTACCCAAACATTCTAATCCCGTTTTCCAGCACTAGGCCCATAGCCTTGTATGCCATGGCATCACAAGTGCATATCTAAATGCTCCTTAAATGTTATGAGGTTTCTGCCTCAGCAGTGAATTCCAGATTCCCACCACCCTCTGGGTGAAAAAAATTCTTCCTCACATCCCCTCTAAACCTCCTGCCCCTTACCTTAAATCTATGCCCCCTGGTTATTGGTCCCTCCACCAAAGGGGAAAAGTCCCTTCCTGTCTACCCCATCTATGCCCCTAATGATTTTATACATCTCAATCATGTCTCCCCTCAATCTCCTCTGCTCCAGGGAAAATAACCCCAGTCTATCCAATCTCTCCTCATAACTAAAACCCTCCAGCCCAGGCAACATCATGGCAAATCTCCTCTGCACTCTCTCTAGTGCAATCACATCCTTTCCATGATGCGGATTCCAGAACTGCACGCAGTAGTCTAGCTGTGGCCTAACCAGTGTTTTATACAGTTCCAGCATAACCTCCCTGCTCTTATATTCTATGCCTCAGCTAATAAAGACAAATATCCCATATATCTTCATAACCACCTTATCTACCTGTCCCACTACCTTAAGGGACCGGTGGACATGCATATACCAAGGTCCCTCTGATCTTCGGTACTTCCCACGGCCCTATCATTCATTGTGTATCCCTGTGCCTTGTTTGTCCTGCCCATGTGCATCACCTCACACTTATCTGGATTAAATTCCATTTGCCACTGATCAGCCCATCTGACCAGCCCGTCTATACCCTCCTGTAATCCAAGGCTATCCTGCTCACTAATTACCACCCCACCAATTTTCGTGTCATCCGCAAACTTACTGATCAACCCTGCTACATTCAAATCTAAATCGTTTATATATACCACAAACAGCAAGGGACCCAACACCGATCCCTGTGGAACCCCACTGGACACAGCCATCCAGTCACAAAAACACCCCTCAACCACCACCCTCTGCTTCCTGCCACTCAGCCAATTTTGGATCCAGTTTGCCAAATTGCCTTAGATCCCATGAGCTCTTCCTTCATTATCAGTCTCCCAAGCAATGCTGAAGTCCAAGCAGACTACGTCAAATGCATTGCCTTCATCTACACACCTGGTCACCTCTTTGAAAAATTAAATCAAATTGGTCTGACATGACCTCCCCTCAATAAAACCATGCTGACTGTCCTTGATTAATCCCTGCCCCTCCAAGTGTAGATTAATTCTGTCCCTCAAAATTGCTTCCAATAGTTTCCCCACCACTGAGATTAGACTGACTGGCCTGTAGTTCCCTGATTTATCCCTTCCTCCCTTCTTGAATAACAGTACCACATTGGCTGCCCTCCAGTCCTCTGGCGCCTCTCCTGTGGTCAGAGGTATTGAAAATTATTGTTAGCGCCCCTGCTATCTCCACCCTTGCTTCACTTAACAACCTGGGATACATTTCATCCGGGCCTGGAGATTTATCTACTTTTGAGCCTGCCAGACCACCTAGAACCACCTCCCTTTCTATGCTAATTTCTTTAATTATACCACAGTCCTTCTGCCTGATTTCCATACCCACGTCATCCTTCTCACTTGTTAACACCGACACAGAGTCTTCATTTAGAACCCTACCTACATCTTCCGGCTCCACACACAAATTACCACTATGGCCCTTAATGGGCCTTACTCCTTCCCTAGTTACGCTCTTACCCTTAATGTACTTGTAAAATAACTTTGGATTTTCCATTATTTTACCTGCCAATGTTTTTGCTCTCCTAATTTCCTTTTTAAGTTTCCCCCCTACACATTCTATACATCTCTAGGGCTTCCGCTGTTTTGAGCCTTCGGTATGTGCCATAAACCTCCCTTTTTCTCTTTATCCAATCCTATATATCCCTCGACATCCAGGGTTCCCTGTATTTGTTGGTCTTTACTTTCCCTTTGTCTTTACTGGAATATGTTGGCCCTGTACTCTCCCTATTTCCTTTTTGAATGAATCCCACTGCTCTGAAGCAGATTTACCTAAAAGTAGCTGCTCCCAGTCCACTCTGGCCAAATTATATCTGATCTTATTAAAGTTGGCCTTCCCCCAATTTAGAACTTATTTCTGGCCCATCCTTGTCCTTTTCCATAACAACCTTGAATCTAACAGAGTTATAATCACTATCTGCAAAATGCTCCCTCATTAATAACCTCTACCACTTGCCCAGCTTCATTCCCTAAAATTAAGTCCAGCACCGCCCCCTCTTTTGTAGGACCTTCTACGTATTGGCCTAAAAAGCTCTCCTGGATGCATTTTAAGAATTCTGCTCCCTCTAAAACCATCACACTATGACTAACCCAGTTAATGTTGGGGAAGTTGAAATCCCCCACTATTACCACCCTATTATTTTTACACTTCTCTAAAATTTGCCTACATATCTGCTCTTTTATTTCTCTGACTGTTTGGGGGCCTATAGTACACTCCCAGCAATGTGATTGCTCCTTTTTTGTTTTTCAGTTCTACCCATATGGCTTCATTTGAGGAGCCTTCTAAGATGTCATCCCTCCTTACTGCTATAATTGATTCCTTGACCAATATTGCAATACCCCCTCCTCTTTTACCTCTTTCCCTGACTTGCCTGAAGACCCTATATCCTGGAATATTGAGCTGCCAGCCATGTCTCTGAGACAGCAATGACATCATACTTCCATGTGTTAATTTGTGCCCTCAACTCATCTGCCTTATTCATCAGACTCCTTGCATTAAAATAAATACCATCCAACCTTGCCAAACTCCCTTGTTCCTTAACTGGCCTATAATTTCTAAGCCTTCCAGACTCACTTGCTCTCTCTTGTAATTTTGGTTGTGCATTTCCCCCTACTGAACCTCCTCTCAGGATCCCATCCCCCTCCCAAGTTAGTTTAACCTCTCCCCAACAGCAGGTTTGAGGCAAAAACCAAAATTGGTCTTGAATTGATCCATGTGGATGATCTTGTTTAACTCTTCTGAAAGAATAAACATCTAAGCATACTAGAAAGAAAAACTTGCATTTCTATAGTGCTTTTCTCAACCTAAGAGTGTGTCTCATATTTTGTAGCCAATTAATTATTTCTAAAATGCAAGCGTTGTTGTGTAGACAAACAGAGCTGCCAATGTGTGCACGGCATGGTCCTGCAAACAGTAAATGAGAAGTGAACAGATAATGGTTTTTTTTTTGTAGCTGATGGATAACTGGTCCAGAATATTGTGATTGGGATCTTTTAGGTCCTCTTAAGCAGCTGGATTTGTTTTAATGCCATTCATAAAATGGCTCCTCTGGCAATATAACACTCTCTCTGATCAATACTAAAGTGTCAAACAAAGATTATGTGCTCAAGTAAGGCTTTAATCCCTGTCTGTGAGGTTAATGTGCTGATGCTTAATATATGTTTCTTAAGGTTTTCTTTTTGATTTTCATTACTTTTGAGAAATGGACCATAATTGTATAGTGGCAGAGTTAAAAATTGGTTTAAAATGCAAGCATTTAAAGTAATTAGTGGTTTCATTAAA
Organism: Carcharodon carcharias; assembly: GCF_017639515.1. NCBI lineage: Eukaryota > Metazoa > Chordata > Chondrichthyes > Lamniformes > Lamnidae > Carcharodon > Carcharodon carcharias. The sequence goes on from NC_054482.1 coordinate 47,498,137, forward strand.
AACACACAATTTTCAGGGTGTTATGTTTTGATAACTAATATGATTGTCTCTGGGAAGCTTTTTTTAAATTACGCTTTTCAATTCTTGCAAGTTTTAATGAAGCCTAAATGATTTAAATTTAATGCTGAAACTTAAAAGTGGACAGGAGAAGACGCCGTATTCCATAAAGTTAAAGGGTAACACTGGAGCAGAACTTCATAAAATTAGAAGAGGAAGACTCTTAACGTGCAAAGTCTGCTTTTAAGTCTTTCCTCTAAATAATTATGAAACATAAAAATGATAAACATTATACCTTTTAGGAATTTTGATCATTTGATTGGGATGTACTTTCTAAAAGGTTGTGAACTCCTAGTTTACATTTGCTACATATGTTGCCTTTTAAAAGGTCTCATTAGAATGTGCTAAATTTTTAAACTGTTCTTTATTTTCTGTTTTTGTAAGCTCCCAATGCTATGATCTACTGCCTTTAAAAGTAGTGTACTGTGATAGTGTGTAGGAAGATATATTGCAGCATGTACATCGAGACAGAGGGACATACTGAGACCATTTCATTGGTCTTTATACATATTTTATGGTCTAATCATAAAAATATAAAAATTTGTTAAACTTTGTACTTTTGCAGTTAGCATCATTTACCCTGATATACAGAATTTATATGAAACTATTTGCAGAAACTGACCTGAAGCTGTGAACTTAAAAATTTTGGCAATATTTCCTGTATTCTAGGATCACCCTCAGGGGCAAAGATACCTATGTTTTTTTTTAACCAACTCAACTGACTTCTAAAACACTTCTCCCTGCCTCCACCATCCATCAGGTTCAAGGAACTGATGGATTTCATTGTCACCAGGATTGAGACTATTACTTCAGCTGTCCTCTTTCCTGTTTACCACCTCCGCCCCCACCCCTCAGCTGAAACTCTCCCTTGGTTCCCATCTTTCCTAATCCTGAATCCTTATTTCTCTAGCTTCTCTCCCATCTTGCCTCATGCTATTCTTGAGTTGATCTCACCCTTGAGACTCACCTCTTTCTGACTTGACCTATTTCCATTAAACTGCTGGCCACCCAACTTTGCTACATGGGCCCAAAATAGCTGACATTGTAAGCTCTTTTCTGGCCTTGGGTACGACTCCCTTCCTTTTCAAATCTGCATAATTGCTCAAAACCTCTCCCTCCTGCAGATTTGTTTGAATCTCTCTGATCCATGTTCTTGCTGCAGGGTCAAATTGGCTCTACCCAAAGTCGCAGTCTCTGTGACTATTGGGGGGCATTGAATTTTAACCCCTGAAAACAAGCCGATGGGAGTTTAAAATGGGAACATTCTGAATCATGACACTGCAGTTTTAACGGTGGGGTAGCTATTTAAATACAATAAAGAGGCAGAAGGCCTTGTTTTCAGTCATGACCAGCTGAGTTTTCCAGGTCTTGGGAAACCAGGTGACTAAAGGGAGTAGAAGACTATCGGATCCAGGAGTTAAGTGCCTATTCACTTACCTGCCACAGCCATGTTTAACTCCTTCACCAACAGCCCCAGCAATCAGACAGTACCCCAACCCTTTTGATCCGCCTCGATTCATCCAATGATCTCCACAAGACCTGCAACCTCTTCCGATACTCTCTGGTCTTCAGTCTCTTTCCTCCAACATCCCACCCCCTACTGCCTCTGCTCTCCAGCCTTGCCCCCTTCCCTGATCTCCAGCCTTGTTTCTCTAGCTTCTCTCCCATCTTGCCATCAATCTTGACCCTCTCTCCCCCGCCTTGCCCCCAGTCTTGACCCTTTCTCCCCCGTGGCTTGTTCTGGCCTCAGATTCACCTACTGCACCCACCGCCCCAATAGTTCCAGCCTTTCCAAGCCCCCTTGTCCTTCCTCTTTGTACCCCGGCTTGGCCTGGTGCTGAAGAGCCCCCCCGCACCCCCCCCTCCTCATCGCCAGCCCCCCTGTATATAAGCAGAGGAGCAAGAGAAATGTTGACAATTCAGCAAATATGTTTAATGTCCTATAATTATTTTACTCATTTGAATGTAAATGTGGATCATCGTTGGGCTGAATAGTTGTGAAGGAATCATTGGACAGTGTACTATTTTCCCAGCTGGGCGTTTCAAAAACAAGTGGCTGAGCTACAAATGTAATATGCGGTACTAGAAACTGAGAAAATAGATGATAAACTATCAAGCCATCACACCGTGGAATGTAAACCTTTATGCTGAGGAATCTCACTGTCACGAATTTGCTGTCTCGGTGTAATGAATTAGTGTTAATTTCTGGCTCTCATTGGAATTGCAAAATGAGTAAGAAAAAACAGAACATGCTATTATGTAGTACCTACCCACTGAAGATGCCTTGATGCCCTTCACATTAGATTAAACACTTACATGTTGGTTGAATGTAGAATGTTAGCCAGCCCTCCTGTTTAGCTATCACCACTGTACTCAGAGCTATGTTGGCTCCCAGTCAAGTAATGCCTTGATCTTAATATTCTCATCCTTGTTTTCAGATACCACATGTCCTCAACCCTCCCTACCTATGTAATCTTCTCCATCTGCACAATCCTGAGATACCTGAACTTATGTTATTCTGGCCTCTTGAGCATCCCTGGTGGATTGCTCCACCATTGGTATATATGCCTTCAGCTGTCTAGGCCCTAAGCTCTAAAATTCTGTACCTAAATGTCATCTCCTTTGTACCTCTTTCTTCCTTTACGAAACTCCTTAAAACATTACTCTTTGACCAAATTTTTAGCCATCTGGCCATTATATCACCTATCTTGGCGGCTTGGTGTCTAATTTTGCTTTTTAATACTCTTGTGAAACACCTTGGGATATTTACAGACATACAATTACATAGGATATAGGGCACAAAAACAGGCCCTTCAGCTCGAGTAGTCCATGCTCAATCCAGATACCTTCCATCTTTCTTCATCTAAATCTATCAGCATAATCCTCAATTCCCTTTTTCCTCATATGTTTGTATAGCAAACCCACCCCCCCCCAAATGTGTCTATACTATTCGTTGGAACCACTCTCTGTGATAGCGAGTTTCACAACCTCGCCACTCATTGTTTTATTATATTAAGGGCCCTAAATGATCACAAGTTGTATTTACATACCCGATATTGTTAATCGCCTCTGTTCCATAAGCTTAGAATCACAATACCCCAACTATTGTAGTAAGAAAATTCTACTATCTCACAAGGACAAAACATGTAGCTGATTCCCTAGATGGATCAAGGATCTTTGCCAGCTGTTCACTAGTCTGATATATTACAAAACAGCCTTCTTCCCCTCCATATCTGAGTGACGGAGGTATTGTGATGGTCTAGAAGATGAAAAGGAGGTTCTTTGCTTTTTGCTTTGATTGTATGGAAATAATTAACCAGGGCCAAGCTCTTGGGTCTTGAGTTTCATTGTGCTTCAGTATGATATATGTGATTGTATAAGAATGTGATGTTGATTGTCCATTTATTTTGTGCTATAACCTGTGCAGTGCAAAGTGTTATACTATGTATGCATTTGACATTACTGTAAATAAAAGAGAACTTCAGTTTATAAAAAACGTTGCAAACCTCAAGGTCTAGTCTAGTCTAGTCAGTTCAATGTTCAAGCTCTGGATTGTCAGCTGGTTCACTTGAATTTGTATTCTAGTATCCACTGATATTTCTACTCTTCAAACAAAATCTTGATCAGATTGACCAGAAGACAATGAAAGATCCTTTCTGGAACTCAAGGGCATGCCTTGAGGCACTTGAAGGTGCATATGGGTTGGAGTTGCCTCCAAGATGATGCAGGAAACTGAATCTTGGCATGAACTAGAGAATGAATAGTTAAGATTTTATGACCCTTTGTCCACACTGTAGTACTGTTTTATGGCCATTATGGCAGCTGAACTTGTTTTTGAGATTTACATGGTCTGTCTTATGTTTGATAAATCTGGAGAAAATTAGAATTTTGCAAAACCCTATCAGAAAAAAGTCATGATTAATTTGAATCAGAATACAAAATAGAATAAAAATAAAAATACCTGGAAAAGCTCAGCAGATCTGGCAGCATCTGCGGAGAGGACCACAGTTAACGTTTCGAGTCTGTATGACTCTTAAACAGAACTGTTCTGTTTTTTATTTTTATTTTTGTTTTGTATTTCCAGCATCCACTGTTTTTTGCTTTTATGAAATAGAATACTTTTACTTGACTTTATGGATTATAGTTTATAACTTGTGTTTATTAGGTAAAAGCTCAATCAGATCTGAGAAAGACACCTGTATCAGAGGCAAGGAAAACACCAGTGACTCAGTCACAAAACCAAACCAGCAACTCACAGTTCATCCCCATCCACCATCCAGGAGCGTTTCCTCCTCTTCCTAGCCGACCAGGTGAGTGGATTTATACATTTAAATTTGGAAACATTACTTGCAAACGATGATCTTTCAAGCCTTGCAATGTAGTCATATATTGCACTGCATTTTGTTTCTGTTCTTTGTTTTAAATTGATCCTAAATGTTGACCATTGGAAGCTGATTTGAGGATAGATTTTCACATGGGTATTACTAGGTGCTGTCTCATGAGCTCTCGTCCAACAATTAGTGTGCAATGTTCTAACCACACCAGATTTTGCAGCATTAGCTTCACTTACAAAGTGTGGTCAATTTCCTACTTTAGCTGTAGGCACTGTATAGAGTCAGTGACATAGTAAATCACCAGTGACATAATAAATAAGCATTCCCCCATATCATACTTTGATGGATATATCTCTTTAAATGCAAGAGGCCACCTTTGGCAATAAAGCAATTAATTAAATAGCTCCTAATATTTTTAATGTATATTTTAGCTTTTGCAGAAGTTGTTTGGGTAACAAAAATGTCTAGTAAAACCAGTGCCTGGCACAACAGATGTGAAGGCAGGAAAAATATTTTGCCATGCAACGGAGTGGCAGAACACTCCAATTCTGTTTGACTGATGAATTGGAAATGAGATGATGGCAAGGAGGGTGGCCTTTCTCAGAATCACAGAATTGTTACAGTGCAGGCGGAGGTCATTCAGCTCATTGTGTTTGCACCGGCTGTCCAAATGAGCAGTTCTCCTAATGCTGTTTCCTCATGTTCGCCTTGTAACCCTGTATTATGACCAAGCAGTTGGTAAAGCTGAGTTATTTTTTAAAAAATCCTAGAGAGAAACTTTAAACAACTGTCATAACCTATGATTTTAAGTGCTATATTTGAGATGCAACTCTAACTTCAGGAATCGTACCACCAGTTCTCGAAAGGTTTTATATTAAGTTAAATGAAACATTTTATTAATTTACACAAGTTAAATATACACACATGGCTACAAATTACAACGATCATAACTTTTAACAAATTCCCAAACTAATCTCCATTAAGGCAACAGCAACCCAAAGACTTAACCAGACACCAGGCAAAGCATTTTCACCTTATGAATTCAAAATGAGTTTTTTTTTCACTTTGGTTCCTGTGGAGACAGTTGGAGGCTTACAGCTGCTTTTGATCTCACATTGCATCTGCTCTACACACACAAAACAGTTGTCTTGTTATACTTAGCACAGCCTATTGAATGTAAATTCTCATTGTATCAACAGCCGCTTTGAACTCCACCTCTCTAACAATAAAGCCCCTTTCACAGTACCAATTTTATTAAATATATTAGCATATTGCTTAGTCTCTGCTAGCTCGGAGACAGAATTCACCCCCTTCTTGAATGCTCTTTTCAAAAAAATGCAAATGCACTCTTATCTCTCCTACATATCAAAGCACCCAGACTAGCTGGCTTTAATCCAGTTAAGACACACCCACAGACTAAACCTCTATTTTAAAAGAAAAATAGTTTCCAATAATATTATATGCATTAATTGCTTCATGACACCCTACACATTTCTTCCTTTTCAAATAACACACTCATTCTCTTGAGTGCCTCACTTGTACCTGCCTCCTCCACACACTCATGCGGTGCATTCCAGACCTTAACTACTCACTGCATGAAAAAGTTTTTCCTCATGTCTCCATTGCTTCTTTTGCCAATTGCCTTAAAACTGTGCCGTCTCATCCTCAATCCTTTTACAAGTGGGAGCAGTTTTTCCCTATCTACTCTGTCCAGACCATTCATGATTTTGAATACCTCTAGAAAATCTCTTCTCAATCTTCTTTTCAGGGAAAACTTCTCTAATTTATCTTCATAACTGAAGTTCCTCATCCCCAGAATCATTCTTGCAAATCTTTTCTGCACTCTCTCCAATGCCTTCACATCTTTCCTAAAGTGCAGTGCCCAGGACTGGATGCAATACTCCAGCTGAGGTCGAACTAGTGTCTTATACAAATTCCAACATAACATCCTTGCTCTTGTAGTCTATGCCCCTACTAATAAAGCTTAGGATACCTTACACTACTCCCTCAACCTGTCCTAGCACCTTCAATGACTTAAACTCATAGTTACCCTGGTCCCTCTACTCCTTCACCCACTTTTGAGTTGTGACCTTTATTTTAAGTTATCTCTCCATGGTCTTTCTACCAAAATGAATTACTTCACATTTCTTCTCATTAAACTTCATCTACCACTTTGTCTGTCCATTCCACCAACTTGTCTATGTCTTTTTGAAGTTCTACACTATCCTTCTCATAGTTCACAATGCATATTTTGAAATTGTGCCCTGTACACCAAGATTTAGGTTATGAATATATCTTCAGGAAGTGCAAGGGCCCCAGTACTGATCTTTTCTCCAGCCTGAAAAACATCCATTAATCACTACTCTCTATTCCCTATCACTCAGCCAATTTTGTATCCGTGTTGCTGTTTGTATCCCCTTTATTCTATGAGCTCTAACTTTGCCATACAACAAACTTGTGGGCAGCGTGTCAAATGCCTTTTGGAAGTCAAGTACACCACATCAACAGCATTTCCCTTATCAATCCTCTCTGTTACCTCCTCAAAAAAATGCCAAGTTAGCTAAACATGATTTGCCCTTAACAAACCCATGCTGGTTTTCCTTAATAAACCCTCATTTGTCCACGCGATATTAATTCTGTCCCAAATATTGTTTCTAGAAGATTCTCTACCATCGAAATTAAGTTGACTGGCCTGTAGTTGCTGGGATTTTCTTTACACTCCTTTTTTTGAACAAAGGTGTAACATTTGCAATTCTCTGGCCCTCTGAAAACTCCTGAGTCTAAGGAAGACTGGCCTCTGCAATTTCAACTTTTACTCTCCTCCTTATCCTTGGATGCATCTCATCCGGTCCTGGTGTTTTATCAACTTTAATTACAGACAGCTTATCAAACACCATCTCCTTATCAATTTTAAATCCTTCTAGTGTATTAATCACCTTCTCTTTCACCATGGCCTGAGCAGCATCATCTTCCTTAGTAAAGACAGATGCAGAGCATTCATTTAATACCTCGGCTATTCCTCACCTCCATGCCTAAATCCCCTTTTTGGTCTTTAATTCACCCTACTCCTGCTTTTACCACAGTTTTAGTATTTATATGCCTATAGAAGACTGAGGATTCCCTTTTATGTTAGTTGCCAGTCTCTCTTCATGCTCTCTTTGCTTCTCTTCTTTGCTTTATCTCTTCCCCTCTGAACCTTCTATATTCAGCCAGGTTCTCATTGTATTATCCACCTGACATCTGTCATAACCATACTATTTCTTTTTTGTTTTAAAAGGCCTAAAGTTCTCCACAACACAACATTAACAAATGCCTGGTAGGAAGGTTGTTACTGACCGTTATTGAGTTCTGTGACCCACATTAGTTTCAGGTATCTTTGCAGCAGATTTCACAACTCCAAGTCTATTTGTCTGCTGCCCTGTAGCCTGTATTGCCAGTTTTGCACAGTCCTTGGCTGTAAATATTGGTGAAAGATAGCACAGTCTTTTGTTGGTACAATCTGAACCTTCGTGCATTCCTCCCTCATTCCTCCTCCTCCTTCCAAAAAGTATAATGAAGAGGATTCCTGTTAAATCTGATGTTGTTCCAATAATCTTAAAATGTTGCGAGTATCCAGTTTGTAAATCTATAGTTGACAGGGCACCCCTTTGATGTAAATGATAGAAAATTGCTTGAGCACTTAAATAATGTAATTAGAGCTTTAGTTTCACCCTTCATGTCGTCTCCTCTTTATCCTCTGTATCTGACGAGAACATGTCTCTCCCAAATTCCATCCATCCATACATGTGCACATTCTAACGTTTGTTCTGAACCTGAGCACATGACTTCTATCTCAGTTTTGCTTTCTCTTCCTCTCTGGCTTTTGTCTCATTCCCTCCCTGTCATCCAACCATGCTGCCTTTCATTTCTCCCTTCTCAGATACTGTTAGGAAACTCAGAATATTTACCTTAATCGGGACTTCTGCACATCTGCCGACTGGAGAATGTCACATGGGCAGTTCGTTGATTTTGGGCCGGAAGCTGACACTAAGCACACGCGCAGAAGGAATTAAGAAAATAAGTGAAAATGTGAAAAGCAGGTTAGGTGACCTGAACAGGAGCGCCATTATAGAGGTGGTGTCCCAGGAAGCAGGACACTAGGAGGGGAATAGGAAGAAGGCCCTAAACTAGGGAATGTGGCAGAAAGAGGCTCGAGAAGACAGTCCGAGGTAGAAGGGCAGAGATCAAAAATGGATCCTATTCAATAAAGCTGAGAGAAGCAGGAAAAAAGGCTCCTTGTTAAAGAAAGAGCTGTGAGGATCGGACTTGAAGTAAATTGGGCACTAGAGAAGCACTGAAGAGGGCAGCCAAATGTTGGTGATTCCATACTGCAAGCTGTAAGGGCAAAGGTACCCTTTTGGAGCAGTGGTATTCTGCTTAGCACGGCTGAAGATCTGAAAGTGTGCTTGGAAGGTGAACCTTGAGTGTATTCTGAGATCCAGAGGAACGAAGTCTCAATAGGCAAGATTGGAACCCTTGAGGCAGATCTTTGTTGAAGCCGTTCGAGTGGGACTGACGTTTGGAAAGAATTCCAGGGCAAGTTCTCCAAACGTGGAGATTGGAAACCCCCGTGAAAAAGACAGTTTCAGTGAGAACAATTGACTCACGGAGTGGCAAGCATCTAGGTGAGTTTTGAGAAATCCATAGAATCTGCTTTGGTCGCACCTGTCATTTACTTTGGAGTGTGGTGTGTTTGACCACAGTTCGCTAGTTGGTTCACATGTACCGCCTACCTCCTGAATATTAGTATAAGATGGATATGCTAAGTTGTTTTACCTTTCCTAATTTGTAAGTGTCTGTAAAGATATAGCTGGGGTGAAGGAATAGTAAATATTTGAATCATTTTCTTGTGTTTGTATTGAGATCTTTCCAACCTTTTTGTCTAGTTCAACTTTCTTGTTTAATAAATGTTTTATTCTTTGTTAAAAGCTCATTAGACTCCTGTGAATTTGTTCAGTAACTTAGCCTCCACGGTTTCTTAAAAAAAATAAAAGTTAGGATCTATCAAGCCAGGTTCCACTCTGGGATCTGACTTGTCCAGTAGTAACATCAGCTGTGATTGTAACAAATTGGCTCTTGTGAGATCAACAATCCTTGAATTTAAATGGGATCTGTGAATCCTTGAGGAAACGAGTATGTGGAGGTATGGGCATAGGAGCAGGATTCCCTGTGAAGTACATTATACTGGTTGGAATTCAGAATTGCCTTTGATGGTTACTAAGACTTTTCTGGGAGTAGCAGATGTAACACTAGATTATTTGAAATCCTTGACTAAGGCTATAGTAGGAGAGTTAGCAGGAAAATTGAAGGTAGAAATAAAAACATGACCTTGTAAGGATGATATGATTAAAGTAATTAACCAGCACTTGGAATTAGAAGGCGGGAAACCTGAAATTGGTGTGTCACAGCTAGAGTTAGCAAAAATTCAGTTGCAGATGAAACAGCTTGAAATAGAAAGAAATAAATAGAGAAAAGCAAAAGCTTGAACTTGAAAAAGAGAAAATGAGAGAACTTGAATTCAAGGGATAAGAGCAAATTAAATGGAAATGAAAAAGCTTGAACTGACAAGCAAATGTGGAGAAAGAAAAAGTGAAAGAAAGGGAAATGCGAAAGTTTGAGTTTCAAAGAGAAAGAACTCAGCATGACCTGGCTAGAGAGAAGCTTAGAATAAAGAAAGGAGAGATAGTAGTTCAGGGTAGTAGTCTGATTCAACTGAGGATTTTGATTTAACTAAAAATCATTGTTTAGTGCCTAAGTTTACAGAGGATGGAGTTGAAAGATGTTTCACTTAATTTGAAAAGATAGCTGTGAAGTTGAAGTGCCCAAAAGATGCTTGAACCTTAATGTTACAAAGTATCCTGACAAGTACAACCATAAGTATGTACACTAGTCTGTCAGAAGAGCAACCTGCAGACTATGAAGTGGCTAAAAGGGCGATACTAAATGTTTATGAGCTTGTTCCTGAAGCTTATCAATTAAAGTTTAGGAACATAAGGTGAAAGCCTAATCATACATTTGTGGAATTTGCAAGGGAAAAAGAAATGCTTGGTTAGGGAAATATTTTGAGAACATGAAGGAAATCATGATTATGGAAGAATTCCAAAATAGCATTCCTGTAACCGTTAAGACTTATTTAAATTTGTCAAGAAGCAAAGATCCGAGAAGCAGCAGTTTTGGCTGATACCTATGATGTCTCATGCGTGGGTAAACGATCAATTGGGAATCAACAGGGAAACTGTAGGAACAGAAAAGAGTCTACCTTTATGGAAATGCAGAAGCTGTTGCAGTAAAGAAAAATGATGGTGGAGAGAATAAAACGGGGGAAAATAAACTAGTGTGCCTTTATTGCTATAAGACAGGACATCTCAAAGCCCATTATCGATAGCTGAACGGTAAACCGGTGGCAGTAGTGGGAACGCTTAAGCAACCTGCAGGAGGACATGGATTGAAACATGAATATTAATGGGTATAGGACATTTAGGAAGGACAGGAAGCGAGGAAAAGGTGGAGGGGTGGCTCTATTAGTTAACGGTGGTATTAGCACAATAGAGAGGGGTGACCAAAGTTCAGAAACCAGGATGTGGAAACGGTTTGGGTAGAGGTGAGAAATGGTAAAGGCAAGAAGTCACTTGTGGGAGTCATATACAGGCACCCTAATGGTAACCACATGGTAGAATGGAGCATAAAGGAAGAAATAAGGAGAGCTTGTCAGAAAGGGATAGCGACAATCATGGGAGATTTTAATCTATATATAGACTAGAAAAGTCAGATGGGCAAAGGTAACCCAAATGAGTTCATAGAATGTTTCTGGGCTAGTTTCTTAGAACAGCATGTTTTGGAGCCAACCAGAAAGCAGACTATACTAGACCTGGTACTGTGCAATGAGATGGTATTAATTAATGATCCTATACTGAAGGCATTCCTGAGTGGCAGCAACCATAATATGCTTGAATTTTACATTCAGTTTGAGGGAGAGGTGAGTAGGTCCGAGACTATGTTTTTAAACTTAAATAAGCACAATTATGAGGGCATGAAAGCAGAGCTGGCTAAAGTGAATTGACAAGTTAGGTTAAGGAATAGGTCAATAGAGATGCATTGACAAACATTTAAGGAGGTATTTCAGAATACACAGAATAGATACATTCCAATGAGTAAGAAAAAGTCCAAGGGATGGACACATCATGCATGGTTAACTAGAAAGGTTAAAGATGGTATCAAACTTAAAGGGTGCAAAGATAGATGGAAGGCCAGAAGATTGGACAGAATATAAGGAACAGCAAAGGATGGCTATAAGATTAACAAGGAGGGAAAAATTAAAGTACGAAAGAAAGCTAGCCATAAATATAAAAATGGATAGTAAGAGTTCTATAAATATTTCAAAAAGAAACCAATTAACAAAGTGAGCATTGGTCCTATAGAAAGTGAGTCTGAATAATTGATAGTGGAAAGCAAGGAAATGGCAGATGAATCGAACAAGTATTTTGCATCAGTCTACACTTAGAGGATGCAAGTAACACCCCAGAAACAACTACAAATTAGGAAATAGAAGGGAGGGAGGAACTCAGGAAAATTACAATTACCAGAGAAATGGTACTGAGTAAATTATTGGAGCTGCAGACTGGCAAGTGTCCAGCTGCTGATGGACTTCATCCTAGGTTCTTAGAAGAAGTGGCTAGTGAAATAGTTGATGCATTGGTTTTAATTTTCTGAAATTCCCTAGATTCAGGAAAGGTTTCATTAGTTTGGATGATAGTAAATGTAACTCCGTTATTCAAAAAGGGAGGGAGACAGAAAGCCGGAAACTACAGGCCAGTTAGCTTAACATCTGTCATAGGGAAAATGTTAGAAACTATTATTAAAGAAGCTATAGCAGGGCACTTGGATAAGTTCATGGTAATCAGCATGATCTTGTGGAAGGGAAATCATGTTTAACCAATTTATTGGAGTTCTTTGAGGAAGCAGCATGTGCTGTGGATAAAGGGGAACCGGTGGATATACTGCACTTAGATTTCCAGAAGGCAATTGTAAAAGTGCCACGTCAAAGGTTATTGCGGAAAGTAAAAGCTCATGGTATAACATATTGGGATGGATAGAAGATTGGCTGGCTAACAGGAAGCAGAGAGTAGATGTAAATGGATGCAGATTTGACGTTATTATCAGATCAGCCATGATCTTATTAAATGACGGAGCAGGCTCAAGGGGCTGAATGGCCTACTTCTACTCCTTGTTCGTGTGTTAATCATCAGAAAAGGAAATGGGTTTTAAAATCATAGTGATACAGGTGAAACGTGCTTGCTCAGAACCTACTAGGAAAGGGGCATGGCTCAAGATAGTCCAGAGAACTTTTCTTTGACTACTGCTAAAAAGAATTGGGCACTGGAGGTCTGGATGTTTTATCTTGAAGGAAGAAGTTTTCCCATACTCCTCCAACAAAATAAGTAAACAAATTAAAATTTTGAGAGACACTGAGGCAGATCAGTCATTGATGGTAGCTGGTGATGCAATTTGTGTTCCAGATTGTTTGATGAAGGAAAAAACATTAACAGGAGATATTCATTTAGATTATAAGCCTATTCCTTTATGTAAAGTCAGTTTACAAAATGACTTTTTAAACGGAGTTGTTACGGTGGGAATTATTCCTAGGTCACCTATTGAAGAGGTAGATTTTATTCTGAGTAATTTGGTTAGTGGAGACAGTAATATGGCAACAACTGTATTGCAGCATGCATTTGAGGAGACTGAGATAAGGAGAATTTTTTTGTTTTGAGGGTTGTGTGACACTGAATTAATTATACAAACAGATCAGCCATCATCTAATTGAATGGCGGAACAGGCTCGACAGGCCGAATTGTCTACTTCTGCCCCTATTTCATATGTTCATAGCTATCTAACAAAACCCCAAAAATTACTAAATAAATTGGCTAAATACAAGAAGTTTATTGTTGATAATGAGCAATTGAAGGAAATCCTGATCAGTGTGGAGTAATAACTTACACACATGAAAGACGAGTTTGCTAATGAAAAATAATAATTGATGAGAACAATTGAGCATCAGTCCCAAGAAGTAAAACACTTGACTGAGGACTTAAAATGTCTAAATGATAAACTTGTAGAATTAAATTCAATAAAGATAAATCTTCAGTTAAAACTTGATGAACTTCAAGCAGTAGAAATCTCTATGAAGTATGAAAAGTGCCTTGAACAGGAAACACAATTGCTGGTGAATCAAAACAGTTGGTTGAATGCAGAATTAAAAACCAAGGTTGATGAAAAGAATAATGAGATTCTTAAACTTCGATGCAATCTGGAGAAAATGAAAGATGAGATGAATGGTCTGGAAGAGTCAATGACCAGAGACACTGATTCACAAGTGCTTGCTAGTGTTGACACATTGCGTACAGTAGCCGGAGTCCAGGCAAGTAGACAGTTTGCAAAAGACCATTTAAAGGACCATGTAGAGGAATGGAATTATTTGGTTTGTGAATTATATAAAAGAGTTGAAGTATTGGAACAAACCATAAACTTCAGAGGGAGGAAGTAGTTGATGTTGCGCAAAGAGAATTAAATAAGACCTGTTTGGAATGAGATCAGGGGAAATTACAAATTCTTAAAATGTTCAAAGATCAAACCAAGCAAGGGTATGAAACCCTTTTGTGTGAACATAAAAAAACTTCTCAATAACATCCTTGAAACAGCTAAAAAAAAAAAGATTTTGATCAAAGGAGAAATGAGTTAAAGCATAAAGATGCAATTTTTGACCCTATTGTCTTGAAATGAGAATTTACCATGTTTGAGTTCAGGAAATGAGCTTGATGATGGATTTATACCTACAGCTAATAAAAAGGGCGGTGATTAAGCTGTGGACTTTAACTAGGCAAAGAACATCTCATTTAAGAGCGGAAATAAGAGATAAAAGAAACAAGTTTAAACTTTGCTAAGCCTATTTTTTACATATATTGACTTTTGTTTTGGTTAAACCTTTGTATTTGTATAATATGACGTGTAGTTGTGAGACGAAAAGAAAAGTTTATTTGTATAGTATGGATGAAGCAATTTGTTAGAAAATTAAGATAAATTCTTGTAAAGAAAGTGTTAAGCCATTGTAAAGAAACCTTCACTATAGTAAAGCTTGCTTTCTACTGAGGGAGTAGGAGTTAGGAAAGTCAAAATACCTACTCTAATCAGGAGTTCAGGAATTTCAGTTTCTGGCGGACTTTGGGACTTCTTTATATGCACCAGCCAGAGAATGGCCGCATCTGCACGGTTCGTTAATTTCACCGTTTTCAGGCTGGGAGCAGCCTTGCACACATGTACAGAGGAAAAAAGAAAAGTGAAGCAGATGCAAAGCAGGTCAGGTGACCTGAACAGAAGTGCCGTTAGAAAGAAGGTGTCCCTGGGAGGTGGACAGGGAGAAGGTCCCAAACCATGGAGTGGGACAGAATGAGGTCCAAGAAGACAGCCTCAGGTAAGGCACAAGGGCAGAGATCAGAAACAGATCCTGTTAAGTGAAGTTGAGAGAAAGGCGCAGAGAAAAAGGCTCTAAGTAAAGAAAGAGCTGCAAGGAGCAGACCTGAAGATTCGCGAGGACAGCAGGAAGTTGGTGACTCAGTGCTGTGGGCTGTAAGGGCAAAGGTACCCTTTTGGACCAGTGTTGTGCTGCTTGGCATGGCCGAAGATCTTAAACTCTGCTTGGAAAGTGAACCTTGAGTGTACTCAGATACCCAGGCCAAAGCAGTTTCTGAAGGCGAGATTGAAACCCTTGAGATGGATCTTTGTTGAAGCCATCCAAGTGGAAGTGATGTTTGAAGAGAATTCCAAGGCGAGTTCTTCAAATGTGGAGATTGGAAGCCCAATGAAAAAGACAGTTTCAGTGAGACCAGTTGACTCACAGTGTAATAATCGTCTAGGTGGATTGTTGAGAAATCCATAGAATCGGCTTTAGTCGCATCTGACCTTTACTTTGGAGTGTGGTGTGTCTGATCACGGTTTGTCAGTTGGTTCACTTGTGCCACATACTTAACTTGAATATTAGAGTATAAGATAAATCTGGTAAATTGTTTTATTTTTCTGAATTTGTATCTGTAACGATATAGCTGGGGTGAAGGAATTGTGAATATTTGAATAATTTTCTTGTGTTTGTATTGAGATCTTTCCAAACCTTTTGTCTGGTGCAATATGGTTCATTTTTCTTCTTTAATAAATGATTTATTCTTTGTGCTACAAGTTCATCAGACTCCTGTGAATTTGTTCAGTAACTTAAAACTCCACCACTTCTAAAAACAAATCGAAATTGGGGTTTATCAAGCCGGGTTCCACTCTGGGATCTGACTTGTCCAGTAGTAACATCAGCAGGGATTGTAACAATACCTTGCCTCTATCTGAACTCTCTGTTCCTGATCTGTTTTCCTGTCTCCAGTCCAGGCTTAAATGAGCCTACAACTACCCACTGTGCCTCTTTTGAAATTCTAAAAGGAACCCATTGAGGTATCCATTACAGCTGTCATAGCAGCAGTAGCAACCTTAATTCCCCCACCCTCATCAGATCTCTCACCAGCTCACCCAGTGCGATCTAACCATAAGACGTAAGACATTGGAGCAGAAATTGGGCCATTCAGCCCATCGAGTCTGCTCCGCCATTCAATCATGGCTGATAAGTTTCTCAACCCCATTCTCCTGCCTTCTCCCCATAACCTTTGATCCCCTTACCAATCAAGAACCTATCTATCTCAGTCTTAAATACACTCAATGACCTGGCCTTCACAGCATTCTGTGGCAACGAATTCCATAGATTCACCACTCTCTGGCTAAAGAAGTTTTTCCTCATCTCTGTTCTAAAAGGTCCTCCCTTTACTCTGAGGCTGTGCCCTCGGGTCCTAGTCTCTCCTACTAATGGAAACATCTTCCCCACGTCCACTCGATCCAGGCCTTTCAGTATTCTATAAGTTTCAATCAGATCCCCCCTCATCCTTCTAAACTCCTTCGAGTATAGACTCAGAGTCCT
This sequence comes from Carcharodon carcharias, assembly GCF_017639515.1. Taxonomy (NCBI): domain Eukaryota; kingdom Metazoa; phylum Chordata; class Chondrichthyes; order Lamniformes; family Lamnidae; genus Carcharodon; species Carcharodon carcharias. The sequence goes on from NC_054482.1 coordinate 47,514,568, forward strand.
CAAATGTTCCTCATATGTTAAGCCTTTCATTCCTGGGATCATTCTCGCGAACCTCCTCTGGACCCTCTCCAGGGCCAGTACATCCTTCCTGAGATACAAGGCCCAAAATTGCTTACAATATTCTAAATGTGGTCTGACCAGAGCCTTATAAAGCCTCAGCAGCACATCCCTGCTTTTATATTCTAGTCCTCTCGAAATAAATGCCAACATTGCTTTTGCCTTCCTAACTACCGACTCAACCTGTAAGTTAACCTTAAGACTAGGACTCCCAAGTCCCTTTGCACTCCAGATTTCTGAATTCTCTCCCCATTTAGAAAATAGTCTATGCCTCTATTCTTCCTACCAAAGTGCATGACCTCACACTTCCCCACATTGTATTCCATCTGCCACTTTTTGGCCCATTCTCCTAACCTGTCCAAATCCTTCTGCAGCCTCCCCACCTCCTCAATACTACCTGTCCCTCCATCTATTTTTGTATCATCTGCAAACTTAGCCAGGATGCCCTCAGTTCCTTCATCTAGATCATTAATGTATAAAGTGAAAAGTTGTGGTCCCAACACTGACCCCTGCGGAACTCCACTAGTCACCGGCTGCCATCCTGGTCAGCTCCTCCCTCATGCCTCTGTAGTTGCCTTTATTCAACTGTAATACCGTTACATCTGATTCCAGCTTTTTCCGCTCAAATTGCAGGGTAAATTCTGTCATGTTATGGTCACTTCCTCCTAAGGATTCCTTCACCTTAAGCTCCCTTATCAAATCTGCCTCATTACACATCACTAAATCTATAATTGCCTGTTCTCTAGTGGGCTCCACCACAAGCTGCTCCAAAAAGCCATCTCGTAGACATTCCACAAATTCTTTTCTTGGGATCCACTACCAACCTGATTTTCCCAGTCTACCTGCATATTGAAATCCCCCATGATCACTATAACCTTGCCTTTCTTACACACCTTTTCATTCTCCTGGAGTATCTTGTGCCCCACATCCTGACTACTGTTCAGAGGCCTGTACATAACTCCCATTATGGTTTTTTTACCTTTGCAGTTCCTCAACTCTACCCACATAGGTTCTACATCATCTGACCCTACATAATTTCTTGCTATCGATTTAATTTCATTTCTTACTAACAAAGCAACCCCAACCCCTCTACCAACCTGCCTATCTTTTCGATAGGATGTATATCCTTGGATATTTAGCTCCCAGTCCTGATTCCCTTGCAGCCATGTCTCCATGATGCCCGCCACATCATACCTGCCAATTTCAATCTGCGTCACAAGCTCATTTACCTTATTTCATATACTGCATGCATTCAGATACAACACAATCAGTCTTGTATTTCCCGTCCCCTTTCTCATTGTCGTCCCTTTATCTGATGTGCTTGAAGTTAGATTCCTAGCCCTTTCCAAACACTCTGTCCTATTTTGTGTTCTGGAGACTTTAATAGCCTCTCCTGGGCTCTCCTTTCTTTTCAGTTTTTTCATAATTTTCCATGAAGTTGAATCCACCCCCTGCTAACCTGCTGCTTTGTTTCCCATTACTCATACTTCTTGGAGTTTTACCCTTCTCCAACCACCCCCCCCCCCTCCCTCCACCCCACTTTCTAGTTTAAAGTTCTGTTGACCACCCTATTTACCCTTTTCGCTCGAACATTGATCCCAGATCGGTTCAGGTAGAGACCATCCCAACGGTACAGATCCCTCCTGTTCCAATACTGATGCCAGTGCCCCACGAAATGGAACCCCTCTTTCCCACACCACTCTTTTAGCCACGTATTTACTTCCCTTATTCTCGGGTCCCTATGCCAATTTGCACGTGGCTCAGGTAGTAATCCGGAGATTATAACCCTTGAGGACCTGTTCTTTAATTTAGTTCCTTGTTCCTGGTAATTCCCAAGCAGGTCCTCTTTCCTAGTCTTACCTATGTTATTTGTCCCGATGTGGACCACAACAACTGGATCCTCCCCCTCCCTTTCCAATATCCTTTAAAGCCGGTCAGAGATGTCCCTCACCCTAGCACCGGGCAGGCAACATACCATGCAAAGGAAGCTATCAATCTTAGCAACTTCCTTTCAATCCCACCCATCCCAACTATCACTGGCCCTTTAGACTTTGTCAGCAAAGCAACGTGCACTGTCCACAACACCCCACCCCCCACTGCATTTCTCTCCAGAATGCCTGTTCACCAATTGTGGATGTTTGCATTGACTTCCTAATTTTCTACCTAAACTTGATTCATGCATGTTGACACCTTGCTCCTTAGTGAATCCCCCCTGACTGACTATACTTGCCACTATCTGTCCTGCCAAACCACTGTAGTGAAGGTGTGAATCATAAGTTATTTACTGAAACGTAAGAAAAAGACCAAAGGATGCTTTATGCTAATTTTATCAACTCAGTGATAATTTGATTTGATAGAGGTGTACAAGATTGTAACAGGCTTAGATAAGGAAAAACTGATCCCATTGGCTAATGGGAGAAGGACTAGGGGACACAGATCTCAGGCCTTGGGCAGGAGATTAAGGGGGAATATAAGGAAGAGTTTTTTTAATGCATTGAGTGATAATTACCTGGAACTTATTGCCCATGAGGCTGGTGGAAACCGAAACAATGGATACAAAAAGGAATTGAATGGATACTTGAAAGAAATGAACTTGCAGGGCTACAGGGTTTGAGCTAGGGAGTGGGATTGATTCGATTACTCTGCAGTGAGTCAACATCGACTTGATGGACTGAATGGCTTCCTCCTTCTGTGCCATCGATGACTCTATGATTCTCTGGCTCTAGCAAGCAGCATGTATTTCTGTTAACACAGATTGGGGGTTGGCATATATGCTGTATCAGAGTACTGATATGCCTGATAGTGATCCATAAGTGTTTTTTTTATTGCAGGATTCCCTCCACCTCCCTATCTTGTGTCTCCACCGGTTACTTTCCAGATGACTCCTGGCTACACATTTCCACCTGGAGTCTCCATACCAGGGCCTTTCCTTCAAGCCACTGGTCACCCCCAGTCAGGAAACCAGGTGCCAGGTGGGAAGCAGTCCCATGTCCCTTATAGCCAGCAGCGGCCGTCAGGACAAGGGCCAATAAACCAAGGACCCCAACAGCAACAACCTCAGCAACATCAGATTGCCCAGTCCCAATCACAACTTCAGGTTCAGGTTGTGAACCAACAGTCACCCACTAAGGCAGCACAGCAACTGGGAAAGAATCAACACCATCTCGGACCTCAGCAGGTAAGGCAATCGTGACAAATTCCACAGTGTTGAAGGAGCAAGTAAATAAAATAATTGTACAAGTTTCTTTTAAAGAAAAGATCCAGTTTTTATGTTGAGAGCTGCCTGTCTCTTCAGTCTGAGCTGATTATGGACTAATATCAACACAGTACCATAATACTAATGTGCCTGGTAATGACCCAAAATAGTGTGTTTTAATTACAGGGCTTATTCTATTCCCCTATATGGTATCCCTGCCAGTTACTTTTAAGAAGAATTCTGCATTACAAGATGGGATTTTGCTATATAAAGCAGGTGTTATAAATGTTGCTGAATTAATAGTAGAGTTTCAAATGATGACATTTGAAAAGAATGGACTTATTTTGAATTATTCATGTAAATTCCATAATTGTACTTTAATAGTTTTTTGTAATGCCTGCCCTTGCAGCAAAATATTAAAAATAGATTTCTGTGCTAATGTTGTTTTGCCAGTTTGCTTTAAACATCATCTCCATGTTCAAGCACACTTTTGTTATAAACTTGTTTTTGTGGAGGCACTGTGGGATGGAAATTAGCTAGTTTCCTCATTGAGTGTGATCCTCAGCATAATGACCATTTGCCTTTTGAGGTTAACATAAGGTGCAAAGCTTTATTACTTGCGTTGAAAAACGAAGCATCAGAAGGTTGGTATTTTACATTAAGCACTGTCAGATGGAAAACATTGTGCGCCAGTGTTGTAACATACATAAATTAACTTAAATATTTTTATGACATTCCGTCAAGAATTGTATGTAGGATAAGTTTTCCAATTCAAGGAATAAAGACGTTTTCTAGCCTAGATAATCAATCCTTGATTACTTCCAATTAAAATACTATATTTTCTCTCATTGAGTATCTGCAGGCTGATCAGACCAACCAGCTTTGGAATCAACATCATGCGGTCCCCTCTCAGCATCAAAAGGCATCCATCCAGATGTCTTTGAAGCAACAACCCTATTACATGCGTCAGGACCCATTAAAGCTGTTTGAAAAGTCACTTCAACAATCACAGCAAGTCCAAATGGAGAAGAACCTGAAGGCATTTGCTATGGAACCATTTACCCAGAACCCTTCAGATGTGCAGAAACTGCAGGATTTTGCATGGGACTATGGTATGTTTAGAAGATTTGGTTACTGATATGATAAATGCGCTATACTGTTTGGAATTGAGATGCTCTCACCAAGAAGGACTTTGGTTCAACCGCATGGTCTCTGAGCTATTTAATCCCTGTGGCAGTGGCAGGGAATGGAAAATCAACCTATCTGATAACTGTCTAATAACCCATCTATAAAGTGCACTTATATAGAAGCTGGGAGAAAATAGGATTGGACTCTGCTGTAATCCCCACTTTGACCTCTTTGTCATTATTAAACAACCTGCTGATAATTAATGTCACAGTTTCAGGAGAGGAGAAAATAAAATATGTGGAGATAGTCTACAGCATTGGACTGCCGTATGGGCTGAGAAACATTGAGTGAATATGATATGCTGCCTTTTTGTTACAGTAAATGGAACATTTGGTATAGTATTAAGAGAATACAGATCTTGTTTATCCCTGATTCTTGCTACCTCTAAGTGGCCCACATATATTTTACACTACCACTGCAAATATATTGGGGGGGAAAAAGATACTTGGAATGTTTTCCATTATTTTCCATAGAAAAAGTTGATCTACGCAGTTCTTATAACTTTCATTCTGTCATATTCCTTGAATGTTTCAAAAGCCTTTGTTTAACCCTAATATTACCATTTGCATCCCTATGTGTCTTTTATTGCCCTTAAATCTGGTTTGATTTCACAGAATCACAGCACAAAAGAGGCCCTTCGGCCCATCGAGTCTGCACTGACACATGAGAAATACCTGACCTACCTACCTAGTCCCCATTTACCAGCACTTGGCCCATAGCCTTGAATGTTATGACATGCCAAGTGCTCATCCAGGTTCTTTTTAAAGGATGTGAGGCAACTTGCCTCCACCACCCTCCCAGGCAGTGCATTCCAGACCGTCACCACCCTCTGGGTAAAATTTTTTCTCACATCCCCCCATAAACCTCCTGCCCCTACCTTGAACTTACGCCCCCATGTGACTGACCCTTCAACTAAGGAGAACAGCTGCTCCCTATCCACCCTGTCTATGCCCCTCTTAATCTTGTACACCTCGATCAGGTCGCCCCTCAGTCTTCTCAGCTCCAATGAAAACAACCCAAGTCTATCCAACCTTTCTTCATAACTTACATGTTTCATCCCAGACAACATCCTGGTGAATCTCGTCTGCACCCCTTCCAGTGCAATCACATCCTTCCTATAATATGGCGACCAGAACTGCACACAGTACTCCAGCTGTGGCCTCACTAAGGTTCTACACAACTCCAACACGACCTCTCTACTTTTGTAATCTATGCCTTGATTAATAAAGGCAAGCATCCCATGTGCTTTTTTCACCGCCCCACTAACCCGCCCCTCTGCCTTCAGAGATCTATGGACACATGCTAAGGTCCCTTTGTTCCCCAGAACTTCCTAGTGTCATGCCGTTCATTGAATACTTCCTTGTCAAATTACTCTTTCCAAAGTGTATCACCTCACTCTTTTCAGGGTTAAATTCCATCTGCCACTTATCTGCCCATTTGACCATCCCGTCTATATCTTCCTGTAGCAGACACTCAACCTCACTGTTAACCACCCGGCCAATTAGTCAGATTGAAGTTTCATTGTAGCCTCAATTAACATTGTTTTTAATATTTCCCAGTTTTCTACTCTATTGTGTTCCGGTTAAGTCAGTTAAGCTTATGTTCTGTTTTCTGAAAGTGCACCCATAGCTCTAATCATAATAGGACCACAGCATCCTTAATATTTTCTGACGACTTTCTACCTTGCAGACGACAAAAAGGTCATATCAAAGATTCAATCCAGATTGCTCAAAATACTAAGTTCAAGTTCAATGCTCTACAAACTGAGAGACAAACGTATTTTTTATTTTCTCTCTGCTACTTTCCCAGTTAAAATCTGGGTGGCTGCAATTCTTATAAAATGAATGCTTCGGGTTTACAAAGTAAATCAGCATTGATTCAAGTGACATATTTGCCATTATGAAACGGTCAAATGAAAATTGGGGCTCATGCTTAAAAACTTGGAATTTGTAAGATGAAAAATCAGGTGAAACGTTTTGTGAAATAAATTACATGGAGGACCTTTGAAAACGGATACTATTAGAATTCTATTTCTGGAAAGAGAATGGTTGAGATGATAGAGAATTAATCTATGAAACAGGACAGGTATATTAGGGCTAATGTTTTTCTTGTGTTGCTAAAAATGTTTATATTCTTATATCAGACATGCGGCATATGATGGGACATCAACTGAGTAATGACCGTATAGTGAAACGACAGCCAGGGATATTCCGAACAGATCAAGATAGTATGCCTAGAATGCAGTCGTATGAGGTAAGGTACAAATGAATGCAAATAAGGATCATTTAATGTAATGTGAAACTCAGATAATGTGCACGTAAATTAGTTGGTCTTGGATTTCAATCTAGTCGAGCTAATTCTCATAAGTTTATACCATAGAATTTGTATAATTATTGTGTTGCCAGAAATATTTAGATTCACCTCAACATTTATTTTGAGATTTTTAATCCTTCTTGTTGCTAGTCTGTCCTTGGGCATAAGAAAATAAACTTTTTCCTGATTAACCTGTCCAATTAAATAGTGGAATTTGAGAGAACTTTGCTTGTGAAAATAAACTATTTGAAGAAGGTTTGAGAAGAGAAATGAAAACTCAATCTATTGTTAGTACAAAAGGACATATGAATTAAAATGAAATGTATCTAAAGTATTACTTGATGTGACATTGATTTGGCAGCTTGATAAATTTTTGTTTTGCTCTGTTTCATTTGTTTTTTAGCTTTTAGAAATGACTTTTTCAGTGTTCATATTCTGTAAACACCTACCAGTTGGGCTGAAATAATTTTGTAAACTAAAATTACCAACCCTCATGTCATACCGCTTCATTACTGATACTCATAACCATTTTTAATATATCATAGAGTAATCTTCAAGCAGCGCCCTCACTTTTTTATCTTGTGCATCTCATTTTGTATCTGTCCTTTTCCGCCTGCTATGTTTTGTGCAATTTCAGATAATTTTGACATTTCAACAGCTTCTAAATCTCATTAAATGTTCTGTTTGTATATTGCAGTTCTTTATATTAGCTATTCACTAACGTAGTTAAGTATATTAATTAGTCCTGGTCAGTGGTTTGGATGTCATCTTTGCAACAATCCTGTTCAAAACATCACACTGCCTCTTAATATTGTTTCATTGTAAAAGTAGAACTATTTAAATGTGGAATGAGATAAGGTAGTTTGTAAATGTGTACTTAAAAGGACGGGTGAGTTTTTAAAAAAAAAAAATTATATTGTGGGTTCCTCAAACTTGAATTCATATAAATTAAGTGATACACTTAACTGAAAAGATTTACTATCAGTGTATGCTATATGATAAGAGTTACTTTATTTTCTACAATGAACCATTTGTTAGCACTGTGCTTTAAACCATTTAAAATCATGCCTGGTTTTCACTTATTAACTTCAGCTTCATTGTTTCTAAGCAATTCCCATCCCCCCAAGGAAATTTCCAGCCATAGGATAAATTACATTTTGTCAAGAATTTTTATTGATGAACACATTTTCAGTATTTCTGGTTCTGAGGCCGGCTCTAAGACTTCGTTTATTTTTGTTTTCTCTCTCTGAGTATACTTTCTTCCTCTGTTCCTCTTCTGTCTGTAGGATGCCAAGAGCTCACCTCTGTTGCCTCCTGATCTGTTAAAAAGTATTGCTGACTTTGAGGAGGAGGAAGAGCTGGCTTTTTCCAAACCCCATGATTTCTACCAGGCCTTGGCTAGCCCTCTTTGCAGTACTTCGGGGCGAGGTTTCTTTGTATGTACTTACTACTTTGATCTTCTGTTTTCTGTCTTACATTTCCATTCTTGATAAGTGCATAAAACAAAACGTAGTTTGCTGTATAGTAGCTATTCAAGCAGCAGTGTCAGTAAATTACTGTATGCTGCTTGCTCCATTGTGTTCTTTGTTTAAAGGCAATGTTCCAGGCAAGTGACTTATTGGAGCATAAACTTGAGTGATTTGTGTTTTCTTTTTGAGGTGCTGTTATATATCTCAGAATTCTGATTATCTTGGTACAAGTCACCCTACACACCGATTAATTTTATTGCAACTTCACGTCTTTTAGCATTAACATTTTGAAAGAATTGTTTTAATAATAAATTTGTTAAAAACACTGGTTAAAACAGGTCTAATGATCAGGGAACTCAGATTAATCATTATCATGGATATGTAACATCCCAATCATGGCAGCATATTCATTGCTATTGCTGGCAGCAAAGGAGAGCTGTCCAGAAGAAAATTTTTTGGAGTTCCAAGTCTGTGGCAGTAAAAAGAAAAGATGTGAATGTTGAAAGAGAGAGAAAGAAAAACAAAAGAAAAGTAAAAACAAAAGCCATCATAAAGATAGTAAGGGGAGAAACAGAATTAGGGGCTGGCTGGAGCCAGTGGCAAGTGTGCATAGAATAGAACAATGAGGGGAATAAAAAATCATAGATTAGTATGATGGAAGAGAGTGCTGAGTGGTAAAAGTTCAATTATGGAAAGGCAGACAATAAAAAGCCGAGAAAGTATGACTCAATAAACTTAGCATAATTGAGATATAATTAAGATCTGAATTGTTGTACATGGCAGGAGTGTCAGCACAAAGATAATACTAAGAAAATTGCATGACCTGTCTGTAAAACCCAGCTTCCTGTTAATATTTTCATTGTGCTTTTGGCATAAATTTTTGCTATTATAAATGCCTCTACCCACATTTACAGTAGATTTTACCTATGTAATTTTGTCACAGTATAATTGCACTCTTTCACCACTAGATGACATGCAGAGTGAATTTCTGATCTGTCCCAGTTTGGCTCATTTGAATTTTGCTGACTCCCCCCACTGCCCCAAAAATCAGTGTTTCTTTTCCACCTTTCCTCCTAATCTCTCTTTCATTGAGGCATTATTGTTTAATTTTAATTTTTTAAATCTTTTCTTCCTTCAGGCCTTAATTTTTACTTCCCATGCTGTTTGCAATGATCATCAATGTCACTGGATGCCCACCAACCCTTATTTCATTGTATCATCCCATCTTGGGGGCTTGTTTTGCATTTATCCTCTTAAATGTCTCTTCCTTGACATGCAACCTTGCGACCCTGCTGCACATTACTAGTCGGATGCTATGTGGCTACTTCAATTGTTAACTTGAGCTTCAGCCCACATGTGCCACTACATCCACTATCTCTCGAAGGCCTGTTCAATTGAATAAATATCTTTAAAAAGTGCTTATTAGGTAAAATAAATAGATTTAAAAATTGTGATTGCTGACAGTTGGGTTGAAGTTTGTGGCAGTAATTCACTAGCAAATGCCTTTTGTATTACCATTGTTATCAAAGTCCCCACCTCATCCTCCCCACTCAGATTTACCTCTACATCCACCTATCTCCCCACCCTTCTCTCTCTTTTTTCCTCTGCTGCCCTCTCTCTCCTCTTCCCTCACCTCTCTCTCTCTCTCTCCTTGTGTCGCTCTCCCTACCCTCCCTCCAATTGGTTTAAACATGTGCACTGCCTAATTTCCTGGATGCATCAGTAGACTTTTTCTCTGTCTCCAACAAATTTGATTTGTTTGTTTTTCAAAGTTATTTGATGAAAAGCTAGAAGGTACATTTCAAAAACCATTTTCAGGTAAAATTTACTTAAACTTTTCAGTGAGAGAAGGAAATAACACTTACTGAATACCCACCCATTATAACTTTTGTTGCTGTACCATTATAAATGCTGTACAAATTTCTGAAATTATATTGGCAATACCTTTGCACATTTTGATTTGAATTTAAAGCAAACAGAGCCTCCATTGGTCTCAAGTTACTGTGAATCAGTGGCTCTGGTGTTATTCCCTGATGGCTTAAATGCCCTTTCATAAAATAATCTATTGAACTTGGTAAAGTGCCACGGGAAACCTGCTAGCTATCAAAATAATTGTTGTACATGTAACATGAAGTAATCAACAATAAGCCAAATTTATCCCGTCTGTAGAATCAGGACAGTTTACACAATTTTTCGATGAAAGAAGCCATAATGGATAGAAATGTAGATTTTATTATAATGCAAAAATGTGGTTCTGGTCATTATAATTCCTATTGCCTTAATTGAGGCATAACCTGCATGACATTTCCTGGTTGCAAAAGCTGAAAGCTATGTATATATGTGCGAATATAACAGTGAAAATGCTGCCTTTGGAAGAAAATCCATGCTATGTTGAAATCCAGTCTGTTTTTTTTTGATCAGTTGACGCTGGACTGCTTTCAGTTTCCAGGTTCTTTCATTGCTCTCTATTTATACTGCATTAGAAATACATTGCATTTATCTGACTGGGCCTAAAATTAAATGTAGTGAGAAGTTCCAGATCCCTCTGCCATATGTCTTCCTTTTAAATATAGAATTCATACTTGGAATTCTTAGAAATGCTGTTTTTACTTGATTTTTAACTTTGAAGCATGGAACTCATTACTTCCTCCAATCCCTCTCATCCCCAGTTCAGTGATGTGATAGTTAGCCAACCTTGTTAGTCATTGGACCATGAGGTCTGTTTTTGTGGGTAAATGGAAATAAGTCATTACGGTTTATGCAGTTCTGCCGATGGATTTATATTGTAGCCCTAAATGCATAATATTGTTATTTTATATTTGATTTTTTAAAACATTGTTAACTGCTGATTTTGGTGGTAGGCACTTTGAATTTTAAGCTTGAAGAGCACATGGGTTTGGGTGAAAGTTAGGGGGCTTATAACTAGCTAAATTAACAGTGAGAGCTCAGACCTCCCAACTTCCACAATTGACTGGAGTGCGTTAAGCTGCCCAGTTAAAGTGATATTGACTCACTATTTTCAGTTAAACATCAGATTCATGGGTTTCCTGGGATTCTTAAAACTCACCTGTGAAAGTAAGACAAGTACACAGCAGCAATTGAGGGGACTGAGCCAATTCTGGGCAACGATGCCAATAAATATTCAGTACTCAGAAATGCTATCATACTAGTTGTTGGGAAAGGATCATTGCACAGTACTTTTACTGACATGTTATTTTGTACAATTTAGAGGTAAATTTCTACCCTTCGGAAATTTGCTCTAATGCTTCAGGGTGGTTGCTGCTGCTTCTGCCTTAGATTAAACCTCAGATGTTGATCAACAACAGCATCTGCAGAAGCCTGCTGCTCACAGACCTGTAACTGCACAGCAGAGGGGTGCAGCTCGCAGGAGGTGCTACCGACTTTTTGTTACAGATCAGTTTCTTTGACGTGTCTGAACATCAGTGTCTCAAAGACCTCAAAGTGTCAGGTCAGATGGTGACAGATATCTACAACCTCCTATAAGGGCCAGTGCCTGCTGGACCTGGTGGTCACGTGTTACAAGTCATCACATCCCTCAACCTTTTATCCTCTGGATCTTTCCAAGGCTCTTCCTAGTCGAAGCAGGTGACAGGTTGTTTGTTTGGCTGGCAATTATGACAACTTTGCTGCCAATACCAATCAAAATGAGCCAGCACTGGCTTTCCAGATATGGCCAGCTTCCCACAGGTGCAGAGCGCCATTGACTGCACAAGGGTGGAAATCTGGACTCACTAGAAAACCACAATTATTTGTCAACTGCAAGGATTTCCATTCCATCATGTAGCTGGTGTTCAGCTGCAAAAAAAGTGTTTATGCAGCTGTGCGCAAGATTCCCAGACAGCTATCAAAATGCTTTCATCCTGCCCAAGCTCCTTGATCTCTTCGCACCTGGAAGCAGACTTAAGGAATACTAGCTGCAAACTTGGCTCATGCCACCTTCAGAAACCTGACCACTGAAGCCCAACAGTGCTCCAATGAATGTCATATCACCATCAAATATGTAATTAGACATGCCATCAAAGGTGTGATTTAGGTTTCTGGACAGGTCAGCAGGCTTCAGAATGCACCACCCACAGTTTCCAGAATGGTTGTGGTTTGCTGTGCAATGCACAACACAATGTAACAGTGAGGCCAAGATCTGTAGTAGGAAGGTGGCAAAGAGCTCAGATCCTCCTTGGATGATTCAGTGGTGGAGACGGCATTGCACCCCCCAGCTACTCTCATTGCTGCCTGGGATGCCTTTACTAATGTCAGGTTCCCTTAGGTGGTACCAATGGGACCATGTCAGCTGAAAATGTAATGACCACTATTTCGCCTCCCTATCCTAGCACCAGTGATAAACGGAAGTCTTGCAACCAGCCACGGTTTGAACATCTCTTTCCAACCCCCCACCCACCAGCGGTCCCAGGAATTCATGTACTTGCGATCATCAGCAAACAAGATAAAAGGCCACTTGCCATTAAGTGTCCAAAAATGGACAAGGTGGAAAAGTTTTGAAAAAGAATAACATTTATGTGATCTGAACTAAAAACAGCTTATCAACACCATTTTATCAGATGCCCTTGTGCATTAGCCTTGATCTTCCTTTTTCTGCTACTGCTATGTGGTGCAACCTGTATGGCTTCAGTGGAGATAAAAGCAGGCTGCTCAAATCCCTGTTCTGACTGCTGAGATGTTCTTGGCTAATGTAATCTGCATTTTGGAGTCTTCGAGTGCTCCATCATGGAGTGTTTCACCTGTATGGGTACAGGCTCAGCCATTGAGAGATGAGGCAGCATATGGGCTACTGATTGACAAGGTGGCCTGTGGATGACAAGTGGAAATGCTTTCAGTGGAGTTTCAGAATCACAGTGCAGAAGAGGCCCTTCGGCCCATCGAGTCTGCACCGACACATGAGAAACACCTGACCTACCTACCTAATCCAATTACCAGTATTCTTTTGCCGTCATCCTTCACATGGTTCAGCACACTTCATTGTAACAAGCATGCTGGAGAGGGTGTTGGTGCAGATCAGTGCAGCCCTGTGAAGCCAAGGCTGAGGTATCTGACAGTTTATTTAAGGTGGCAGACATGTTGGCATCCAGAGTAGTCTTTATGTTGAAAGCATACATGAGCTCATTTGCATAGTGAATGACAGTTCGTGGTGCCTGCACATCATCCATGGAAAATCATATCATCTCATTGGCTTGTGACCTTTCATGTTTTGAGGTGGATTCCTCCAATCTCTCCAACTGTGTGAATTCTACTTTGAAAGCCTGTCAGTACATCACCCACTTCTGCTGCCCCGTAGTTTTCCTCATCATCGGACACCCTTGGGTTACAGTTTCTGTATCTCCACTGTTGCTATCCCTGTCTCTATTATCTGTTCCTGCTCACTTGTGAAGACTAGGTGAAAACACAAGTCTCTTCACTAATCCTATCAATATGTGAGGAACAGATTTGGTGCATCATCTGCATGATTCCTGTGAATGCAGGTACTGGAACCCAATGTAATAATTTTTCTTGTCAAATACTGCTGTTTAAACTTATATTGTAATCCTAAATCCAAGTGCATGATGTGAAAACTTAGCATTACTAATAGTAGTGGATAAGGGCCTAATTGCTCGTACAGGTCAAGTGTCCTTTATCTGTAAATCCGAAAACCGAGCGCATCCAAAAATCTTGCTTTGTTTGAATCTCATCAACCTTTAGTGCAGGAAGTCTAGTTATTTGTCTGCACTGTTTACTTTGCGATTTTTGTGATGGACATGTCAGAAAGAAAGTTAGTACAGATATTGTATTTATTATTCAGTGATGCGCCTTATTTTTCTAGTCATTTTATTTACTTTAGATAATAGCTATCGTAGGCTTAGGCTATTGTAAGTTTACATGGGGTACCATGCAGTTGATAAAAGCAAAATACTGCACAGGCAAGAAATTTGAAAAAAAGATAGAAAATGCAAGAAATACTCAGGTCAGACAGCAACTGTGGAGAGAAGTATTTGACATTTCAGATTACTACTTGTTACAGTTTAACTAGAGTTTTTTGGTTGATTCTGAAATGGCCTAGCAAGCCACTCAGTTGTATCAAATCGCTAAAAAGTCTAAAAGGAATGAGACCAGACGGACCACTCGGCATCAACCTAGGTACCGGAAATGACAACAGCAAACTCAGCCCTGTTGACCCTGCAGAGTTGTCCTTACTAACATCTGGGGGCTTGTGCCAAAATTGGGAGAGTTGTCTCAGACTAGTCAAGCAACAGTCTGACATGGTCATACTCACAGAATCATACCTTACGGATAATGTCCTAGACACCACCACCGCCATCGATGGATATGTCCTGTCCTACTGGCTGCACACCAACCAGAGGTGGTGGCTCAACGGTATGCAGTCAGGAGGGAGTTGCCCTGGAACTCCTCAGCAGTGACTCCGGATCACATGAAGTCTCATGGCATCAAGTCAAACATGGGCAAGGAAAATTCTGCTGACAACCACTACTGTTTCCCCCTTCAACTGATGAATCAGTGCCCCTCCATGTTGAGCACCAATTGGAAGAAGCACTGAGGGTGGCAAGGGCACAAAATGTACTTTGGAACTTGTGTCCATCACCAAATGTGGCGTGGTAACACTGCTGCAGGCCTAGCTGGCTAAGTCCTAAAGGACATAGCTGCTAGACTGGTGAAGGAACCAACATGAGGGAAAAGCATACTTGACCTTGCCCTGTCATAGATGCATCTGTCCATGACAGTATCAACAGGAGTGACCACCGCACAGTCCTTGTGGAGACAAGGTCCTGTCTTCACATTGAGGATCCCCTCCATTGTGCCATGTGGCCCAACCACTGTGCTAAATGGGATAGATTTTGAACAGATCTAGCAAGACTGGGCATTGATGAGGCGCTGTGGGCCATCAGCAGCAGAATTGTACACAACCACAATCTACAACCTCATGGCCCAGTATATCCCCCACTATACCATTACCACCAAGCCAGGGGATCAAACTTTGTTCAATGAAGAGTGCAGGAGGGCATGCCTCGAGCAGCACCAAGCATACCTAAAAATGAGGTATCAACCTGGTGAAACTACAACACATGCTGTTTGGCACACAAGTATTCCTAAGCAGCATGTAATAGAGAGAGCTAAGCGATTCCACAACCAGCAGATCAGATCTAAGCTCTGCAGTCCTGCCACATCTAGTCATGAATGGTGAAAAACAATTGAACAATTCACTGGAGGAGGCTGCTCCAGAAAATTCCCCATCCTTTCAATGATGGGGGAGCCCAGCACATGTGCAAATGATAAGGCTGAAGCATTTGCGACGATCTTCAGCCAGAAGTGCCGAGTGGATGATCCATGTTGGCCTTTGGAAGCCCTCAGCGTCACAGATGCCAGTCATCATCCAATTCGATTTACTCCAAGTGATATCAAGAAACAGCTGAAGCCACTGGATACTGCAAAGGCTATGAGGCTGATAATATTCCAGCAATAGCACTGAAGACTTGTGCTCCAGAACTTGCTAAGCCGCTCCAGTACAGCCACCACACTGACGTCTACTTGGTAATGTGGAAAATTGCCCAGGTATGCCCTGCACACACAAAACGAGATGAATCCAGCCCGGACAATTACCACCCCATTAGTCTACTCTCCATCAGTAAAGTGATGGATGGTCCTCATCAACAGTGCTATCAAGCAGCACTTGCTTAGCAATAACCTGCTCACTGATGCTCAATTTGATTTCTGCCAAAGTCACTCGGCAGTTGACCTTATAACAGCCTTGGCTCAAACATAAATAAAAAAGCTAAACTCCGGAGGTGAGGTGAGAGTGACTGCCTTTGACATCAAGGCAGCATTTGACCAAGTGTGGCATCAAGGAGCCCTTGCAAAACTGGGGTCACTGGAAAACGGGGGCAAAATCTGCACTGGCTAGAGTCATACTGAGCACAGAGGAAGATGTTTATGGTTGTTGGGGGTCAATCATCTCAGTTCCGGGACATCACTGCACGAGCTCCTCAGGGTAGTGTCCTAGGCCCAACCATCTTCAGCTGATTCATCAATGACCTTTCTTCCATCATAAGGTCAGAACTGGGGATGTTCACTGATGATTGCACAATGTTCAGCACCATTTGCAATGACTCAGATACTGAAACAGTCCATGTCCAAATGCAGCAAGACCTGGACAATATCCAGGCTTGGGCTGACAAGTGGCAAGTAACACTCACGCCACACAAGTGTCAGGCAATGACCATCTCCAGCAAGAGAGAATCCAGCTATTGCCCCTTGATGTTCAATGACATTACCATTGCTGAATCCCCCACTATCAACATCCTGGGGGTTAACATTGGCCAGAAACTGAACTGGACTAGCCACATAAATCCTGTGGCTACAAGAGCAAATCAGAGGCAAGGAATCCTATAGTGAGTAATTCACCTCCTGACTCCCCCAAAACCTGTCCATCTACAAAGTACAAGTCAGGAGTGTTATGGAATGCTCTCCACTTGCCTGGATGAACGCGGCTCCAGCAACACTCAAGGTTGACACCATCCAGGACAAAGCCCGCTTGTTAAGCACCCCATCCATAAACATTCACTCCCTCCATCACCGATGCACAGCGGCAGCAGTATGCACCATCTACAAGATGCTCTGCAAGAACCCATCAAGCCTCCTTAGACAGCACATTGCACTACCACTACCACTTAGAAGGATAAGGGCAGCAGGCATATATGGGAACACCACCTCTTGGAAGTTCCCCTCCAAACCACCTACCATCCTGACTTGGAAATATATCGCCGTTCCTTCACTATCACTGGGTCAAAACCCTGGGACACTCCCTAACAGCACTGTGGGTGTACCTACACCACCACCACCTCAAGAGCAACTATGGATGCGCAATAAATGCTGACCTAGCCAGTGAAGCCCACATCCCTTAAATGAATAAAAAAGTACATAAACTGACAGTGACTACTTAATATGGGGGGGAACTGGAATGGAGCAGGATGTCTCAGTTGCATATTAAACTGACTGACTTAATAAATCCTATAATCTCTCGTTGTTGCTACTGTTGGTTTTGTTGTTCCTTTGACAGCAGTATCGTATTATTGTATTGTTTTACGTTTTAGTATTGAATGTGTGTGAAGTGTGAGGCCAGAGTTACTGCCCTTGACATCATGGAGCACTAGAAAAATTGAAGTCAATGGAAGTCAAATGGTATATTGGCTGGAGGCATGTTTAGTACAAAGGAATGTAGTTGTGGTTGTTGGAGGCCCAGCATCCTGGCTCCAGAACATTTCTGCGAATTCCTCCATGTAGTGTCCTAGGTCCAAACATCTTCAGCTACTTCATCATTGACCCTCCCACCAACATAAGGTCAGAAATGGGGGTATGCAGAATCAACAGCAAAATATTTAGTACTATTTGCAATTTCTTAGATAATGAGGCAGTCTGTGCCCATATGTAGTAAGATATAGACAACATTCAGAGTTGGCTGATAAGTGGTGAGTGCCATTCGCACCACACAAGTACCAGGCAATGACCATCTCCAACAAGAGAGAATCTAAGCCTCTCCCCTTGATGTTCAACAGCATTACTATTGTGGAAATCCCCCACCATCAACATCCTGTAGTTGTCATTGACCAGAAACTTAACTGGACCAGCCATATAAATTCTGTGGCTACAAGAGCAGATCAGAGGCTAAGAGTTATGTGGCAAGTAACTCACCCGAAAGCCTGTCAACTATCTGCAAGGCACAACTCAGGAATACTCTCCACTTGCCTGGATGAGTGCAGTTCCAGCAGCATTCAAGAAGATTGTCACCATCCAGGACAAAGCAGCTCACTTGATCGGTGCCCATCCACCATCTTGAACATTCACTCCCTGCGCCACTGATGCAGTAGCACTAGTGTTGCTGCATTGCAGTAGCTTGTCATGGCTCCTCGACAGAACCTTCCAAACCTAAGACCTCTGCCACCTAGAAGGACAAGGGCAATAGATGCACAGTAGCACCACCTGCAAGTTCTCTCCCATCCCAGCTACACACCATCTTGACTTAGAACTGTATCGCCATTCCTTTACTGTTGGGTCAAAAACATGGAAATTCTTTGCTAAAAGCACTAGGGGGGAACCTGGACCAGATGGACTGCAGCGGTTCAAGAAGGTGGCTCACCACCACCACCTCGAGGACAAATAAGTGCTGGCCATACCAGCAACGCGTTCATCCCATGAGTGAATTTAAAAAATTCAGCTTGTCTAATATATTAATTGTTTTCTAGACCACTGCTCACACGGAAGAGCTAATGAAAATATCAGCAAATGTTAGAGGCCTGATATGACCATGTTCATTCTATTATATGAATGTACTGTAAGTTGTACTGTACTAAATTAATATGGATCAGTAGATATGACAGACTTTTTACTGCATTTAATTTTGTAATGTATTTAAATTGCTTTTCCTGTTCTGTTTCACGTAGATGCCAAACAGATCTCGACTTGAGAGACCTTCTGAGCTAATTACCTCTCCTTCCTTACTGTCTTTGCCGCCTTTTTCACTCAATCAGGTAAGTTTTAGTTTCATTGTGGTTATGTTTATAATTCTATTGATGATTTCTAATCATTTTAACGTAAAAAGCAGCAGGAGTACATTTAATTTTATAATTAATTGTATTTATTAATATATGTTAAGGAAATAATCTTTCAGACATTGTTGTATTGGTTCTGCAAGGCACTGCATGTAGTCACATGCAGTGAATCCGAGATTAAAAAGCTGATTGAACTAAGGCCAGTTCTCTGCCCCCTTTTTTTGTTTCCTATGTTCCAGGAGTGGTTCAGTTTTTTTAATTTGACAGCTCTTCATTCTTTTTGTCAGAGATGTATACTGTAATCTTTGCTCAACATCCTTAGTTCATTGTTTAAGTTCAGTTTTTAGTTTTCATTTATGCTATTGATACTTGGCCTCTGTAGACAGACGTAGGAATTGAGACTGCAAGGGCGCAAACATTGTATTACAAAGTCAGTTGCAAGCACGCTCATTTCTGGATCAGAAAGGTCAAGCTTTACTCCAAGACTTTTAATATGTAATCTAAGTGGTTATTGTATTGTTGTGAAGTGCTGTTTGGATGAAATGTCGAACCAATGCCCAATTTAAGTGGATGGGAAGGCCCTGTAGCATTATTTTTCAGAAGGATGGTTAAGTGTCTTGGTGTCCTGTTTAGTGTTCAACACCATCAAAAACCTTAGCTAGTCATTTTCTTATTTGCTATATTTGAGACTTGCTGTTCATGTTGACTGCTGAGTTTACCTACAAAACAAGTGACCACTCTTAAAAGTAATTCATTGGCTGTGAAGTATTTTTGAAAGCACTAAGGGGTGACAGACGCTATTAAAATGCATGTTTGTTGTTTTAACATTCAGAATTTGTTACTTTAGAGCACCCTTTGGTCACTGAGTTATGCTGCCTTTAAAAAAAATGATAAAAAATTGGCACATTAACTGATTCACACTGTACATAAAGATGCTAGTTTCAACTTGTGCTGATAGCAAAGTAGCAACTTTCATTACTACAAGTTGAAATTGCTGGGGGATATCCAAATTTTAATCACATTTACAGACAGAAGCTAGTGGATTTTTTAGGATTTTTTAAAAAATCGAAGTTATCGGACCATTTTGAATGAAATGTCTCTAAAAGCAGATGGTTGTTGTCTCATCTACTACCAAATTCCTTTTCTCCCACCTTGTAGCACCTCGTAAAGTGCCTAAAACACCATGCTTAAAACCTGTAATGCTACCTTTAGGTCTTGCTGACATCTAGTAATGAATGGTTAGACTGGGCTTGTCCAACCTATTCGTATGGAGGGCCACATTTCAAAATGTTTCTCTCTCCAGGGGCTGATGAGCAAATTTTGGAAAAATAAAGTTTGGCACAATATTAAACATGAATTTCAAAACAAAAACCGAGGCATGAAAAGAAAGGACTTGCAGAGCTGATGGTGCGTGGAGATGAGGGTTAAAGAGAACCCTGATACTGGGAGTGAGCTAGACTTACAGACACACATTGCCCTTATGCTCGCAGTCACCCCACACGCCCGCCTGGGCCCTGTTCATAACACCTGGGCCCCACTCCCTGGCCCCTCTGCCTGATGTGAGCTGCTCCTCCAATCACAGGCTGTTTCTCTCCCACATGTGCTGCTCATAGGCTCACCATGCTGAATCTTCCATTCAAACGTACTTCTTTGACCAGCATTTTGAAAAGTGGCTCCGGGGGCTGCATTGAGGGGCGTACATTGGACAAGCCTGGGTTAGACCATGTGTGCAGCTGCCATTTACTATCCTGTTTGATGTTTTGCTTGAAGGAAATATAGGTAGATCTTGTGATAGTTACAAAACGTAGCAGTGGAATGATGTTTTAACTTAAATGTACTACTGCTACCAGTGTGCCATTTCTAACTGTCTTATTACATCCTCCCTGTTGCTTTCAGGAGAACTCTCAGAATAATAGCATTTTCAGTGAGGTTTATGGCAAGAATCTAGCACCAAGTGGGAAATCAGAGAATGCACTACCGCATGCATTCCATGAGGCCTCCTGCTACTCACTATTTGATGGAAACCCTTGGTCCCCATCTCTTCCTGCCAGCTCAGGTTAGTCCTTTTAAACACAGTCTTTACTTACTAAGAACACTTTATAACAAGACATTCCGCCATGGAAAAAGTTCCTTTCATGATTGAGCAGCTGTGAGTGAAGTCCTGTTTTCAGTATGAATGGATGCTAGTGTACCTCTAATTTTATTGGCATCTTCTAAGCAACTTTACAAACATCTTGGTCAAGATAATATCAAGTTTTATTATGGAACTATTTTGTACAACAAATTGTTTTCAGCAAGTTGGACTGCAAGAATAGAGAGTGAATTTTGTTTCTTTTTCGTCCCAGCATTTATGACTCAGGTAACCACTCATATCGTAAAATAATTAAGGGCACTAATTTGTATTTTTTCATAGAAAACTAATATCATATATTTTAAAAAACCCCAAAACACCAGTAAAAAACTTGGATGACAGTGAGTTCCACCTCTGGGACATAGATTCAAATCCAACCCCTTGGCCCACACTGATGGGATGACAGGCATTTTTTTTCAACTTTAGCTGAATAATTACAAGTCTGGATGCAAGGAATCTCACGTCATTTTTAAAATTCTTTCTTTACGTGCTTCTTCAAATAATAGATCACTCAACACCAGCAAGCCAGTCTCCACACTCCTCGAATCCCAGCAGCCTACCCAGTTCTCCTCCAACTCACAACCAAAACTCATTCCCTGGCTTTGGACCGATTGGAACACCTGACAACAGTGAGAGAAGGCTAACTGACCGCTGGAATATGAAACGTACAGACAAGCCAGGTAGAATACACTAACATCCTCAAATGTTAGCATCTCTTTGCCTGTTTACTTAAGTGGTTTAGCTATGTACAGGAAATGACTCTTTGAATTATTAGAATGAATTCCAGTATTCTTTGTAAAAATCTAAACTTTATTAAAAAATTTCCAGTGCCTGCAATTTGTGCATGTTTCTTTTCAAATGGCCCACTATGAAGTCAGAACTGTCCTACGTAAGTTATTGATTGAGCTTGCTGCTGAGAGTTTGTGGTTGAAATGGCGAAACAATTCAAGGAAGGTGAATGGTTAACTTGGGTTCCTTGTCGGGCTCAGCATTTTCTTCAAAAGAGATGCCTCAAGATTAAACAATTTTTTTTAGATCAGCATATGGTCAGTGAAAGTGGAAGAATGTAAAACTTTTAACGGAATTCTTAATGTTTTTACAAGCTCTCGATAACTTGTGTTAAAAACAGTTTTATCAATTTTCCTTGACTGTGACAATGATTAAAAATTTAATTTAATTTCCCACCACCCTGATATAAACTTCAGCTTTTGTAATGAGAGATTATCCCTAATCACCATCTGCCTGCTGATTTGGATATTAAGGATCCCACAGCACTGTTTGAAGAAGAATGAAGAATTCTAATGTCCTGAACAGCATTCTTCTTGCAACTAGCAAAAAGGCCCAGATTATTTAGTCCTTCATCTCGTAGCCATTTTTGCAAAGTAACTCGTGCCGTGCTAGCTTAAACATCAGTAGTCATTGTGCTTCCAAAATTAATCCATTGCATGAAGGGCTTTGAGACATCTTGATGATGTGATAAGGTGCCAAAAGAAGTCTTCCTTATAAGTGTATCCGTTAATGTAATTAATATTGTCAGAGCATAGCAAGTCAAAGGGAGGGAAATCCATAATGGAATAATTATACTTGGATGATAATTGAAATGCCATTTTCATTTGCAGCATTTCTTTGTCGTCTTAGTGTTTCACTTTAGTGGCTACTCCATTCATAATTTGTCAAATATTATGAATAATTTCCAATTATCAGAACAGTTTCACAGCTGGCAGTCTAATCTTTCTAAAATGAGCATTAAAATTGTTCCTTAAGATATTTTGTATTTAGCCTTGGTCTTTTGTTTCTTTAAAAAAAACATAGTAATGAGTGGATTTGGCCTGGACTATCTACCTGCCGCATCTTCCTCCTCAGACAATACCTGGCATCAAGGTGGTACTCCTAGCAACACGTGGGCTGCCCCAGACACCACACTGGATGACTCGTCCACATTGCTCATGGACAGTTTCAAGGTATGATATCTCACTAGATTCCTTCCCCTACCCGATTCCTGTTTTCCTTTCCTGTTCTGAGAGTAATGAATAATGCTGGGATATGGTTCCACAGGTGGGAATAGCGCCTCCCTACTTTCCTTGGGTACGTATTCTTAAAATTTAATATTGTATAGTTTGTGTTGGTGGCCTTGTTCAATCATTGGGACCAAAACTGGCAATTATCATCCTGTCCAGATACTTCTAGTACGGTCACTAAAACGTAGGAACAGGAGTAGGCCATTTAGCCCCTCAAGCCTCTTCTGCCATTCAGTGAGATCTTGGCTGATGATCTACTAACTCTCTATATCCCATATCCCTTAATACGTTTGGTTAACAAAAATCTATTAATCTCAGTTTTAAAATTAAACTTTGACCTAGCTTCAGCTGCCATTTGCGGAAGTGAGTTACAAACTTTTACCACCCCTTTGTGCGTGCAAGCGTTTCTTAACTTCAACCCTGAATGGTCTGGCTCTTTTTAGATTATGCATCTAGTCCTAACCTCCCCAGCCAGTAGAAATAGTTTCTCTCTATCTACTCTATCTGTTCCTCTTAATATCTTGAAAAGTTCAATCAAATCATCCCTTAATCTTCCCAATTCCAGGGGCTGCAAACCTAGTTTGTGTAATTTGCCCTCATAATCTAACCCTTGGAGTTCAGGTGTCTTTCTAGTAAATCTATGTTGCACTTACTCCGGTTCCACTATGTCTTTCCAAAGGTGTGGTGCCCAGAACTGCTCTCAGTACTCCAAGCATGATCTAATGTATAGCTTTTTATAGCTGAAGCATGACTTCTACTCCATTGTATTCTGGACAGCAACATAGAGTCTAGCTCATTAAGATTTTTTCTTCTATCCCCCCAATACAGTGATGCTGAAGCCAGTTGTAGCAGCACAATCTGAGATCAGCAAATCTGGCACAGAACAGGCATTAAAACTCAATGCAAAAGACAGTGAGCTAGACTGTAAAGTGGGTGCAGACTTGGCTATTGCTTGTTTTACACGACCGCCCAAGACATGTATTAATCAAGTCTGAAAGTGACAAAGGCATCAATGATGGTTTCAGCAGCAGATTGGCTGAGGCAGAACTAGGTGGCTTTCATTGGGTGAAATTAAGTGGTCTCTGTTAAGGAGAGGATATGGAATCGAAAATTGAACTCAAGATCGAAGAAGATGCCAAGATTGCGATTAGTCTGACTCATCCTGAGTCAGAGACTCTGGTGGGGAATGAAATGGCAGGCAAGGGTACAGAGTCTGTCATGGCTTCAGTCTTGATATTGAACTAAAGGAAATCACTGCTCATCCCATGCTGAATAATGGACAACAGAGGCTGAGTGAAGTCAAGAACCACGTTGGAGAGGTAGAGTGAGTTTCATCAGCATATGCTTGGAAGCTCATCCCATGCCAGTTTAGATATTGTCGAGGGGTAACATGTGGATGAGGTACAGGAAGGAGCAAGAAAAGATCCTAGAGACTTCACAGATAAAGATATGGGAAGAGAAGCCCTTGTTAGAGATTCTCTGGCTATGATTGGATAAGTAAAAGCTGAACCAAGCACGGGAAATCCCACTGAGCTGGGTAACAGATGGAGACATTAGAGGAGAATGGTACAGTCGATGTGGTGTCAAAGGCTGCAGAGCAATTGAGGTTTAATGCACCACGCTCTCAACCACAGAAGCAGTCATTTATGACTTTGATTAGGGCCGTTGTGAGCATGCGGCAGAGCAAAAGCTTGATTGGGAAAATTCAAACAGGAAATTGCAGGAAAGATGGGCACAGATTTGGAAGGCAACAAGAGATGTTCAAACACTTTGGAAACAGAAATTTTAGATGGGAATGTAGCTTGCAAGGACAGAGAAGTCATGGTTGGTGTGATTAACTAAAGGGAATGAGGGAAGATGGGAAAGAAAATAATGAGTTGAACATTTGGGGTTATAACAAGAGGATGTCTGACAAAAGGTTTAGTTTGGTGTAAAATGGAAAAGTGAGGGAGCAGCAGAGGCAGCTAAATGGATGATCTCAGGCTTAATGACAAAGAAGTTCATGACCTCCTTGTATTTGTTGTTGGAGATTAGAGTGGAGGGGGGGCAGTGGTTTAAGGAGACTGCTGATAATGGAGAAGCCAAGTGTTATTTTTACTCTCCAGAGTGATCCTGAAGTGTTAGGTGGATTTAGCATAGGAGAACATGACCAGTTGGCACCCAATATGGCTCAGCTAGACCTGCTGATGAATGGCCAAACCAATTGTGGCAACTGCACATATGTCTTAGACTTAAGGGAACAATGGAGGGGACCATACCAGGGAAAATTCCTGGGATAGGGAAGAATGAAGATTTGGCTGAGATCAAGACCATCAAAGGTGAGGGAGTAGTTGATCAAATTGACAACTATAGAAGTATCATTGTGAATGGAAGACCAACACAAGATGGTTGATTTTGAAAGTACTGTCCCAAATTACTTGGAGCATTTTTTTCCAAGTACGAATACAAAAGAAATTGAGTTGTAAGTGTATTTAGATGGTTAACACTTATTCCCTCAATCAACAGCATCAGAACAGTTATCTGATCATTTAGCACATTGCTGTTTGTGAGGCCTTGTTGAGTGCAAATTGGCTTCTTCATTTTCCTACAACATTGACCAGAAGAAAGAACTAATTAGCTGGGAAGCATGTCCTGAGGACATGAAAGGTGCTATATAAATACAAATTTGTTCATTCCTTCTGGAATAAAGTTACTAGTGAAAGTAGCCTCTTAAAGAGTAGTTAAATGATCAAGTTGTTAAGACTGCAACCATATTTCAAGATACCCTAAAACAACACAAAAATTAATATAGTAGGTATGACAGTTTAGTTTGCTTATTTTACTGGATTGATAATCTAGAGTCCTGGACTAACAAAGCAAAGAATGAGAGTTCAAATCTCATAATGACAACTTGAGAATTTTGAATCTTTTTTTTTTAAAAACCTAGAAATAAAACATAAAACATGTAGCTGTCAGATCGCCCTAAAAGCCCAGTGGTTCACTAATGTTATCTGTGGAAGGAAACCTGATGTTTTTGCATGGTCTGACCTATGTGCAGATCTAGTCACATACCAGAATAGTCGACTCTTAGTTGGCCACTGAAGTAGCCTAGCATGCCACTTCACTTGTATTAAACTCGGGCACAAAATTCTGGCCTTGAGTTACTCCCTCATTCCAAAAATGCATTAATAAAATATACCGTTGCATTAAGGGCAAGCTGAATATAAAAATGATTTCATACATTTTATTTCTCTTTGATAATGTTTTCTAGAATGCAAAATTTCTTGCAATTTTTGGTAATGGCACCCTGTGTCCTACAATAAACTACCAATTTTGGGTTAAGTCAGCAAATGTGACATTAGTCAAACAACATTTATTTAACTAGTAGGAGTTTTGTCTCCGGAAAGAAAACTTCCTCTGTTGGTTAGGGTGGGCATGCTCAGTGTCTGTACTGTTACTCCTTTACTCAAAAGTATTTTTCTTTATAGGCTGTTAAATTTTGATATATTGGTTTCTTCATTCTTTTTCATTCCCTCATCCCCCTTCCCTTTTCAGTCAATCTGGTCAAGTTCAATGATGCATCCTGGACCATCTGCACTGGAGCAGCTGCTAATGCAGCAGAAACAGAAGCAACAGCGAGGACTCGGCACACTGAACCCACCACACTGAGAGGCACAATGGCATGACCGGTGAATCCAGGTTTCACAACTCAAGGCATGTTGGGTTTGCATTACAACCCACGGTCCCCTGCAGGTGGCAGCCCTCTCTCCTCTGTTTTCTTGCTGATGAGAGGGCGTAAGCACTCCACCAGTGCTGCGTGTGCACAAAGCTGCTGCTGAGGAAAAAACAAAAAAGAACATTACATGCTTCCTGTCACTTCCAGAGGAAGGTCCATCACCGGCCTCACTCAGTTATCTCCTAGACACTTGATTCTGCTCAAAGATCTCCTATGTTCTTCTCCATTTTATACATCTCTAATATGGTTGGGCAATGAAGGGAGATGAGATGGGGAAGGAAAAATCAAGTGGGCTGAAGTAGTGTTGCATTGTAAAAAAATAAAATACGAGGAGAATCAACTAATGAATGCTCTGCTAGTGAGGACGTGGTTACGTTTTTTAAATCCTCTATCATCTTGGTTTTTGAGAGTGATCATTTTCTGCTCTGTTAAGGAACAGGTGTGCTTGTAATCTCTAAATGTAGTGACACTGGCCCATTTGTCAGCTTTCCTCAAACCTATTACATAAGGATGTGTGGAGGCATTCTGTTAGTGAATTTATATGAAGGCAACTTTTCAGACAGGCAAGGGTTTTGTGTGTTTGAAAACAGCTTCACATCACTGCACCTTTAGCTAATAGATTTTTTTAAAGGAAAAAACTAGTTGTTAATGTCAATAGCTGCAGTAGTAATTACAATATTAAATACTTGTGATACTGTTCTGTAGCAGTCCTAGCTAAAATGGTGATGAGACGTACAGCAGAGAGCTCTGCTTAAAACAAAAAAGCAGTAATTGCTAAGGATTTTAAATTAGTGGTTTTTGATTATAACAGTAGCTATAAATTTTACTATAGCATACCAACCTTGAAAGGGGTTAATTTATCTATTTAGTTCTAGTTCAGGCTTCTTTTAATTACTAGATAAGAACAGCTTTTGTCGGCTTCTGTCTGATGGTAATTTTTATTCCCAATTTGGCAGTGTCTTTCAAAGTGGAAAAAGGGTCCAGCAATGCTGCTGGTTCAGCAAAACGGGGCACAAAGCAGGTGTGAGTAAGTGGGCCACTTGTACTTGTGGGTGTGTGTTGCTGCTTGTGGCCACCTGCTACTCCCATTTACAATTTAAAAAAATATATGAAAAGCATGGGTCATACACTGTGGTCATCATATCAGTAAAAGTTTCAGGCTCTTGAATGTAACAAACATTTCTGTCCTTTGAGCTTTGTGGAAAGATCTGAATGTATCGTTTGCAGACTCACATGGAAAATGCCTGTTAAAGCCATTCTTTAAGTCACATAATGAAAATATTTTCAGTCAAAACTCGATATCAATTGAATTTCTAATGGCAAAAGCTGATGTAACACTGTGTAGGGACACATTTCTTTCTGTTCTTATTTTGGGGTGGAAGAGTTACATGTCTGAGTTACTGAGAACTGTTCAAAACCAATGTCTCATATGCTTGTGGGGGAAAGTATGAAACTCAGGTGGGTGCTAGGACAATTCAGGCCAGGTTGGTATGAAGTGCAACACTAGGAAGAAGTGGAGAAAAAGATTTTTTTTTGAGGGAAATGGTGTATAACAACCTCTTCACGGTAGTAAAGACCTACAGATTGAAAACAACTAAGACAACTCCCACACTGAGTTTAAAAAAAAAAGTCAAACAGTGCTCTGCAAGTCAAACAGAAGCGCAGCTCCACAGCCAACCCACTGAAACATTCCACCGTTCTGGTCACCTAACTCTAAAACTACTCTGGTACTGAATCACCTTGTCTCCCCCAGGTCTATTCACTGAGCTGACAAGTCCCAGACGGTTAGCAAAAGTACCAGGGCATGAATTCACATCCTGCATGCATGTATGCTGTTCGGAATAATTATATTTCTGGGGAACAGGAGCACTGCAAGAAAGATTATAGGGCCCTTGGAAGAAAAATGGTTTCTGTTCTAAGCTTTTGTGTTCATGTCTTTTTTGTGTAAGAACTTGTGCAGCAATTGCTGGAATCAGCTTTGCCTTCAATAAATGAAACCATGTTCTAAATAAAACTGTTTGTTTAATCACTTGTTCTTCTGTGCAGAGTGTTTTCCTTTAAGGATGATCCTTGAAGGAAAAATCTACAAACATTGGTGTGGTGCTAAACTTACATTAAATACTGTTAAACATGCAAGATATATTGTGTTGTGTGCTATTTAAATTTTCATAGTTGTCTACATTTTTTTAAGTTATACGGAGCAGAAGTCAGCCAGGGTTCCTGGCTGCTATGTAGTGAACCCAGCTAGAAAAGGTTGAGGATTGGACTTAGTTGTAATATCTCCAGAATTGAATAGCATAGCAGAACACACTCTGCTTGTATATGTTATGGCACAGCCAATGGTAAATGCTGAGCTGCTCAAATCCCAAAGGAAAACTTGAAACAACTGCCACAATCGTTTTGCAATTTGTATATTTATTTTGAGATGCATACATTGAACTCAGTAGCAATAAGTTCGCCAAGTCTTAGAGGTTTTTTTTACAAAACTAAATTAAACATTTATCAGTAAAAGAAAAAGACTTTAAGCGTATACATAGGTCTACAAATTACTACTATGATAACTCCTAGCTCCTTTGATTAATCTAACTCCGTTAAGGCAGCAGTAAAATACAGATTTAAACAGACCAAGGCAAAGCACACCCTGGACAATCGAATTCAAAGTGAGTTTTTCTCAGCTTCGGTTCCTTGACAGCTGCCTGAGGCTTAGATGTTGGAGGCTTTTCACACTTGTCTTAGATCTTAAAATGCCTGCCCTTGCATACTGCCTTCTCTCCTTTATACATATTTTCCCCTTTGAATGCAAATTCCCACTGTTTCATTATGTCTATGGACTTTACCTCTCTAATAATAAAAATTTATCATTCTAACTTTACCAGTAATCTTTGGGAAAAATAAACACACTTTCTTAACTTCTGGCTAGGTGTAACGTTTCACCCCCTCTTTTGAATTCAGGCTACTCTGGTTAATTTAAAAATACAAATGTTCCCTTTATACCTCACATTCTAAAACTTCACCTGTGTTTACTTATTTAGTATTTCAAACCTAGCTTGTCTTATTACATCAAAGCCTTCAGACCAGCTGTCCTTAATTCAATTAAGTTCCCCCTCCCTCCACACAGACCATAGATACAGACCCAATTATTACTCTACAATAGATTCCAATAACATGAAAATTATTATATCCTCCTGACATACATAAAGGATGGTCACTTGGTTGAAGTACCAAAACTAGTAGCTCATGAACTTTATTTCAGCTGTGACTCAGTTGGTAGCACTCTACCTGAGTCAGAATGTTGTGGGTCCCACTCTGGGACTTGAGCACAAAAATCTAGATTGATACTTCAGTATAGTACTGAGGGAGTGCTGGACTGCTGGAGGTGCTGTCTTTCATATGAGATGTTAAACCGAAGTCCGTCTGCATTCTCAGGTGGATTCAAAGGCACAATTTTAGACAGGAGTGTCCTGGCCAATTTTCATCCTCAATCAACATCACTTTTTAAAAGCAACATGATTGTTTTTAAATTGCTGTTTGAGGGAGATTGCTGTCTGCAAATTGGCTGTCATGTTTCCTGCATTACAATAGTGACTACACTTCAAGTATACTTAATTGACTGTTAGGAACTTTAGGATGTTCTGAGCTCGTGAAAGGCACTATATTTTGCCAGCAGAAGTAACTTATTCTTTAAAAAAAAGCATTCCAAAAAATCACATGAGGCTTGTAAAGCTCAGCAATGATTTGAATAACCAAATGTGTTGAAATTTAATATATTTGATTACAGAATAGTGAAATTTGACACCATGAATAACGTTTGTTTAGCCAGTTCTTTGAGTTTGCACATCTTCTTAAAAACATGAATGCAGTCCAGAGAGCCATTAAGTGGCGCAAGGGTTTAGATACTGTACAACCTACTTGCAGTGATCCTCAGCATTAATATTGCTTTGCATTGGCTGATAGTGTTAACATTACTGAAAAAAACGCAAGCAGAAAATGTAATGCAGACTGCAAAATCTGTTGGAATCTTCAACATCTATTTGTGTAACATTATTAAAGCTATAGGAAAACGGGAACAAAGAGGACAAAACTGACAGAATTCCAAAACAGATTGTATTTATATGGTGCCTTTAATGTAGTAAAATGTCCCAAGGTACTTAAAGGGAGTATTATCAAACAAGAGGCAATATAAAATCAAGGGTACAATTCTAAAAGGGGTGCAGGAGCAGAGGGACCTAGGAGTATATGTGCACAAATCATTGAAGGTGCAGGTTGAGAAAACAGTTGTTAAAGCATCCTAGGATTTATAAATAGAGGAGTTAAATAAAGAAACAAGGAAGTTGTGGGTGAACCTTTATAAAAGGATGGTTTAGTCTCAACTGGAGTTTTGTTTCAAATTCTGGGTGCCACACTTCAGGAAGGATGTGAAGGCTTTGAATCTGAGTGTGCAGAAAAAGTTGAGAAGGGCTCCAGGGATGAGGTCATGTGAATAGTTTAGAGAAGCTGTGGCTGCTGTCAAAACAGGTTGAGGGATTTGATAGAGGTGTTCAAAAACATGAGGGATCTGGATAGAGTATAGTGGGATGGAAGAGTCGAGAATCAGAGAACACCGATTTAAAGTGATGACAAAAGAATTGAAGATAACATGAAGCAACGAATGGTTAGGATCTGGAATACACTGCCTGAGTGTGTGGTAGGAGGCACATTGAATCATGCTTTCAAAAGGGAATTGGATAATTATCTGAAGATGAAAATTTGGAAGCCTATAGGGAAAAGGCAGAAAGGTGGGACTTGCCGAGTTCCTCTTTCAGAGAGTTAAGTTGACATGACATGAGTGGCTGAATGGCCTCTGCTGTACCCATATAAAACTTTAAAATTTAACACCAAACCACTTAATGAGATCTTAAGGCAGATGATCAAAAACTTGGTCAAACAAGGTAGGTTTTTAATGAGTGTTTTAAATGAGAAATGAGTTTTAAGGAGGGAATTCCAGAGGTTAGGGCCTTGGCGCCAATGCTGGTGCAATTAAAATTAAGGATGCGCAAGTGACCAGAATTGGTGAAACACATTAAAAGTTGTAAAGTTGGAGGTGGCTACAGAGAAAAGGGGGCAGGGTGGTGAGGACACAGTTGTAGAGAAATTTGAAAACCAGGATGAGAATTTTAAAATTGAGCAGTTGTTTAACTGGGACCCTTTGTACATTAGCGGATGGAACTAGATGCAAGATACGACACAGGCAGAGTTTTGAATAATGAAGCTTTCATTATGGAAGATGGGAGGCTGATCAGGACTGTTTTGGAATAGTCAAGTCTAGAGGTAACAGGCATGGATGGGAAATTCAGCAGCAAATAAGTTGAGGCGAGTGATGTTAGGGAGGTGGAAATAGGCAATTTTAGTGATGGTGTGGATATGAGGTTGGAAGCTCATCTTGGGGCCAAATATGACACCAAGGTTATGAACCATGGTTCAGCCTCAGACAGTTAATAGGGAGAAGGATGGAGCTCATAAGGCTGAGAAATGGATTTATAACATTTTGGTTGTACTTTTTGTAGTCATGACTTTGGGGAGAAAAAAAGCATTATCAATATCTGTAGCCACACATAAAGGGAAGACATTAGGTACGATTGTTGGTATAAACCTGTTGCTGTCTCTGAAACAAGTCATGTTAGTACTTTAGCAACAGCCCTGAATTTCAGAACAAGTTGTCTTGACCTGCCCAATTTTTATTTAATACAGTGTCAAAGAAACTGACTGTCAATAAATTTGAATATCCTGGACCACCTTCTTTAACATAGAGAATACAAGGAACTACAGTTTACTCTGTATGCTTGCAAAATCGAAATGCATTGTTAACCTTTTGCTAACAGAAAAAAAAATTGGAATTATAGGATTTTTCTAATAATTTCATTCACTTAGTAGTTTGAATCAGGGAAGATGGCCAATGTGATCAGTCATGAAAAGGACAGGTAGGTGATGCTGGATGCTGTAAACCTGTTCGTCTTTTGCAGTGAGAAAAATACTCTCATTGCTAAGTAAGCAATCAACAACTCATGAATGAGAGAGCAAAACCAATTAATCTGATCCATTATGGGTTCATTTATATAAAGTTACTACAAATAATATATAATGTTTTGGAATCTACTTCACGATTCCCTCAAATTAAAAATTGTAATTAGATTTTTTTTTAGTCACTTGAGAACAGAATGAGTAGAGCAGCTAGACTTTGGTTTCTTGCTCATAATCATGACTGCAACTAAGGGCTTTCAAAACAAACATTTTTGGAAATTTTGGAATTTTGAGTAGTGCAAACTTATATTAAGTTATACTGCCATACAACACAATATTCAAAGGAAACTCAGCATTTTCCCAATCCTTTGGCAGTAGTCACAAGCCCAAACACAAGTTGAATCAATTTTGAGTGTGGATAAAACAATTTTAAAAATTCAAACCACTAAACACCTTATCTGTAGATAATCCTTCTAAAATAACCCTAGGAGAAAGGGGCCACTTCAAAATCAGCGCACATTTGCATGTGTTTTACATTCCCGAATTCAGAATTTCCATCATGCTTAATTCTTTGACGAAAGTTGCTGGGAAGATGCCTGTGTTTCCTTCACATTGTCCTTCCAGCCAATTGCTGTTCACTGTGAAAGCAAAGTCGTGAAACTATGTTTAAATACAGATCTGAAATGAGATACCGGAGAGATTTCCAAGCTTGATGACTTCAAAGAAAAGTACGTTTGTGACTATCAGTGTATGAATGTTTAAACTTATATTTGAATGTTAGAATTTATTTCATAGATTCAGAATTTCAGAACAAGCCTTCAGTTCTACTTTTGCTAACTTTCACAATATAGACATATACATTAACAACTGTCCATGTTTGTTCCTTTTCAAAAATGCCAATGCTAATTTTAGGCTTCCATGGATAAATAGAGGCTAAGATCAGGATAAGGAAAGCTAAGAAGGTGTATGGGGAAACAATTTTTAAAAATATCAAAAGGGACAGTAGAGTACATCAGTAAATAAAACTATTAAAAACAAGTGAGTACTCTTAGGAGAAAATTGTCCATTTGAAATGAGCAATAAATGGCATTGGTATTTCAGAAATACTTTGCATCAGTCTTTACTAAGGTAAATATCTTCACAAGATTAATTCTAAAGTGGCTGAGTGTAGAATGAATGCTATTATGGACATTTTAGATAAGTTAGTTAAGCTAAAAGAAGACAATGTGCCATTGCCTGACAGGATACGTCTTAGGATCATGAAGGATGATAGTAAACTAGATTAAAAGTTGGAAGGGAGAGAGAAAGTAGGAGTTTAGGGCAGTTTTTGCAAAGTGGACAGTGGTGTTCCATAGGATTCAGTTCTTAGGGCACTTCTGCATACTGTGCATATCAATAATTGTATATGGACCTAGAGGGAGTTGTGTTGAAATTGGCATGTGTACCCATGCCACTTGCTCAAGGCCAACCCCAAACTGCAAAGGGATATTAAGGTGAGTAGAATGGATAAAGCTGACAGATGGAATTCAATGTCAGTAAGATTTAGATTATGCATTTTCATTAAAATAAATGACAGCAGTGATTATATTCTGAAAATGAGTTCAGAGCTGTGAAATAACAGGGATTTAGCAGTACAGGTTCCCAGGACATTAGAGACATCAACTCCAGTTAATAAGGCTATATAAATAAAGTAGCTAATTTTATGCAAAGAGTATAGATTATAAAATTATATAAGATATTAAGAGCTCAGCATGCAGTGCGTGTCAGCTGTGGCTCAGTTGGTAGCACACTTGTTGCTGAATCATAAGGTTCTGGGTTCAAGTCCCACTCCAGGCCTTAAGCATGCAAATCCAGGCTGATGCTCCAGTGCATCTGAACTGTTGTATTCTGAACTGCCACCTTTCATATGAGATATTAAACCCAGGCCTCATCTGCCTGCTTGGGTGGGTGTAAAAGATCTCATGGCACTACTTTGAAGAAGAGCAGGTGAGTTATCCGCAGTGACCTGGCCAATATTTATACCTCAATCAACATCAACAAAAATCGATCAATTGGTAATTATCACATTATTTGTGGGAGTTTGCTGAGTGCAAATTAGCTGCCACGTTTCCTACATTACAGCAGTAACTACACTTCAAAAAGTACCTCATTGGCTGCAAAGCATTTTGAGATGTCCAATGGTCATGAAAATGTATAAATGCAAGTGTTTTTGCAGCATAGAAAGGATATTTAAAGAGGTTACAACTTAATTTACTAGATTGCTAGGTACAAGCAAGAAATGAATATGAAAAGCATGCAAAAGCTCATCGTTTCATTAAAATGACATGGGTATTTAAAATTATAAAAGGATTGAAGGAGACAGCTTCTAGTGGTGTAGGTATTAAGGTCATGGGGTCATAGATACAAGATTAAATGTAGCATTTAGAACAGAGCAAAAGAAGTTACTTTAGTTATGAGGCAGTGAAATTAATTTTTCATGCACTTTCATCAATGTTACAGTTCACCATTTAAATTAATGATTAAGACTTTGAAATCAGAGACAATTTCTCAGTTAAGGAACTGCAACAAATTGGGGTCAATAGTCAACACCGAGAAGGACTGCAACAAATTACAAGATGACAAAATTTTAGAATGGGCATCTAATTGGCAAATGAATTTAAACAAGTGTGAATTTGGTAAGAAACATGAGATCACATGTTGGAAAGAATCTAAATGGTGTAGAGGAGCAATGCATTCTGAGAATACAAATATACAAATCACAGAGTAGCAATGCAGATTTGGATTTCCAGCATCCGCAGTTTTTTGTTTTTATAGCAATGCAGATTAATTAGGCCTAACAAAAGCAAAGAAAGCAACAGTATATTTCTAGAGTGAAAGCAGAATTTAATGCTGACGATTGAACCTTGGTTAGATCTGAGTACTGGTCACCATATTATACAAAGGATACAGAGGCACTGGAGATGGTGCCAAAAGATTTACAAGGATGATACTAGAATTAGGAGGTTATATTTATCAGGAAGGGATTGACAGGATCTGTCTCTTTCCTCTTTAAAAATAAATGCTGAGAGGTGACCTAACAGAGGACTTTAAAAATTATGAAAAACTTTGATAGAGTAGACGGTATGTTTCCAGCTCTGAGAACCACCAAAACTAGTGGGCATCAATGTAACATAGTCCGTGACAATGTTCTTTGGAAGCTGCTCAGCCATGAGTCCCTAAACACACCATGCACAAGTTGGCCCTTTAAATGCCCATGCAAAAAAAAATCTAAGATGGCCACACACTTAAATAAATCATCTGCGTGCTCCAAAAAAAATTAGAAGGAACTTTGATCAGCAAGACGTTAACATGAAATTCAGTGGTGAGCATGTGGAACTTGCTAGTTGAGATGAGTAGAATAGATGCAATGAAGGAGAAACTGGATCAGCACCTTCCACATTCTATAGGTAAGGAAGCTTCTCTTGAATTCATTAGCGACTTTCTCATATTTATAGCCTCTAGTTTTGGACTCCCCAGAAGTGGAAACATTTTCTCCACATCTAACCTATCAAACCGTATCATGATTTATCGGCTCAACTCTCAGCCTTCTCTTGGCTAAAGAACTGCAGTTTCTCCTCTTAAGTATATTCTGTGTTCTGGTATCTTTTGTGAATCTCTTTGTACTTACATCAATGCCTGTATAACCTTTTCATAATGGGGAGATCACTGTACACTTCTCTGAAGTGTGATCTACTCAAGTTTCGAAACAAGTTTAACATAACCACACAGGCCTTGTGAAGCTGAAGTCCTCCCTTCACACTGAGTATACCCTCCATTGTGATGTGTGACACTACCACTGTGCTAAATGAAATAGATTCAGAACAAACCTAGAAGCTCAAATCTGGGCAGTCATGAGGTCCTGAAGGCCATCAGCTGCAACAGAATTGTATTCAACCACACTCTATAACCTCATGGCATGGCATATACCTCATTCTACCATTAACATCAAGCCAAGGGATCAACTCTGATTCAATAAAGAGTGCTGGAGGGCATGCCAGGAAAAGCACCAAATGTATCTCAAAATGTGTCAACCTGGTGAAGCAACAACACATGGCTACTTGCATGCCAAACAGAGGTAGAGCAAAGTGATCCCATAACCTACAGATCAGATCAGTTCTGCGGTCCTGCCACATCCAGTCAGGAATGGTGATGGACAATTAAGCGACTAATGGAGGAACAGCCTCCACAAATATCACCATCCTTAATAATAGGGGGGCAACATATTAGCGCAAAAGGTAACGTTGAGGCATTTGCAACCATTTTTAGCCAGAAGTGCCAAGTGGGTGATCCATCTTTGCATGCTCCTGAGGCCCCAGCATCACAGATGCCAGTCTTCAGCCAATTCAATTCACTTCATGCGATATGAAGAAATGGCTGAAGGCACTGGATAGTGCAAACGCTGTGTGGTCTTACAACACCCCAGCAATAGTACTGAAGACTTGTGCTCAAGTGACACTTACACTGCAATAAGCTGTTCACTGATGCTCAGTTTGGGTTTCACCAGGCCACTCAGCATAGCCTTGCCCCAAACTTGGACAAAAGAGCTGAACTCAAGGGGTAAGGTGAGAATGACTGCCCTTGATGTAAAGGCAGCATTTGATGAAGTCTGGCATCAAACCGCCCTGGCCCAACTGGAGTCAATGGGAATCGGGGAAAACACTCCACTGGTTGGAGTCATACCTAGCACAAAGGAAGATGTTTGTGATTGTTGGAGGTCAATCATCTCAGTTCCAGGACATCACTGCAGGAGTTCCTCAGGGTAGTATCCTCGGCCCAACCATCTGCAGCTGCTTCATCAATAACCCCTCTATCAGAAGTGGGGGTGTTAACTGACAATTATACAATGTTTAGTACTATTCACAACTCCTGTGATACTGAAGCAGTCTATGTCCATGTGCAGCAAGGCCTGGACAACATTCAGGCTGGGGTTGATAAGTTGCAAGCAACATGCACACCACACAAGTGCCAAAAAATAACCATCTCCAACAAAGGAGAGTCTAACCATCTCCTTTTGATATTTAATGGCATTACCATCACTGAATCCCCCACTATCAACATCCTGGGGATTACCATTGATCAGAAACTTAACTGGACCAGCCATACATATACTGTGGCTACAAGAACACATCAGAGGTTGGGAATTCTGAGGTAAATAATTCACATTCTGACTCCACAAAGCCTGTCCACCATCTACAAGGCACAAGTCAGGAGTGTGATAGAATACTCTCCACTTGTTTAGGTGAGTTAATAAAATTCAATAAAGTTGGTCAAGCATGAGCTTCCTTTTTGCAACCTGTGCTGATTACACTATTTCCCTTCCAGGTTTAACAGTTGAGGCAACGTCTATTGCAACATTCAAAGTTAGATTGAATAGGTGGGTGAGGAATTGAAGAGATAATGGCTACAGGGTGAGTAAGTACGATTAGAACTATTTGCTGACATGGGCCATAAATGGCAATTTGGGCTGAATGGCCTGTTTCCGTGTTGCAACTTCTTTATGTTTCTATGTATTGATGTGAGTGACTGTTTTTCTGAAATCAATAGTTGAGGGGATTTTCATTTTTTTTAACATAAACAGTAAAATATTATAGCTTTTGTGAAGTTGAACAGTCAATGCAAATATACAAAGGACTACTTCAGGTGTAAGTATTTTATCAGATGCTACATTTACAAACTATGACCAAAATAACTAGTCCAAAAAAATTACATTGGAGGGATTGCCAATAAAAGGTCATGATAAATATTTAATACTTAAGGAGCTTATGGTTCTTACCTTCTGCTAAGACTTGGATTATATCTCCTTCATGAAAGCCCAGATCATAAGGGACAGATACCTCATAATCATACAGTGCCACTACCTGGTGTGGAAAGATGAATGAATTTGAAAATCTCAGGTTACTTAATACTCCCAGGCTTGAGGCTTGAGAAAAATAACAAAAATAAATATTAAAAGTCTGAATATAGAAACATATGAATAAACATCTCTTACCTCCAGAAACTTGCACCAAATGCTCAAACGCTGATTTCTGACCTCAATCCATGCATTCTTCATTTTAGTTTCACTGGTAATGGAAATGAGCTCACCATTCTCTTGTGACTTGTAACTGAAAAGAAGAATCATTAGAGATAGAAAACACATTTTTAAAAACGTCAAAGGCTTTGGGTAAACAGGTCACACATTTGTGGTCTTTTTTGTCCTACGCTGCCCCCACCCCACCCCACCAATTTCGCAGTTCCCAGCACTTACAGCATATCTGTATATCTCTTCTCTTAAATGGACAATATATTTATATAGACAGCCTAATCCCAACATTGGTATTTTCATGCTCTTAAACTTCTACAAATGTCGGCAATTTTATGTCAAAGGCTAAAGATAATAGAAGTAAGCAACAGTATTATAAAAATAGGATCAACTGGCGAACAACAGATAGACTTGGTCTCAATGGCATGTGGAACTATATAGGAGAGTGAACTTCAAATGACTGACATGTTCGCCAATTTATGAGCAGCATTTCAAAATCTCAAGCAATTTACTTTAAAAGCCGGTGGGAGTGTTCAACCTAAATCACCAAATTGCTACCAAAGCCAAACTGGCACTAAGTGAAAAATAAGGGCAGTAACAGGAGTATAATTATTGTCAAAATCACAAAGATGCCTTTTAGTGGGTTTTTGCAGTTCTTAACATGGAATAACATAAATATCCAATAAATAGCAGTGGAAATGCCCCTCAAAAAAGAATTTTGATTTAACTGAGCAGAAATTTAAATGCGTAACCCAAGAAGAAATTAAATCTATGGATGCTAAATATGAGCAAGTAAGTTAGATCAGCTAAATCACTTTTTATTTTGATATTCTTATGATTTGTACATGTTTCTAAAATTGACCTGGGATAAGAATAGACCATTCCATTTGTGAAGCTTGTCGTCTTTGATGGATTACTATTTTACAATTTTCATTACATAGTCAATAACAATTAGCATCATCTTTTTTCAGCGCCTGCCTTTTAACCTTCATCCAAGAGAACTATAATGGGCTGTTTTGAAAAAATTCATAGACTCAACATTCACTTTGTAAAGTGAGAAGCATATCTTCACAATGAAAGAAGGGTCATCTGACTTGAAACGCTAACATTTTCCACACATGTTGCCTGACCTGCTGAGAGTTCCCAATAACCTCTGTTATTTCAGATCTTTTTCATATTCAGTATTTGCGTAGAATTAATCTAACATCTTGAATTCCTAATCCATACACCCTAAAACCCCATTTATTTTATTAATCCCCTTCTCAAAGTACAGAGCCATGTGCAAAAGGGCTTTGCTAAACCTTTTTCTTGCCACAGCAAGATTAAGTTTGTGATGAGATTGATAATGGCAAAGAAGCCAGAAGGAAAAGATGTTAATGGGGTGTTGAAAAAGGCATATGGGACACTTGCCTTTATCAATCGAGGCATAGATTACAAAAGTAGGGAGGTCATGTTGGAATTGTATAGAACCTTAGTGAGGCCACAGCTGGAGTACCTTGTGCAGTTCTGGTCGCCACATTATAGGAAGGATGTGATTGCACTGGAGGGAGTGCAGAGGAAATTCACCAGGATGTTGCCTGAGATGAAACATATAAGTTATGAAGAGAGGTTGGATAGACTTGGGTTGTTTTCATTGCAGCAGAGAAGACTGAGGGGCGACCTGATTGAGATGTACAAGATTATGAGGGGCATGGACAGGGTGGATAGGGAGCAGCTGTTCCCCTTAGTTGAAGGGTCAGTCACAAGGGGGCATAAGTTCAAGGTGAGGGACAGGAGGTTTATGGGGGGTGTGAGGAAAAACATTTTTACCCAGAGGGTGGTGATGCTCTGGAATGCCTGCCAGGGAGGGTGGTGGAGGCGGGTTGCCTCACATCCTTTAAAAAGCACCTGGATGATCACTTGGCGCGTCATAACATTCAAGGCTATGGGCCAAGTGCTGGTAAATGGGGTTAGGTAGGTAGGTAGGTAGGTCAGGTGATTCTCATGTGTCGGTGCAGACTCGATGGGCCGAAGGGCCTCTTCTGCACTGTGATTCTGTGAAAATTCAAAGTCCAGTGAAACTCCTCATAACAAACTCTCTGTCTGCACTGTTCATTACACTTTCCCTCTGCCTCCACATCCAGGAAAAAATCCAGATCTTTTTAGTCAAATTTTAACAATACTGTCATTAGCAATAGCTGGGAATTTCCTAAGTTGCTTCTACTCCGCTAGCATGGTTTAATCAGAAATCCCATTAAGATGATTAGATACTCCTGCCACACTTTTGGTGAGATAACAGTGATAGAGCAGGAGCAGTTCACAGAAAATGATCAACAAATTACTCAAGTTCAAATCGTCTGTGAAGAAAAATAGCAACTGATGGTAATTCACCTCTGGATCCAAACAACTATAGACCTACTCAATGAAAGCATTGAATGGATGGGTGTGTCTTTGTAATGGAGCACATTTAACTTATTAAAAGTAAGTTTAAGTTAAAAGGAAGTTCATTTTCAGGCTTAGGTGATGCAGTGAGTAGGCACATTGTCCTTTCACCTCTGATTTTGAATTCAAATCATTATTTCTCTGCTAACTATAATAGCTCAAATGAAATGGGTTTGGACATGTAGGGGGT
Source organism: Carcharodon carcharias (assembly GCF_017639515.1). Taxonomy (NCBI): domain Eukaryota; kingdom Metazoa; phylum Chordata; class Chondrichthyes; order Lamniformes; family Lamnidae; genus Carcharodon; species Carcharodon carcharias. The sequence goes on from NC_054482.1 coordinate 47,555,895, forward strand.
ATGATCAAGAAGTTTGCAGATGACACAAAAATTGGTAGGGTGGTAAATAGTGAGGAGGGTAGCTGTAAACTGCAGGAGGATATCAATGGACTGGTCAGGTGGGCAGAACAGTGGCAAATGGAATTCAACCCAGAAAAGTGTGAGGTAGTGCACTTGGGGAGGGCTAACAAGGCAAGGGATTACACTATGAATGGTAGGACCCCGGAAAGTATTGAAGATCAGAGGGATCTTGATGTGCATGTCCACAGATCCGTGAAGGTAGCAGGGCAGTTAGAAAAGGTGGTTAGGAAGACATATGGGATACTTGCCTTTATTAGCTGAGGCATGGAATACAAGAGCAGGGAGGTTTTGCTGGAACTATATAAAATGCTGGTTAGGCCACAACTGGAGTACTCCATGCAGTTCTGATCACCACATTATAGGAAGGATGTGATTGCACTGGAGAGGGTGCAGAGGAGATTTACCAGGATGCTGCCTGGGCTGGAGGATCTGAGCTATGAGGAAAGATTGGATAGGCTGGGGTTGTTTTCCTTGGAGCAGCGAAGGTTGAGAGGGGTTCTGATAGAGGTGTATAAGATTATGAGGGGCATAGATAGGAAGGCACTTTTTCCATTTGTAGAGCGGTCAATAATCAGGGGCATAGATTTAAGGTAAGCGATGGAACGCTAAGTGGGGAATTAAGGAAATTGGTGGGAGTCTGGAACTCACTGCCTGAAGGGTTGGTTGAGTCAGAAACTCTCGTAACATTTAAGAAGTATTTAGATATTCACTTGGTTGCCATAGTCTCCAGGGCTATGGGCTAAGCACTGGAAAATGGGATTGGTGTGGTCAGATCTTTGTTGACTGGCTTAGACACGATGGGCCGAATAGCCTCCTTCTGTGCTGTAAATGTCTATGAGCCTATCTATGAGTCTATGCTCAATTCAATTTCAGGTAGGTGTAGCATCCACAGTGCAACAAGGGCCCAATTTGGAAGTGAATTGGCAGTGCCACTCTGGCTACCAAGGTGGTTTAAAGTGATGTTGGTGCAGCAGAAGATCAGAGTTGAAACAGAGTAGGGTAGAAAAAGTTTATTTTGCATCCAAGTTGTGCTTTACCTGATCCAAATAGCTGACAACAACTTTGAATATAAAATTTCCCAGCATTGATGATTCTTCATCTGATAAGTGCAAAAATTCAATGAAAAGTAAATGTGAAAAACAAAACATTTTTGTGGCAGTGTTAAATATATTTAAAAAGTTTCACTCATACCTCAGCCCAAGTCTTTTCTCAGGAAGATGAAGCTTCTTACCGATGACAGCCAACAGTTCACTATATGACAGCCTGGGTTTTACACGTATAGCTACTGTGTACTTGAAGTGCACTTTAACAATGGAAGATACCGGCATAGGGTGATCTTTGTTCTTTCCATGAGGAAGAAAATTGTAGATTGGTGACATTTTATATTGTACAGTCAGTAACTCAAATGGATTACATTGGTCAAATTATTGGCTTAAGAAAGGAATTAAAAGTGCTAACAAACCCCTCAGTCCTTGCTGTCTTTACGAATAATAATAATTCTTCATTTAGTGCTATTCCACAATTGAGATAAGGTAAGCTGTGTAGCAAAGACTGTCCTTCACCAGCCTTGTTACATGTGACTCCAGACCCACCTCAGTGTGATTGACTTTTAATTGTCCTCAGAAATAGCCTAGCAAGTCACTCAGTTATATCAAACTGCTACAGAAAAATTGGAAGAGTAAAAAAACCTGGTATCAACCTGGGCACTGAAACGACAAAGGCATACCCTGCCCAGTCAAGCCTGCAAAGTCCTTCTCGCCAACATCTAGGGACATGTGTTAAAATTAGGGGAGCTGGCTCAGAAATTAGTCAAGAAAATTATTGTTGATGAAATTCAATTAAGTTAATAGAAAAAAAAGTAATGCACAGCATTGATCAAAAATTCTGGTGCAAGATCAGTCTTGAAGTGAACTCTAGTTTGCTTCGCAGATGTTACCCGAACTACTGAGTATTTCCAGCATTTTGTCTTTAATACAGATTTCCAGCACCTGCAGTATTTTGCTTTTGCATTTCTCATTGCTGGTTCAAAATCCTGGAGCTCCTTACCCAACAGCACTGTGGAAGTACCTTCACAGCTGAGACTGCAGTGGTTCAAAAAGGTGTCTCACCACCACCTTTGCTAGGGAAATTAGGAATGGGCAATATTGTTGGCCTTGCTAGTCACACCCACTCCCAAGAATAAATAAATTTTAAGAAATTAAAATTCAGATCAAAACAATACCATTTTCCATTGCAGCAGAAAACCCTTTTCTACATATATAATTCTCTTCTCAGACAAAGAAATATCAAAGCATAAGAATCTGTGAAACGATTTACAGACCACCTCCTGCTCTTTGGAAGAGTGAAATACCCTACCTGTAACTTTAAAATGACTACATTGTTCTACCGCTGTGAAACTAAGAATCAACTTTTGTACTTAACACTGGGGTACCAGGATGACATGCAACTTGTTTTAATTGGTAACACTTTATGTAGTAGTTGTGAGTTCAAGCCCCATTCTAGAACTTCAGCACATATTCTAGACTACTCTAGTACAATAAATTAGGGAGTGCTATTTTAGAGGTGTTGTCCTTCAATTGCAATGTTAAACAAAGGCTGTCTAGTTCACATCAGCATTAAAGATCCCACTGCACTATACAAAGAAAAGCAGGGGTTTCTCCTAGTGACATGGCCAGCTTTCCTCCCTTAACCAACACCACCAAAAACCAATTATCTCTTTACTATTCGTTGTTATTTGCAGGTCACAAAATGATTGCTACATTTGCTACATAATAAGTCACATCTTAATTTGTCATGCATGAAGTACTTTAAGAATGTGATAATGTACAAAATAAATGCGCAGCTTAGTTTCTGTTTTCTGTAATACTTAAGTTGAAGTCCCTTACCACAATCTTTTTTGAATGTTCTATCACCTGTTGACTTGCATTGGTGCATGAGTTCTCATCTGAAAGATCAACAAATACATTTCTATGAATTTAACTCCCAACAGTCCATTAAATTTTTTTTGCTAACTTTGTAATTTTCTATTATGACATCACTCACTGCCATGTCGCTTAAACTTTAGGGCACTCTAGGACTTACTCATCAATGGCCATAGTCAATTCATCGTCAGACAACTGAACAGTAGCCATCCATTTCCCTGAATCATTATAAAATGAGTCTCAGGTTCCCATGCTCTTGATCCAACTCCATTTCCAGTACAAAAGTGGAGATGCAACATCTTTGAGGATGTTCAAAACCCCAAACTTATTTCCCAAGCAGCTGCACATGCAAAAACCTGAACACATGTAGTCGCTTCCAAAGCCAATTGACAAATGAAATTTTCTCCCTGAGAACTCAGAGTGCTGCCGACACCTATCAAACCATACCTTCAGCAGAGGAGGGATGAAGTGAAGGATCATAAACACCTGGAAAAACGATTTCCCCAAGGACTTTCAGTCCATGTATTTCCTGCAACCAGACACTAGACAAACTTCTGTTATAAGGCCTCTGTCATTGCTGTGTGGGAGGTCAAATTGCAAAGGGGTTAGGCCTTCTTCAGTTGAATGTAGAAGAATCACACAATGATACAACACAGAAGGAGGCCATTTGGCCCATTGTGACTGTGCTATCTCATTGGTAGAACTATCCAATTAGTCCTACATGCCCTGCTCTTTCCCCATAGCTCTGCAAATGGTTTTGATTCAAGTATTTACCCAGTTACACTTTGAAAGCTACTTGCATTTTCCAGCTCCCATTAATGACAGCTAGACTGGCATACACTCAGCATGTTTCCACAACAGTTAGTCCCATAAACCATAAGTCATTGTTAGAATGTACTGAGCCTCACAGTTTTAATTCTTAAAAGATTTTTGGCCATTTTGCTTTGCATATTTTACATAATTTGTTATGTCTGTAACTTTCTAGCTGATGCAGTTATGGTCACACCATTTGGTGAGACTCTGGACCTCCTCACCTTTCACACTGGCTGGTCTTTCAGGAGCTATTGTTGTGGGCGGTGCTGGGATATTGGGAGGTGGAGATTTTTCACCCTAATCAAAAAACACATAGAAAACATCATCTCTTTCGGGGTTCACGTTCTTTATACATGAGCTGAAATCTCTTTCGGGGTTCATGTTCTTTTTACATGAGCTGAAATAGGACTTTTTTCTAAAATAAATTATGAAAAGAATAACACAAAGTGCATTTTTAAACAAAATTCTGTTCAAATTTAAATCAGAAAATCCAGGATTTGCCTTATTTGGACAAATGTTACTAGTTCTTTACCTGGTGTCTACCTGGGAACATAACGGTTCAATTCTGGGAAGTAAAGAAATAAAAAACAAAAATACCTGGAAAAACTCAGCAGGTCTGGCAGCATCTGTGGAAGGGAGTACAGTTAACGTTTCGAGTCCGCATGACTCTTCAACAGAAATTAAATGCTGCTTGAACTGTATTTCTTGCTTGTGATTCAGTGACCATCACTGATGGTAGTAAAAGCACAATCTGTACTTCTCTTAAATTTCAATAGGCTGTTCAACCCCAAGGAGGAGAACCAGAATGGCAGCACAGCAACATGCATGCACTGCCAACAAAGGTCACTGGATAGCAATTGGGATTGTGATACTGAATGATTTTTCCTTTACCTAATCCAGGTGCACTGAATCCAAATATAGGGTTGCTACCACTGCCTGAAATATAATCAGCAAGAAGCAGGGGTTGAATATGACACTTTCCGGATCTACCTGGCCATGAGGGGAGCTTTTCAAGATCAAAAGAAATAGATAATGTTATTTTCTGCATCAAGCAGAATAGAACTTTTCTCTTATAGACATGCCACTCACAGTTTTACCTTTTCAGGTTCCAGTGGCTCCAAATAGTTGTAGGGAACTAATCCCGTCTAACAAACAAGAGAAAACACAGTCAGGAGATATCTATAACCAATGTACATCAAATTAAACCAAAATGGATTTACTCACATTAACAGCTAGGAAGATGTTTTAAAATTACTTGTTATGTCAAATGAAACACAAAAAGCAGAAAAAATAGCATAACAACTTCAAGAAATAGAACATCAGTATTTTATTGGACAATCATACAGATGGAATTCAGGTGTTTAAGAATGAGTTGAGTGCTCAAGGGAGGGGCAGAGCAGCATTTGTTGTGTTATAGTTCTATTGTAGCTGCCATGTTAACAAACACAGAGATAAAAACAAAAAACTGCGAATGCTGGAAATCCAAAACAAAAACAGAATTACCTGGAAAAACTCAGCAGGTCTGGCAGCATCGGCAGAGAAGAAAAGAGTTGACGTTTCGAGTCCTCATGACCCTTCAACAGGACTAGGTGAATCCAAGGAGAGGGGTGAAATATAAGCTGGTTTAAGGTGGGGTGGGGGTGGGGTTGGGTGGGGGGAGAGAAGTGGAGGGGGGTGGTGTGGTTGTCGGGACAAGCAAGCAGTGATAGGAGCAGATCATCAAAAGATGTCACAGACAAAAGAACAAAAGGACACAGAGGTGTTGAAGTTGGTGATATTATCTAAACAAATGTGCTAATTAAGAATGGATGGTAGGGCACTCAAGGTATAGCTCTAGGGGGGTGGGGGGGAGCATAAAAGATTTAAAAATAATGGAAATATGTGGGAAAAGAAAAATCTATATAAATGATTGGAAAAAACAAAAGGAAGGGGGAAGAAACAGAAAGGGGGTGGGGATGGAGGAGGGAGTTCAAGACCTAAAGTTGTTGAATTCAATATTCAGTCCGGAAGCCTGTAAAGTTGGAGATGAGGTGCTGTTCCTCCAGTTTGCGTTGGGCTTCACTGGAACAATGCAGCAAGCCAAGGACAGACATGTGGGCAAGAGAGCAGGTTGGAGTGTTAAAATGGCAAGCGACAGGGAGGTTTGGGTCATTCTTGCGGACAGACCGCAGGTGTTCTGAAAAGCAGTCGCCCAGTTTACGTTTGGTCTCTCCAATGTAGAGGAGACCGCATTGGGAGCAACGAATACAGTAGACTAAGTTGGGGGAAATGCAAGTAAAATGCTGCTTCACTTGAAAGGAGTGTTTGGGCCCTTGGACGGTGAGGAGAGAGGAAGTGAAGGGGCAGGTGTTACATCTTTTGCGTGGGCATGGGGAGGTGCCATAGGTGGGGGTTGAGGAGTAGGGGGTGATGGAGGAGTGGACCAGGGTGTCCCAGAGGGAACGATCCCTACGGAATGCCAACAGGGGGATGAAGGGAAGATGTGTTTGGTGGTGGCATCATGCTGGAGTTGGCGGAAATGGCGGAGGATGATCCTTTGAATGCGGAGGCTGGTGGGGTGATAAGTGAGGACAAGGGGGACCCTATCATGTTTCTGGGAGGGAGGAGAAGGCATGAGGGCGGATGCGCGGGAGATAGGCCGGACACGATTGAGGGCCTTGTCAACGACCGTGGGTGGAAAACCTTGGTTAAGGAAGAAGGAGGACATGTCAGAGGAACTGTTTTTGAAGGTAGCATCATCGGAACAGATGCGACGGAGGCGAGCGAACTGAGAGAATGGGATGGAGTCCTTACAGGAAGCGGGGTGTGAAGAGCTGTAGTCGAGGTAGCTGTGGGAGTCGGTAGGCTTGTAATGGATATTGGTGGACAGTCTATCATCAGAGATTGAGACAGAGAAGTCAAGGAAGGGAAGGGAAGTGTCAGAGATGGACCACGTGAAAATGATGGAGGGGTGGAGATTGGAAGCAAAATTAATAAATTTTTCCAAGTCCCGACGAGAGCATGAAGCAGCACCGAAGTAATCATCGATGTACCGGAGAAAGAGTTGTAGAAGGGGGCCGGAGTAGGACTGGAACAAGGAATGTTCCACATACCCCATAAAGAGACAGGCATAGCTGGGGCCCATGCGGGTACCCATAGCCACACCTTTTATTTGGAGGAAGTGAGAGGAGTTGAAGGAGAGATTGTTCAGTGTGAGAACAAGTTCAGCCAGACGGAGGAGAGTAGTGGTGGATGGGGATTGTTCGGGCCTCTGTTCGAGGAAGAAGCTAAGGGCCCTCAGACCATCCTGGTGGGGGATGGAGGTGTAGAGGGATTGGACGTCCATGGTGAAGAGGAAGCGCTTGGGGCCAGGGAACTGGAAATTGTTGATGTAAGGTGTCAGAGGAATCATGGATGTAGGTGCGAAGGGACTGGACAAGGGGAGAGAGAAGGGAGTCAAGATAATGAGAAATGAGTTCCGTGGGGCAGGAGCAAGCTGACATGATCGGTCTACTGGGACAGTTCTGTTTGTGGATTTTGGGTAGGAGGTAGAAGTGGGCCGTCCGAGGTTGGGCGACTATCAGGTTGGAAGCTGTGGGAGGAAGATCCCCAGAGGAGATGAGGTCAGTGACAGTCCTGGAAACAATGGCTTGACGTTCAGTGGTGGGGTCATGGTCCAGGGAGAGGTAGGAGGAAGTGTCTGCGAGTTGACGCTCAGCCTCCACGAGGTAGCGGTCAGTGCGCCAGACAACAACAGCAACGATAACAAACACATCTTGTTGAAAATGATCTCAATGACTTTCCTGTGCCCTGCACCATTCAGTCACATGATTTGTTTGGCGCAATGTAGACTAACATTAAACATTCAATAGTCCTGGAACTCTTGTTTCACAATGCCAAGGCCCAAAATAGGGATGCCACCTTATGTCAGGCCCAAAATGAGATCAAAGGTGAATGGATTGCAGCGGAGCCAGCCTCAATTTTGGTGAGTTCTGGTAGTTCTCAAGTTAGGCCACTAGATGGAACAGGGTTCAGAGGCCAGGAAGAGGAACAAGAAAAAACAAACTCCATAGTGTTTATTTCAAGTAAACCAGAGGCTGTTCAGTTTGTTTTCCTGTAAAGCTTCACAACAGATGCCCATTGTAACTAGTCCTTCACCCTTTCCTCCTACAGGAGCTTTTTCAGCTACAGGACAGGTACTGGTGCTAATTCTCGATTAAGATAATGGATGTTTCAATATGTGACATCCTTACCACATTGATGCTGGATCTGTAATGCTTAATCACATGACATGTTCACATGAGTTCTACTAATGTTACTGTATTTATCTTATAAAGGTTTTGTCCCCTGTAGCTGAGTATTTTTGCTTGTGGTTTCACACCAGTAGCTGTTGTGTGACATGTTCCAACAACCAGGAGGCCAAAGACAGGAAGCCAAGGAACCAGCATCCATCATTTTAGATCCCTTCCGAATGCTGAGAATTCCCAATTGCTGACACCCCTCCGAATGCAGAGACCTTTGAAATGCTCCGGCTTCCTCTACAGTGGGTCCCCACTCTGCTGGCAATGTCACTGAGCCGAAGGCTTCCCCTATAGCAGCCAGTGACATCATGAAGCAGGGTGAAGGGTTGGGGTGGGCAGCGCCTGGAGGTGATGCACTTTGGTGGGAAATTTAAATTGATGAATTTTAGGAAACTTGGTCACTCACTCATGAAGTCATGAGGAGCTAGGTCACTATGTCGCTTTTTTAAAATTATATTTTAGCTATTTTTTTGTCCTTCAATCTGAATTCTGAGGATTGGCTGCTCATTGTCTGGTGATTACCCTTTGTATTTTGCCAGTGCCGGTCAGTGAAATGACCCACCTGCTAATTTTGTTTTGATCTCATCCTACTATTTCTCACATTGTGGATAAAACTACCAGCTCTCTGAGTGGAGGGTTCACTCATGGTGGTCAATGCTAGGCTCTGAGTTATCTGTCTCCCATCAACAGAATACCAAAAATAAATTAAAAAAATAAATAAATAAGTGTTGAATATTTTGGTTCAGCTTCTGTTCTTTTTTTCAGATTTACTCATTGTTATTGATTATAAAGGCATTTTACTGGAAGGTTGCTTTGAACGTCATCAGATGTCTGCCCATGATTCCTTCATAAAATATTGTTGCAATAAAAGAATCTGAAATATGATTCTGGGACCACTGGCCAGCCATCTGCAACCTGTGATTTTATTCAGTCACTCATCATTTTGCTCTGGAGGTTGAATGCTCCTTAGTTAGAACTTGCCTCATTGTTGAACATGACTGTGGCCCAGTTGTCCTGTCCTTTCTTCAGCAGGAAGACTATATTTCCTGACTGTACTTCCAGCTCCCATCTATTACTTGGGATGAAGCTAAACAACACGCGGTGAGGTGCACCCTCCAGTGTCCTGCAAGGAAGGAGACATTTATAAAATCTAAAGTCAGACCTCTTTATGTCAGACCTCTTATGAGGTCTTTATGTTGTCTTTATGTCCTTTGTTCAATGTAGAATATCACAACAGTAGCCCATTTTAGAAGGTTTAGACAGTTTATCCCAATAAACTCCTTTTAAAGCCATTAGTGCTACATATGAACATACATACCAACATACAAATTATGAGCAGGAGTAGGCTATTCAACCCTTGAACCTGCTGCATCATTCATTAAGATCATGTTTGATCTGACTGTGGTTTCAACTCCACTGTCCTTCCTACCCTCTATGCCCTTTGAATGCCTTGTCAATCAATAATCTATCAAATTCAACATTAAAACTATTCAATGTCCCTACCTGGGGAAGACAGTTCCACAGATACACAATCCTTTGAAAAAAAAAATTGGGAGACCCTTTACTTTTAAACTGTGTCCCCTAGTTCTACTCGCTCCCACAAGGGGAAACTGTGGCACTGTCGACTTTCCAATGAATTATCTTACTATGTTTAATAAACTGTAGACTGTTAATTGAGAGGCAGAAATCTGTCTCAAGAAGGCAGGTGAACAAACCTCCAGTAAGGGGCTAAAATGATTAACTCTTCCAAAAAGAATGAAAAGAAAGAAGGACTTGCACTTGTCTAGCGCTTTTCATGACTACCAGATGTCTCAAATCACTTTACAGCTAATAAGGCACTTTTTGAAATGTGGTCACTGTTGTAATGTAGGAAATGCAGCAGCCAATTTGCACATAGCAAACTCCCACAAAAGGTGTTGCAATAATGACCAGAGGAGAATTCTGATATTTTTCAGGCTGAAGGAAGGTTTGTAGTGGAGTTTCCCAGGAGTCGGATTGGGACCCTTGCTTTTCCTGATATATGTTATTGATCTAGATCTGGGTATGCAGGGGACAATTTCTAAGTTTGCGGATGGAACAAAAGTTGGAAGCATTGTAAACTGTGAAGAGGACAGTGTGGAACTTCAAAAGGAAGTTGGTGGAGTGGGCAGATAGGTGGCAGATGGAGTTCAATGCAGAGGATTGTGAGGTGATTCATTTGGTGGGAAGGACATGGAGAGACAATATAAAATACGGGATACAGTTCCTAAGGGGGTGCAGGAGCAGAGGGACCTGGGTGTTTTTGTGCATAGATCATTAATGGTGGCAGGACAGGTGGAGAGAGCAGTTAATAAAGCATATAATATTCTGGGCTTTATTAATAAGGGTATATAGTATAAGAGCAGGAAAGTTATGCTGAGCTTATGTAAGACAGTAGTTAGACCTCAGCTGGAGTATTGTGTACAGTTCGGGGCACCACATTATAGGAAGGATGTGATCACATTTGAGAGAGATTTACAAGATTGATTTCAGGGATGAGAAACTTAATTTATGAAGCTGGGTTGGAGAGGAGAAGGCTAAGAGGAGATTTAATAGAGGTATTCAAAATCATGAGGGGGCTGGATAGAGTAGAAAGGGAGAAATTATTCACACTCATCAAGGGATCTAGAAGAAGAGCACACAGATTTAAAATGATTTGCAAAAGAAGCAAATGTGATGTGAGAAAAAACTTTTTCACACAGCGAGTGGTTCGAGTCTTGAATGCACTGCCTGGGAGTGTGGTGAAGGCAGGTTCAATCAAGGCATTCAAGAGGGCATTAGATGATTATTTGAATAGAAACAATGTGCAAGGGAGGGGGAAAAAGCAGTAGAATGGATCTATGTCATGATGCTCATTTGGGGAGACAGTGCAGACACGATGGGCCAAATGGCCTCCTTCTGCGCCGTAATAATTCTGTAATTCTGTGATTCTGTGATGTTGATTGAAGGATAACTATTGTCCAGGACACCAGGGATAACTCTCCTTCCCTTCTTCAATCTTTTACATCCATTCAAATAGGCAGATGGGGCCTCATCTCACCTGAAAGACGGTCCCTCTGACAGTGCAGCACCCCCTCAGTATTGCACTGGAATGTTAACCTTGATTTTTGTGTTCAAGCCCTGAAGTGAGCTTTGAATCTGGAACCTTATGACTCAGAGATGCAAGTGCTACCATAACTGAACATAATTGCCTAGTTAGGAATGGTTTTTGAATGGCATTAAAACTGAACTGCAGCATTCAAATTTCTCCACAGAGCACATTCGTCTCTGCTGTTGGAGATGGTGGCAAGGGCTGACCCAACAAGCAGGTCTGCAGTGGAAATGTGAGAATAGGTGACTATTTTGGATTATGATTTTATTACCTTTCAGGATCAAGGAGAATTTTGCAGACATTTCCCTCAGGAGATTAAATGAATGAGGTACAGTTCACAAAGGGGCAGATTGCACATGATCTGTGGGTGCTGCAGTACATGAATGGTCTTTTCTGAGAGACAAAGAATGTAACAGCACACTCAGTGTTAACTGTATGGTAATTGAGTGCTTAATTGTATTTAGGTGGTGGGCATTAACTGGAAATTCACTAGAGGAGAAGGCTGAAACTGAGATTGTTGGGTTTGGAGGTGCATGTTTGCAATGTGTGTCTCTGTAAATAAGAGCTTATAGAAGTGTGTAAAGATTAGAATCTAGTTCTATCTTTCACTACTTTCCTGGTGTCCTGGCCAATATTTATCCCTCAATCAACATCACAAAAATAGATTCTCTGATCATTATCACGTTGCGGTTTTTGGGAGTTTCTGGAACAGAATAGAGTGCAAATCCATGAAAGATAAAAGTGACTTAAAGCCAGTAAATTAGCCTCTGCTCAGCAGTGGCAGTAAGTACTGGCCATCCAGTGGATCTTCATTCTTGTAGTATGCATTCCTTTTGGAATAGCATAACTGGTTCCATAACTCACTGCGGCGACATATACAAAAGTAGGCCCACACCACTTTCAACTGCTGTGTACTAACCAGCACACAGCCCTAAATGCTGATCAGAACTCAAAGTAGAACAAAGCAGTGAGTAGAATCCACTTACTTGAATTTTTCTGGTACTTTCTTTTGAGGAACAGGTTCAGGGGCCTGTTAATTAAATAAGAATCACATATCTCATTAAAGAGTTGAAAAGAAGCAGTTCACTGAATAAAATGAATGAAACAATTAACACCTGAAAGAATGAGACTATATACTTGTAATAACTAATTTTCAGTGCCAGAGAGGTTGTTTGACAGTAATTAACACACATCACATTAATTAAAGGATTCTTCTGCATTGGGCAATACTTAACTTACTATGGTGAAGTTAGTTATCTACCGAGCATGTCACTCATGTCATTCAATAGTGAGGTAGACAGTGAGATGATGTTTCTGCAAAGTTGCATTGTAATTACTGAAGATAATTCAGAGTCATATGGACTGTGTAACACACAGGACACAGGAACACAAAACATATTTTTAGCTTCCAGGGTTTCAATGGTTTGTTGCACATTGTTGTGGAGTGCTGACTAAACCAGACTAAGAAAGTATGGTCATTAATATCATAACTGGGCTGAATGATCTAATCTAGAGCAGTAATGGAGTGGCATTGCTGGCCCAAAGCTAGAGATGGAGAGGGGACAAATAATTATCCAGGGTCCCCATTTATGATTATTATTGATTGAGCATTAATGAAAAGTCCACATGTAAGGCTGCTTGATTAGGCTTGGCTCTGCTGGTGGATCCCATGGATGAATCAACCTCTAGCATTCATGAGCCAAGCTCGCAAAGAAAGAATGATAAACTTGCACCAATGGTCCACGTTGAACTGTTACCACCAGGAGCAGAAAGGGAAGGAGGGAAATAAAGTTTGTACATGTTTACCAGCCACTGCCTTTCCTCATGATCTGAAACCAGATAACTTGCTTGTATTCTTTTGAAGGTTGGACAATGTGTGCTCTAATTTATTTTTGGTGCAGTTTCTTTGGGCTGTGGGTCTCTGAACATGCTAATAAACCATGAGGAAAGAAATGGGCTGTGAAGGAGAAATTCAAAATAACACGTCAGAAATCAGTGGACATAAGAGGGTTGGATTTTTACTGAGGCAATAAAGGAGAGAAAGAGTAAGAGAGAGAAAATGAAAGTGAATCAGCAATGTAGAATAAACACAGGAGGAAAAAGGAAGTGTTAGAAATCAGAGAACAGCCAATGATAATAGGAGCATAAGTAAATAAATAGCTACAGAAAATTATCATTTTATTTCAACCAATAAAAGTAGTACAATAATTACATTTTTTTATGTACTGATACTTTCTACTTAATCCCATTATAAAATAGATATGTAGAGCAAAAGAGCTTCCAAATGACAATATAACCAAAACTAAATAGAAACAACAGTTAAAATTTGAATGTCACTACTTCCTGTAGTTATCAACCCACATTTTCCCTTTGGTATTATGGTGGAGCAAATAGCACCAATAGCTATTTCTGCACAAATGGTACAGCAACTGCAGATGTGGGGCAGATGCACAGTTAAATCCAAAAATTTGGAGTTGTGCTGCTTTGCTATGAGCTTTGCAGAAACAGCATCTCACTGTCTACCTCAACATCGATTGGCATAAATGACATGCACAGTAGATAATTAACCTCACCACAGAAAGTTAAGTATTGCCCATTGCAGATTAAGTGTCCTTTTAATAATGTGATGTATGTTAATTATTGTCAAACAATCTCTCTGGCACTGAAAATTAACTATTACAAGTGTACAGTCTCAATTTTCCAGGTGTTAATTATTGAAAACTTTAAAAACATTTAAAAAATGTTAACTTTTACTTCTGGCTCTTTATTTTCTCTTTTTCTCTTTATTTATTTCCTTTTCTATATCTGTTTTGGCATTGAATTTATCCATTCTTACACTGCCGTCTCAGTCCTTGCACTGTTCGTTTCTCAATCCTTCAACCTGATTGTTAAGGAGCAACACAGTTGCTTGCCTTGTTCACTCAGGTCCCAGATGCCTGCTTCCCCTCACTTTGACATTATCAGATTGCACTGTCAGCAACTTGCCAGGTAAAAAAATAAAAAATCTAAATGTTCACAGACAAGTCTAGCTAACGGCAGAGGCAGCTAAGTTCAATCCTACAGCACAATATGGAGCATTATTCCATTTTGAGGGTCAGAGTTAGGTAATAGTAAGCCAGTTTTGCTTATTATATATCAGGCCCCAAGATTAATAGAATTTCTGACAGAGGCAAAATGGAGTAGATTTGTAGGGGAACCAGGTCCAACCCCAAATTCATTCCCTATCTGTCTAGACTGTACCATTCATTTGGTACCAGAGTGATGACATTTCAGCACCCTTATTTCTGAAAAAAGTAACTTTTACATCAAGTCTACAGTATAGAAAATAGATTAATTAATGTAATTAATACCTGTGGCCTAAGCCATATGGTCATTGTTTTTGTTTAACCAATTTTATAAAGTAAAATGTACCTGAGGCTGCAGGGGAGCGAAGCCAGAGAATGCATCTTTGTCAATGATTGATGCTACCACCTAGAATGCAAGAAGAAAGCAGCTGGAATCAGTCTATAATCTCTGAAAACTGGTGAATGTTCTGTCAGGTCAGCAGTCTGCACAATGCTGACTTAGTTAATAACCACACACTCATACCCTTAATGTAACCCATTTACACTAAGACACACAACAGACGTAAGTTCGTTCATGAAAGTCCGTATGATTGACTCTGAGCTTCTGGTTGCCTATTATTTTAAATCGCTAACTTGTTCTCACTCTGACATCAGCCTACCACAGTGTTCAAATAAAGTTCAATGTCAGCTCAAAGAACAGCAGCTCGTCTTTTGTCTAGCCATATTACAGCCTTCTGGACTCAACATAATTTCAATAATTATTATTATATAATTATTAATTATCAATAATTTCAGACCATAAACCCCTGTGTCCCATTTTGTTTCCTTTCTGTTCATAGGTTTTGGTTTTACTCTTGTCTTTTTTACTCCCTCCCCAGCCAGCCCCCCATCCCCACGACCTCCATCCTCCCCACGACCCCCATCCTGCCCACGAACCCCATCCTGCCCTCACTCAACTGCGACATGGGTCCATTGCTGATCCTGGCCTTTTGGTGGGTGCATTATCGGCACTTAATGCTCTCCCAGTGGTACTGATGGCAATGGGGAGCTGCTGGCATCTGATTGGTTGACAGCTCTGAGGGGTGGGATTTTTAGCCTGTGGAGTCCTTGATCCTGCGGAAGCCCCGCTTTGTACCTGATTGGTACTTAATATGGTGGGCCTTCCCCAAAGGAGACGATGAAGGGTTCTCCTATTGGCTTGATTAAATTCTGCCTGTCAACTCTGCTTCTCTCTCCACAGATACTGTCTGACCTGCTGAATATTTCCAGCATTCATTCATGAAGGATTTGGGGCAGAATCTTCTGTTCGGCGAGTGGAGGGGGGGTGTGGGGGGTGGGGGGGTGTTTGCCGACATGTAAAATGAGCTGAGGTGATGTCAGGCGTGCGTCCTGACATCATCCCGTGTCATTTAGATTTTCAGTTTGGTGGGTGCGCAGCCGACATCCGTTGAACTGTCAAAGGCCTATTAAGGCCATTAAGAGAGTAATTAAAGTGATAAAGTTCAACCTTAAGGTTGGTGGGCAGGTCGGGAGCCCGGGCGGGCTTCTTGAAAAACATGAAACCTCATCTACGGGAGGGATGAGGTTTCATGAGGTTATTAAAATTTTTATGAAATCTCTAAATAAAAGAAATGGACATATCCTACCTCATGTGACAGTGGCACATGAGGGAACATGTCAGTGATTTTTTTTCTCATCTTTATTTAATGATTCCAACCTGAGCCAATCTCCCTGAGGCAGCACTCTGCCGCAGGGAGATCTGTGCACTCTCTCGTGTGCATGCGCGAAAGAGCACACTCCCGGCTCAGGGAATCCCCCCACCCTCACAGGGAGCGCATAAGCCCTTCCTGCTCCACGTCAAGTTGGGTGGGCCTTATTGGCCCGCCCATGTAAAATGGCAGTGCGCCCCCGACCGGCGGTGCCGATTGGGAACCCGCCTGCCCGCATATGCTCCCGCACAACCCCCCCAACGGGGGGAAAATGTTGCCCTTGGACACCATAGGAATGAAGGTCTGCAAGCTCCACAAAACAGGGGTAATTTTAATTGAATGTAAGAGTGACTCAGCAACTTGTTTTACATCTTCCTGGATTTTTTATTGCAACAGAAATAAAAATCGTAAGCGATGTAAAATAGGTTCGAGCCTCTATCACTTGTTTCACACTATTATACAAAGTCAAGGTTACCTGCAGTAAGTTTCAGACCTCAGCCATTGTGGGAGGATGGCCAACGGAGGGCAGAGCACTCCTTTGGAACCACTGCAGCACAAGAGGAGGCCATCGGTCCACTTGCAGTCCAGATCTAATCCCACCACCCCGGCCTCTGCCTCTGCTTCAAATATTCATTCAATTTCTCCTTAAAAGATGCAATGGCCTCTCTCAGAGAAAGTCACTCTAGGTCATTCTTTGAATCCTATCAGCTTATACAAGAACATCATTGGCAGTGGACTATAAAGCAGACTCTGCAGAGCAAATGAAGCATGAACTACAACACAGGAGTTAAGAATACTTGATTCTAGGTTCAATAGTTATCATGAAAAGAATGACAATCATGTTGAAGAGGTTATGTATCATAGCCTAGTATTATTGCCACCTGCAATTTTGTGTTGCTATTCATCCAGGTTTTTAACAACTGTCCAGAAATATGTAAACTATAAACAAAAAAAGTCTATGTTTTCAAATAAAAGTCAATATTTTGCACTTTTGTATCTAGTGGTGTGGATGCATTCATTATTAGGTTTATATGGATTTCATCACTGGCAGAGCAAGCCTCAGAACTGAAGCAATGATCCCACCTACTTACAGTCTGGTTTTGAATTTGCTACGAGATGGTATCCCTAGTTACAAACTTTGGAAAGTGTTCTGAAGCCTTAATTATTTTATGGATAAGACCAATTTTTTTTCAAGTGAGAGGGCTTATGATTGTACCTGTGACTGTGAATTGCAGCCCTTTGTTCAGCAGCTGTCTATACAATGTTCACAGTACTGGGCTGAAGCTCTGCTGAGCAAATCACTTCATAATTAAGTTCACAGATGTCTGATGTTCAAAATCATTCCATATTGTTTGATGAAGTGGGAATGTTTTGGGAATGAGTCAGTACCTTGGCCTCTCCCAGGAAGTCCTGCTTTTCCAGTTGAGCTACAATTTTTTTCTTCGGCCTGAAGAGTTCTCCTGTTGGCAGCTGTATGAGTTGAAACAGCTCCTGCTTCTGTGAATCAGGGATTAGATCCAGTCAACATGTGACAAAAACACAAGATACCTCCCAAACTTGCAGGAGTCATTTTTAGAATGGAGCACTTTAATGTGGGGGGAATTGCTTTCCGCTCTTTAAGTTTATTTTCACTATAGTTGCACCAACAAATTTTGTCCTGATTCAGTACAAGATGTGAAATCTCTGATTGATGTTTAACTGACATCAGTGGAGGGACCTGTTAGAGGTATACAAAATTATAAGGGGCATAGATAGGGTAGAGAGGAAGGAACTTTTCCCCTTAGTGGAGGTGTCAATAACCAGGAGGCATAGATTTAAGGTAAGAGGCAGGATGTTTAGAGGGGATTTGAGGGGGGCTTTTTCACCCAGATGGTGGTTGGAATCTGGAATGCACTGCCTGATGGGGTGGTAGAGGCAGGAACCCTCACAGCATTTAAGATGTATTTAGGTGAACACCTGAAACGCCATAACATACAGGGCTATGGGCCTAGTGCTGGAAAATGGGATTAGACTAGATAGGTGCTTGATGGCCGGCATGGACACGATGGGCCGAAGGGCCTGTTTCTGTGCTGTATAACTCTGACTTTATGACTCTAAACCTAATGAGTGAATGTCTCCACTGAAGGAAAGATCATTTCTATTCTTGTCATTCCTGCATGTTAATGAGACCTGTGATAACGCCCTAACTAATATCAACAGAGACAGGGTGTGTACCAGTCCATTACTGCATCAGGGAATGAGTCTGAAGCAGAGATCAGTTGCTTGTTCTATTAGCTAAGTAAAACTGTGCTGAGCTGAGATTACTCCCTATGCTAGTTATAGTTGATTCTTATCACCCATATTAGCAATTAATGATACTTAAGCAATTATATCTTCCTCCAGGCAAAACTACATGTTTTAATTAATATTCTACGAAAAAAATAGCCAAATCAGTAAGATCAATAAACAGCAAGAACCTGTGGGCACAGTAGAAAATGGAAGTGTATAGTGAACACATAAGAGGAGGGGAAGATACCAGGCTTGTGAACATTAGAATAAAGTCAATACCAGAACAGCTTCCAGAGCTTGATCCACAAAATTGGGCTTGGCCTCGGTTTTAAAAGTTAAGGCTTTCTTTAAAGCCTCTTCAGCTTTGTCCCATTTCTGTATTGTGGCATGTGCCAGCGCCACATTGTGAAGTACCTGGAAGGGCCAATATAAGTTTAAGTACAGAGAACTGGTTTTTCTTCTACCTGTAAGTTTAAAACATCAGCAACTATTAACAACAATTATTGAAACACAACAGAATAAATATAATGTGACTTTACTAATCTTGCATATTGGTGCACATTCAGATATTGGGCATGGGACTTCATGGGTGGAATTTTATGATGTGGGATTTTATGATCCCACTGAAGTCAATGGAGTTTAGAATGACTCACCGCATTTTACAGCCCCATCCCTGCCGCAACGGGGCTGTAAAATTCCGGCCCATGTGTCCAAGTCCCACCGTGTCTGAATTTATGACCAGTGTTTTGGCAAAGTCAAGCTGGTGAAGTTTGGCTCTGTTATCTATTTAAATGAGCAGTCTGGAGGTCACATATTACATTTTGCTTTAGGCTCCTCCAAAATTCCAGTCTTATCCAAAAAAGACTAGGTGCACTAGCATCTTTGGGAGCTCGGCTGCTCAGATTACCCTTTTAAAGGGAAAAGGTAACTTTTTAAAAAATTATTTTTGGGGAACTGCAAATTTGCATTTTCATGTGCCCGCGCTGAATTTTGCTCCACATAGTAGTTGCTCTTTGCTCAAGTTCTCCATTGTTGAATTTTAGTTTTTTTTTAATCCAAGATTACCTTTTCTTCACTATTCTTGCATTCTGCTGATTTTGGCATGACACTTTACAATACATCAGAATAGATATTCCTGGGATGTTTCTGAACAATTAATTAAGATGAGCCAAAAATATATTCTGGCCATGAGCATCACTAGTGCAGGAGTTGATCCTAGACAGATTAGGGAAAGCTTGTCTGCCACCTTCACTGCATGGAACAGGCTGTTATTGTGCTGGCTTCCTTCCAACCCATTCCAAGGAACATCTGTCACATCAGGGCAGACAATCCACAGTACACAGCTCTATAAGCAAGTGATGAATATTAACGTGCACAGGGGAACATGTTCATAATTTTTCTGGTGGCTGGAGACATTAGTTTGACAGGATACGCATCTTTTATCAAATACATATTTCCCTTATCTACAAAGAGTCACACCTGTACTTATCTAATGATGCTTAAATAACATTCTTCACGTTACCCACCTTAATGAAAAGAAAAGCTTTCCAATCAATTAATAATCAGGCGGTACCCACTACAGAAAATCATCCTGCACATTATCCAGGAAGTAACGATGATGTGTGACATTCTGAGGTTCCCACATTTTTTGGAGGAAGGTGACATTTAGGTGAACAATACAATCCTCCATATACATGCCGGCCGGAAACATCCTAAAAGCATGGAGCATCTGGGTGTAGACATCTCAGCATTTGTTTGTTGATCTTTGACTACCACCTCCACCATCAAGAAAAGCTTTAGCACAAAGAAAAATTGTGCACAATCCAGAACATGCAGCTTTTCACAACTCAGCTTTGTATCACAGCTGATGCACCCCACAAGAAATTCCTGCAAAGTTCAGCAGTATATTTATCATTACTTCTCTTTTGACAGCAGCATGGCTTTCTCTTTTGAAGTTAGGTATTCAGTCAGCAATCCATGCAGATGATAGCTATGCTTTTACTGAAGGGTGATGCTCATCTTCAAAGAGGGTTGCCTTTCTTTGGGTCATCTCTTGCAGTAAGACCTCTAGTGTTACCTACTAGTCTCTACTATGGTCTTGTGAACAATTGATCTAGTTTCCTGTCACAACCACAACTGCACTTCTCCTGGTGAGCTGGGAATGCGCAGTTTGTTTTTCCCCCAGAGTATCAGCTGTTTAAATGTACTTACTTGACAAGTGCACAGCTTGTACCTCAGGCCCAACTGGTTGTAGTCAATCAACTGATTCCCCCTCATACGGTTAAAGGCTTCTATAAAGTCCCTCAAGGCCTCTTCATATCTAGACACAGAATTTGGATCAACATCAATTCCAAAAGTACATCACATAAATAATATTTAACTTAAATGAATATTTTCATCAAGAATTTTTTACTTGCAAGTTGCAGCATGTATATAGGACCGAGTTCAGAAGCAACTGAAACAAAAGCAGCGCTGTGAGTCGGTCATAATTCTCACATTAACACTGTTTTTAAACAGTTTTAAAAATGTAATTCTAGACCATTATTGAAACTGTGAAGAACAATGTCAAGCTTTTCCAAACAGTCTGCTCCGCTCTACCATTGGAGCCTATAGGCAGTTGCTGATTTCAATTGGAAGCATTGGATTTGACTCCAAAACAGTGTAGCAAAGCAACTTACTTTTCACTTTTGTACAAAGTTATTCCACGTTGAAAGAAAGCGACTGCTAAATGCTCATCCCTGCAGATGCTTTTATCAAATGCCTAAAGAGCAAGGAGTTCACATTAGTCTTCCTTTTCAATCAAAAGTACCCAATGGTAACACATCTGTACTTCAAGATGCTTTAGCGCTTTGCAATGATTCATTGTCAACTTAATTTGCTTCCTATTTAGCTCTCATGTAATAGTAACGTTTCCATGGGGAGATATCCATCTTTTATCACAAAACAAGAGAATGCCTGTTTTCAGCTTGCGAGCAAAATTGTGGGAACAACACAAGTAATGCCTGAAAGTGTAGTAAAAAATGGAGTACAAAAACTGACTCTCCTGCTCATAATTAAAAAAGGAATCTTACCCAGAGACAAAGGATGGAACTAGTGCAGCTGGGTTTGAGACTTCCCTTCAAAGTCAGCCTTCACCCCATGGCAACATACTCACCTCAGATACCCCATTGCAGGACTTGAGTACTAATCTCAGTTGATACTCCAGTGGAGTACTGAGGGAGTGCTGCAGTGTTTGAGGTGACATCTTTCAGTTGAGATTTTAAACCTAAAACAAAAACAGAATTACCTGAAAAAACTCAGCAGGTCTGGCAGCATCGGCAGAGAAGAAAAAAGTTGACGTTTCGAGTCCTCATGATCCTTCAACAGAACTGAGTGAATATTAGGAGAGGGGTGAAATATAAGCTGGTTTAAAGTGGGGGGGGGGGAGGGGGCAGAGAAGTGGGAGGGGTGTGGTTGTAGGGACAAGCAAGCAGTGATAGGAGCAGATAATCAAAAGATGTCACAGGCAGAAGAACAAAGAGGTGTTGAAAGTGGTGATATTATCTAAACGAATGTGCTAATTATGAAAGGATGGCAGGACACCCAAGGTACAGCTCTAGTAGGTGTGGGGGTGGAAAGACTAGCAGGGCATTAAAGATTTAGATTTAAAAATAATGGAAATAGGTGGGAAAAGAAAAATCTATATAAATTATTGGAAAAAACAAAAGGAAGGGGGAAGAAACGGAAAGGGGGTGGAGATGGAGGAGGGAGTTCAAGATCTAAAGTTG
The DNA here is from genome assembly GCF_017639515.1 of Carcharodon carcharias. Classification (NCBI taxonomy): domain Eukaryota; kingdom Metazoa; phylum Chordata; class Chondrichthyes; order Lamniformes; family Lamnidae; genus Carcharodon; species Carcharodon carcharias. The sequence goes on from NC_054482.1 coordinate 47,577,887, forward strand.
TTGAATTCAATATTCAGTCCGGAGATTTTAAACCTGCCTTTTTCAGGGTGGAAGTAAAAGATCTCATTACTCTATTCGATGAAAAGGAGAGTTCCCCTGGTGCCCAGCTAACAATCATCTCTCAACCAACATCACTAAAGCAGTTTTCATTTATCTTACACTATTTGCAGGGTCTTGATGTGTGTAGCTGTATTTGGTTACAATATGAGAGTGGCTATATTTCATTGGCTGTGAACTGTTTTGGGACATTCTGAGGTTGTGAAAGATGCTGTACAATTGCAACTTCTTTCTTTCCTCTTCACAGGTTTGTAGTTACCACTTCTGCAATTCAGATTCTGGGGGTGCAGCAACCTTGCACTGATCCCTCACATAATGATGTTGCTAAACACTGCTTCCTAAACATGAAAGAAGAATTGTAGACCCACCAATGTGCAATGTTAATGCAAAGAACTCCTGCAGGGAATTTGCCTATCATCTAAAATGCTTAAGTAGTAAATGTTAATGTGTCTTTATACAATGCAGATCCTCTATTAAAAATAATTAGAGGACATCAAAATTAATAAATTTCAAGCTGAACCAGAGATAAAAGATATCCCCTCACATACTATAGTTGATATGAACAATGGAGTCTCATCAGAAGTAATTTGTTTCATTTCGATTACATTGTTTTAAAGACCTTAGGGAAATATTTAGCAATGACCGGGATTGGAGGTCTCAGATAGAGCTGATTAAATACCCTGTGGAATATGAGGGGTCCTTTTGCAGTTGAGAAAAACTGCTTTGTAGAAAACAGTTGCCAGAATTGGATAATAAAAATTGTTAGGTTAGACAGCCATTACAACAGTTTACATTTATATAAGTGCTTAGTGTGGGGACAAACATTTACAAGGAGGGAAGAAGAAAGAGGTGGACACCAAACAAGGGTTGTACCAAAGAACCGGTAATTGTGGAAATAAATGTGTATGCATCTCATATGTAGACAGATAAGAAAAACAAGTAGGGAATAACAACATTTTTGTTCTGGGAGATTTTAATCACACCCACTCATTAATTGGGGTCTGGGGTCGGGGGGGAAGTATATACAGAGAAAGGAATGGAATTCCTAAGGCGTGGCTCCTTCCTCAAACAGTATCGGTGGGATTTTCCACACCCGCTCACCGCTGCAATCTTCTGGTCCTGCTGCAAGTCAATGGACTTCTGGCTGGGACGCCGCCTCACCCGCGGTAGGTCCCACCCGTGACAGGGCCAGAAAATCCCAGCCAATGTTTTTATCTTTACAAGGGATGAGGCATTGCTAGTTCTAGTTATGTGTAACAAAGTAGATCAAGCAGTTGAATTAAATGTAGGTGAATACCTCAAAAGCAGTGACCACACCAATATATCCATAGAAGGGAGAACAGCTAGTACATAAACAAGGGTGACCAGGCTGAAATACAGCATACCTCAGAAAAGTGAGATGAGGCAGTAAGAGTAAGTGGCAAACATTTGCGAATCAATAACTGGATTTTTCTTTTAAAAAAAAATGGATTGGAAAATTTAGAATAGATCCATGGATTGGTTACAATACAGAGACCATTTGGCCCATTGTGTCCATGCTATCTCCACAAGGACAACTTACCCAGTCCCATTTCCCCATCCTCTCCCCAAAATCTTGGAATTTTTTTCTCTTCAGATAATTATTTAATTCCCTTTTAAAAGCCACAAATGAATCTGCATTCAGCACACTCTCAGGTGCTGCATTCCAGATCCTAACCACTCGCTGCATAAAAAAATAAAATGTTGCCTTTGGTTCTTTGCCACCCACCTTAAATTAGTGTCCTCTGGTTCTCGACCCTTTTGCCAATAAGAACAGTTTCTCTCTATCTACTCTGTCCAAACTCCTCATGATTCTGAACGCCTCTATCAAATCTCTTCTAAACCTTCTCTACTATAAGGAGAACAGCACCAGCTTCTCCAAACTATTCAGGTAACTGAAGTCCCTCATCCCTGGAACAATTCTCACAAATCTTTTTTGTATCCTCTCTAATGTCTTCACATCCTTCCTAAAGTGCGATGCCCAGAATTAGACAAAATACTCCAAATGAGGCTGAGCCAATGTTTCATAAACGTTCACCATCACCATTGCTTTTGTAGTGTATGCTTCTATTTATAAATTCCAGGATTCTGTATGCCTTATTAATCATGTTAGTATTGCTGAAAAAAGAGACATGTGCTCTTTGACTTGCACTCATCAGATGCTTTGCAAGAATGCCAGTACAGGGGGAAAATAATAATTTATACTGCATGTGAAGACAATGCCAATTGGTTGGCAAGTGGGCTTCAATTAGTAGAGGCATTGCCATGGAGAATGCACCAGTGATGGTGACTGACAGTTAACTGTCAACCATTGTTTGAAATTTAATCTAGGCAGCTTGACCCTGATTGGTCAAGGCATTGCCCTGAGGGATGAGTCAGTGAAAGGCTATCACTTATTTTGTTTAGCTGAAACAGGTGCAACTGCAAAGAATGGGACCCTGTGTATTAATATATGTAGCTTCCAGTACACACAAAGGCACCACACTGTGAGCCTGACTGGTTGTCAGCGTAATTCTTAGCACATTGAGGATTATTTAGCAAATGTTGTCCAGTCATGGAATCACATCTAATGTTGGAAACTGTGTTTTTAGTTTTGCAAACACAGGCTGGTTGGGTATGATCTGTACCTTGCCCCTTGCGAACAGCGGCTGGGGCATACTGCTTGTTCCGATCCGCCAGTCTTTGGGATGTACGGCTTACATACCTAGTGTCACACTGGCACTGAAATACATACACCACATTACTCATTTGTGTGATAGGCAGAACGTCTTCTTGGCTTGATGGCAGCATCCTGTTAGTGGTGAATACCACTCGTGTTGCTATTGCATAGTAGCAGTGTGGAACAGCTAGTTTCACCTGTTGCTCAAATTTTTTGGATATTCACCAACGTCCCACTTAAGGAAGCCATAGATATTTGCACTGCAGCACTATATCATGGCACTCTTGACCTGCCACCATTGCACGAATCAGCATTCATTGAACTTATGAATTCAGTAACTCGCACAGTTGAGTTCAGTTTTAATGACACCATGTACGCCCAAATGGATGTTGCCATGGGATCCCCTCTAGGCCCAGCTCTTGCAAACGCCTTTGTTGGGTTCCATGGGAAACAAGTCTTTGATGGAATGACATTGCAACTATTTCAGCTAAACAAAATAAGTGACAGCCATTCACTGATTAATTCCTCAGGGCAATGCCTTGACCAATCAGTGTCAAGCTGCCCGGTTTAAATTTCAAACAATGGCTGACAGTTAACTATCAGTCACTATAACTGGTGCATTCTCCATGGCAACACCACTGCCAATCTGAATCCACTTGCCAACTAATCATCACTTTCTTCACATAGAGCATAAATTGTTGTTTTCCCCTTATATTGGTGTCCTTGCGAAGCGTCCTGATGAGTGCAAGACAAAAAACTTCAACATGTATTTTTTTTCAGTAATACTCAAGTTCTGTATTAACAAACAACCATTAATCACTTCCTCAACCTGCCCTGCCACCTTCAATGATTTATGCACCTATATGCCTAGGTCCCTCTGCTCCTACACCCTCTTTAGAATTTTACCCGTTGTATTGCATCTCCTCATTCTTACTCCCAAAATGTATTACTTCACATTTCTCCACTTTAAATTTCATCTAGCAGCTGTTCCACCAAATTATGTCCTTTTGAAGTCTATCATTGTTGTCCTGAGTGTTCACACTACTTTGAAGTTTTGTGTCATCTGCAGATTTTGAAATTGTGCCCGGTACACCCAAAGTCTAGACCAGTCATACAGATCAAGAAAAGATCCCATCCCAAGCAAGTTTTTCCAGGTAATTCTGGTTTTGTTTTGGATTTCCAGTATCCGCAGTTTTTTTGTTTCTATCTTTTGTTCCCATCCCAAGCCCTGGGGAACCCCACTATATATCTTCCTCCAGTTTGAAAAACAACTGTTCACCACTACTGCTTCCTGGAACTCAGCCAACTTCATATCCATGCTGCCACTGCCCCTTTTATTCAATGTGATTCACCTTTGCTGACAAGCCTGTTATGTGGCACTTAACATATTTTGAAAGCCCATGTACCATCACAACAACCACATTAACCGCATGAACCCTCTCTGTTACCTTATGAGACAACTGAATCTAATTAGTCAACATGATTTATCCTTAACAAAGCCTCGCTGACTTTCCTTAATTAACCAATGTTTGTTCAACAAAACTGTTAATTTTGTCTTGGTTTATCAGTTCTATAAATTTTCCTACCACCAAGATTAATCTGACTGGCTAGCGGTTGCTGGGCTTATCCTTACACCCTTCCTTGAACTAGGGTGTACATTTACAGCTCTTCAGTCTTCTAACACCAGGTCTGTATCTAAGGCAGATTGGAGGATTATGGCCAGTATCTCTGCAGTTTCTACCCTTACTTCCCTCAGTATTCTAGGATACATCCGATCCAATTCTGATGACTTATCAACTTTAAGTACAGCCAGCCTTTGTAACACCTCTTCTTTATCAATTTTTAGCCTGTCCAATATCTCAAATACCACCTCTTTGACTGTGAGTTTGGCAGCATCGTCTTCCTTGGTAAAGTAAGATGCAAAATAATCATTTAGTACCTCAGCCATGACATTTGACTTCATGTGTAAATCCCCTTTTTGGTTCCTAATTGGCCCACTCCTCCACTTGCCACTCTTTTGCTATTTATATACCTATAGAATACACTTAGATTTGCTTTTATGTTAGCTGCCACTCTCTTCCCATACTCTTTCTTTGCTTTTTGTTTCTTTTTTCACTTACCGTCTGAACTTTCGATGTTCCACCTGGTTCTCTCTTGTGTTATCAACCTGAAATCTGTCATATGCACCCTTCTTCTGTCTCACCTTAATCTCTAACTCTTTCAATATCCAGGAAGCACTGGCTTGATTTGTCCTACATCTCCCCCTCATTGGAATGTACCTCAACTGTACCTGAACAATCTCCTCTTTAAAGGCAGTCTATAACTCATACAAATTTGCCTGTCAATCTTTCCTTGCAATTTATCTGGGCCAGATCTATTCTCACCCCAATGAAATTAACCCTCTCCCAGTCAATTACTTTCACTCTGGATTTCTCCTTGTCCCTTTCTATAGCTAAGCTAAACCTTATGATACAATGATCATTGTCTCTTAAATGTTCCTCTACTGACACTTGACCTATTTGACCTACCTCATTCCCCAGATCCAGCAATGCATCCTTCCTTATTGGACTGCAAACATACTGATGCAGAAAATTCTCCTGAGCACACTTTAGAGACTCTTACCCTTTCTGTCCTTTACACTATTACTACCCCAGTCCATATTAGGATTATTAAAGTCTTCCAATATAACTATTGTATAGTTTTTGCACCTCTCTGTCATTTCCTAGAAAATTTGTTCCTATATATCTGTCTCACCAACTGGTGGACTATAGAATACACCCAGTAGTGTAATGACACCTCTATTGTTTCTTAGCTCTAACCAAAAAGATGTTGTCCCTGACCTCTCTAGGACAACCTCTCTCTCCAGCACTGTAGTATTCTCCTTATTGCTGCCACCCCTATTATTTACTTCTCTATCATCCCTGAACACGATATATCCAGGAATATTTTGTACCCAGTCATTTTTGGAGCCAAATTTCCATTCTCACCTGCCCCTCACCAACCTTATTTATCACACTCCTGCACGGTGAACCTAATTTAGGTTTTATTGCATTCCCTCTTACTCTGACCACATGTAATACCTTATTATTTCTTATTCCATTGATATCTGTCCCTCCAAATTCTATGTGCACATTGTCTTTCCTCTCTAATCTTGCCCCCTGGCTCCCATCCTCCTGTGAATTTTACATTTAAATACCCCCCCAATAGCACCAGCAAACCACCTTGCAAGGACATTGGTCCTTCTTTGTTTAGGTGCAACCCATTAGGCCTGAATAGACCTCATCTCCCTCAGAACTGGTCTTAATATCGCAAGAATCAAAAGTCCTCCCTCCTGCATCATCTTTCCAGCCATGCATTCATCTTCTCTATCCTCCTACATCCATACTTAGTAGTGCATGCTACTGGGAGTAATCTGGAGATTACTAATCTTGATAAAGTGCTTACTAGTTTCTTTGCTATATCCCTAAAATCTGCCTGTAGGACCTAATCCCTCTTTCTATCTATGTTTTTGGTATCGATTTAGACCATGACTTCTGGCTGTTCACTCTCCCACCTCAGAATGTTTTTCAGCTGCTCAGTGACACCCTTACCAAAGCACTAGAGAGGCAATATGCCATGCTGGATTCATGTCTGTTGCTGTAGAAATACCTGCCTGTTCCCCATCACTACTGCTCTCTTAGTCTTCTTTCCTGTCCCCCTATACAGCAAAGCCAGCCATGGTGCCATATGACTTGGCTCTGGCTGCACTCACACACTCATGGATGCACTGCCGTGACACCAACTGCGGCTTAAACTCCAAAACAAAGAGCGTGAGTTGCTGGTGCTGGCAACACTTCTTGTATATGAGAAGCATCTTGGAGTTCCCACCTGTCGCAGGATATGCATTCGACAGGAGATGCCCTGCCATGGCTCCAGTAATTAGACTATTAACTGACCTAACAGAGATTGAGCGTAAGTGAGAAATACTAGAAAATAAGGGAAAAGGAGAGGAATAAGGAGGAAGTATGAGGAGGGACTCTCAAAAAATATTAAGAACAGTAAAGTATTCTCAGTAGAGATAATTGGTAAATGTGAGGTGGATCCTGAGGGGAGAAGATAGTGAGTTAGTAGAGGATAAGCAGAAATTAGTGGGGATATTAACAGGTCCTTCACTTCAATGTTGACATAAGAGGATATTGAAGAGCAGAGAAATCCTGAACTGGTTAAAAGTGAGAGAGATATAGGGCTGGATTTTATAGGGCAGAACTCAATTCTGGGATTCCCGGTGCCCCCAATTTTTGTCAGCATGGGATAAGAGTGTAGGCTGGTGCAGGTCACGAGCCTGCACTCTGCATTCCTGACTTGGCCAGCTTCATTGTGAGGATAGGCATCTCCGAGCACCCTGCAATTTTCATGAAATTGGGCCAGCTTTTAAAGGACTTGTGGTTCACGACCCCTCAGAGGCATTGTGAACCATTAGCCTAGATGAGGAAACCTTTTGAAAGGTAAGTTCAAAAGGTCTTACCCATGCCTCTCATGTCAACCTTTGCTCATCCTCCCACCTCCCGTAGACCCTCATACCCTCCATGCCAACCAATGGCACTTCTATGCCCATTCAGCACTTACATAGACACAATGAACCTTATAGTTACAATGGCATGTGTGAAAAAGCTTTAAAAAAACAGTCATTCACTTATAACTCTGCTTTTTAGAAACTGCTTTTACTATAGCCCTTTAAAAGCATCAATCAAACAGATCTTTAAAGTGAAAGCAAAAAACTGCGGATGCTAGAAATCCAAAACAAAAACAAAAATACCTGGAAAAACTCAGCAAGTCTGGCAGCATCTGCAGAGAGGAACACAGTTAAGGTTTTGAGTTCAATTGACCCTTCAACAGAACTAAATAAAAATAGAAGATAGGTGAAATATAAGCTGGTTTAAGGGGGGGCGGGGGGGTGTGGGTGGGACAAGTAGAGCCAGTGATAGGTGGAGATAACCAAAAGATGTCACAGACAAAAGGACAAAGAGGTGTTGAAGGTGGTGATATTATCTAAGGAATGTGCTAATTAAGGATAGAAAGCAGGACAAGCAAGGTACAGATAGCCCTAGTAGGAGTTGGGTGGGGTGAAGGAATCGAAAAAGGCTAAAAGTTAGAGATAAAACAAGGGTGGAAATACATTTAAAAATAATGGAAATAGGCGGGAAAAGAAAAATCTATATAAATTATTGGAAAAAAGAGGGGGGGATCGGAAAGGGGGTGGGGATGGAGGAGAGAGTTCATGGTCTAAAATTGTTGAACTCAATATTCAGTCCGGAAGGCTGTAAAGTGCCTAGTCGGAAGATGAGGTGCTGTTCCTCCAGTTTGCGTTGAGCTTCACTGGAACAACGCAGCAAGCCAAGGATGGACATGTGGGCATGAGAGCAGGGTGGAGTGTTGAAATGGCAAGCAACAGGGTGGTCTGGGTAATACTTGCGGACAGACTGAAGGTGTTTTGCAAAGTGGTCACCCAGTCTGCGTTTGGTCTCTCCAATGTAGAGGAAACCGCATTGAGAGCAACAAATGCAGTAGACTAAATTGAGGGAAGTGCAAGTGAAATGCTGCTTCACTTGTAAGGAGTGTTTGGGCCCTTGGAAGGTGAGGAGAGGGGAAGTGAAGGGGCAGGTGTTGCACCTTCTGCGATTGCATGGGAAGGTGCTGTGGGAGGGGGTTGAGGAGTAGGGGGTGATGGAGGAGTGGACCAGGGTGTCCTGGAGGGAATGTTCCCTGCGGAATGCCACCGGGAGGGGTGAAGGGAAGATGTGTTTGGTGGTGGCATCATGCTGGAATTGGCAGAAATGGTGGAGGATGATCCTTTGAATGCGGAGGCTGGTGGGGTGATAAGTGAGGACAAGGGGGACCCTATCATGTTTCTGGGAGGGAGAGGAAGGTGTGAGGGCGGATGCACTGGAGATGGGCCGGACACAGGTGAGGGCCCTGTCAACCACCGTGAGTGGAAAACCTCAGTTAAGGAAGAAGGAAGACATGTCAGAGGAACTGTTTTTGAAAGTGGAATCATCAGAACAGATGCGACGGAGAATAAGGAATTGAGAGAATGGGATGGAGTCCTTATAGGAAGCGGGGTGTGAGGAGCTGTAGTTGAGGTAGCTGTGGGAGTCGGTAGGCTTATAACGGATATTGGTGGACAGTCTATCACCAGAAATTGTGACAGAGAGGTCAAGGAAGGGAAGGGAAGTGTCAGAGATGGACCGTGTAAAAATGATGGAGGGGTGGAAATTGGAAGCAAAATTAATAAATTTTTCCAGGTCCAGATGAGAGCATGAAGCAGCACCGAAGTAATCATCGATGTACCGGAGAAAGAGTTGTGGGAGGGGTCTGGAGTAGGATGGAACAAGGAATGTTCCACATACCCAATAAAGAGACAGGAATAGCTGGGGCCTATGCGGGTACCCATAGCCACACCTTTTATTGGAGGAAGTGAGAGGAGTTTAAGGAGAAATTGTTCAGTGTGAGAACAAGTTCAGCCAGTCGGAGGAGAGTAGTGGTGGATGGGGATTGTTCGGGCCTCTGTTCGAGGAAGAAGCGGAGAGCCATCAGACCATCCTGGTGGGGGATGGAGGTGAGAGGGATTGGATGTCAATGGTGAAGAGGATGCGGTTGGGGCCAGTGAACTGGAAATTGTTGATATGATGTAGGGTGTCAGAGGAATCACGGATGTAGGTGGGAAGGGACTGGACAAAGGGAGAGAGAATGGAGTCAAGATAGCAAGAAATGAGTTCCGTGGGGCAGGAACAGGCTGACACAATCGGTCTTCCGGGACAGTCCTGTTTGTGGATTTTGGGTAGGAGGTAGAAGCGGGCCGACCGAGGTTGGGAGACTATCAGATTGGAAGCTGCGGGAGGAAGATCTCCAGAGGAGATGAGGTCAGTAACAGTCCTGGAAACAATGGCTTGATGTTCAGTGGTGGAGTCTTGGTCCAGGAGGAGGTAGTGTCTGCGAGTTGGCACTCAGCCTCTGCGAGGTAGACCTTTAACTTATCAATATCAGGAACTATAAGCACTTGACACCTCTTTAGCTGGTGTAAATAAGCATTGAGCCATTGTGAAATAGAGTTAACAAAAGAAGCTGTCAATCAAGCAATGTTTTCCCTTGGACACAGCAGTTTCAGCTGGCTAATTGATGTCTGGGCACTCAGCCAAGCCTTGTTATGGGGAAGAAATAGCTGAGGAGATGGAGTTGGGTAGGAACTTGTAAGATATTGGCTGGAAGTCAAGTTGGAGTGTGACTTGGAGGTGATGGTTTAATAGTAGCCTGTAGAATGTTGATGTTGAGAATTGGGGGAAGGTGCTTAAGCTTTTTCTTGTTGATGATCATTGCCTGGTGCATGTGGCAAAAATGATACCTGTCACTCGTCAGCCCAAAGCTGCTATTTGTAATGTTCAAAGGAGTTTGTAGAAGCCTTTGTGCTTATTTAATTGATATTATAACCGAACTGCACAAATACACCAATGTAGTGCGCAGCAGTTAGATTAATATCCGGTATATTTTGAAACTGATTTATATTTGTGTCATGAGCAGTTTCATTTTCATTTTTTTATTAAATTGCTTGCATCCATAAAACAATAAATCAACCGCTTCCTTTCCCCATTAGCAGCTAAAAAACTACATTTCCTACAATTCTTATGAACTGAACCCTCTCTAATGAAATCATATCCATTTTTTTAAAGATCTGTTCATGGATATACAATGTTAATCTGTTAATTATAATCCTTTTATCAATATATCCTGCAATGGATACAGGAGTATCTCAGGTTAGTCTGAGTGCTCCTTCAGAAGGTGGAACTGAATTACCAGTCACTTACCTTTTCAGCCTGGTTTAATTCTCCCAGTAAGAGGAGGAGGCAGCCAATGTTGAAGCAGATTTTGGAGGTGGGCTCTAGAATAGCAGTAAACCTGTCCAGTGCCGTTACCCATTCTTGCCGGTCTGCTGCAGTGATTCCTTCATCCCACAGTCTTATGAGATCTGTCAAAGACATGCTGGGCCCTGGCGTTTGGTGTGTATGCTTACACACAGGCTGTAATGTGTGAAATGTTGTGTCTCCTGTGCACTTGTTCAACTAGTGAACTAGTAATCACATTCTAGACACTACCTCTTTTACCATCTGCTTCCTCCACTAACCGAATATGCTACAAAAATAGTTCAGGAAATGTGGCCAAGCGACGAGCTTCAGCTCTGTGCGGACCAGTTTCACAGGAAGTTAATGCACTGACCTCACCATTTGATTCAGCTGCTCAGGCTTGTGTGGAAATGTAAACAGACTGAAAAATCTGATCTTTATAATGATGTTAAGAAGGATTAGAAAAGTATGGTGCAAAGTATTTAATTTACCCAACCCCATCCCCTTCACAAATCCCTTTGTGTATTTTGTCTTTTATTTTTCTGTTGTAAACTTGCAAATCAAATACATCAAAGGCTGGAATGAATTTGCTAAATGTAATAAAGGATCAAACTCTGGGCAGTGCACAGTCCGTCTGCTGTTATACTGAACCTGTTCCGCCTTGATGTTTCTTTGGCAACAAGGAAATTATCAACAAACAACAGTTTAGCCATCCACCTCCCAGGAAGACCAGATGCCGAGCCAACAAACTGCTGAAGAGCCATCTCTTCCAATTAGGGAAAAAAGGCAAAAAGCACTAAGATTTGGTGAGTAGCTTTGTGGATTTTATCTGATTTTATGTCAGTGTATTATGAATGATGTTTATTACCAAGTGATAGACCTTATTACAATTTTTTGATTCAATTGCATGAAGATATTCCACTTCATCACCACCCAGGTAGCAGATATTGCAGTAGATGGGAGATTGTTCTCTCCATAGCAGTTAAGAATAACATTTGTGATTGTAGTATTCTCTACTTAACCCCTCAATAATCTTTGGGAGCCTTCCATCTCGTGAGATGATCATTTGCACTGTGGTGGTCAACTCCATGTTAAACATCGTCTGGTGTGGCTCAGGGGCCCCAGTCTGACATGGTGGTCTGTGCCGCATTTGCTACAGACAAAGACAGTGGACTGAGAAGGTGCACTATTCACTGGCCTCTGTTTTCAGTGGGCTCCCTCTTCAGCCAGCTGAGCTTTCTGTTTCATCTCACCTCTTCCTATATCCCTCCAGACAGTCGGTCTCCAGATGTCACGGGATGCCAGTGGCTGTCTGCAAGTTGTCTATGTCAATGTCCTCCATCTTCATATCTAGCTTGCAGGTGTCCTTGTAATGGAGGTATGGATACCCAGGAGCTCATGGCCAGTTCACCGTACAGAAGGTCTTTGGGTATATGGCTGCCAATCATCTGATGTACGTGGCCGAACCAGTGGAGATGTCATTGGCTTAGAAATTAATATATGCTGATAGATTTAGCACATTTCAGGAACTCTGAGCTGGTGACCTTGTCCTGTCAAGAGATGCTGAGGATACATTTGAGACAGTGAAGGTGGAAACTGTTCAGCCTTTTCTCCTGTCTAGTATATGTTGTCAAAGCCTCACCACTGTGAGGTGTGCACTAAGGATGTAGGCTTGGTATACATGCAGTATGGTTTTCGCAGTCAGGTTGCTGTTGTTTCACAACCTTGCTCAGCTTGGACATAACAGCTGTAGCTTTTGTGATGTTTGATGATTTCAGCATCAAGCGATAGATTGCTGACCTAGATACAGGACGCTATCAACAACCTCCAGCATCACATTGTCAAAGCTAATAGATGGCAACATCCTGGACCATGACATTTCTTTTTATGACGCTGATGGTAAAGCTAAAGCATTTACAGGCATGAGAGAGTCTGTCCATTTGCTACTGAAGGTGTTCCTCTATAGAATGCTGGTGCAATATCATTAGTGTAGGGCAAGTTGCTGATAAGGACTTGCCCCTTGTCTTGGATCTCAGATGAGCTAGGCTGAATAGCTTTCCGTCAGTTCTGGTATGTAAGTAGACACCTCTGTAGATTTTTGTTATTCGTTCATAGAATGTGGGCTAGGCCAGCATTTATTGCCAATCCCTAACTGCTCTTGTTTAGAGTCAACCACATTGTTGGGTATGGAGTCACATGTAGGCCAGACCAGGTAAGGATGGCAGATTTCCTTCCCTCAAGGGCATTAGTGAACCAGATGTGTTTGTCTGGCAATCGGCAATGGTTTCATGGTCATCATCAGGCTTTTAATTAATTCAAATTTCACCATCTGCTGTGGGATTCAAACCTGGGTCCCCAGAGCATTAACCTGGGTCTCTGGAATACTAGTCCAGTGACAATATCACTATGCCACCACCTCCCAGATACCTGAAGGCATATGAGAGCAGCAAGGAGAAGAATATGCCAAAGTGTGTCAGTGCCAGAACACAACTCTGTTTGACCTCACTGCGGATCTCAAAGAGTTCCAACGCTGCCCTATCATAGCTGACATTACCCATCATGTTGTCATTGGAAAGAAGAGATCAACTCAACAGCTTCAACTAAAACCAAATACTCAATGTTTTGAGGGAAACTGAGAGCACAAGCACATTCTACTGCTCCATTATGTACTGTGTCAGATCTCCAAAGATAACCCTCAATGACTTTCACTAGCCCTGCTCCCAATCTCTTCTCCCGGTCACACAGTATATCCTGGTACCAATCTCTGATCCCTGGTCACACTGTAGACCCTAGTCCCAATCTCTGATCTCACTGTAGACCCTGGTCTCAATCTATGATCCCTGGCCACACTGTAGACCTTGGTCTCAATCTCTCCTCCCTGGTCACACTATAGACCCTGGTCTCAATCCCTGATCCCTGGTCATACTATAGACCCTGGCCTTGATCTCTGATCCCCGGTCACACTATAGACACTGGTTTCGATCTCTGATCCCTGGCCACACTGTAGACCCTGGTCTCAATCTCTCCTCCCTGGCCACACGTTAGACCCTGGTCTCAATCTCTGCTCCATGGCCGCTGTAGTTTAATCTTCTGTCTACAGGCCTTTATGATCTACATAAAAACAAGAAGAAAAGCTAGTTGACTCTCAATTTCAATACAGGCACCTATCAACTGTACTATTCAATCCATTTGAAATTAGTGTAAATTCCCGAATGTAATTAAAAGAAAGTCACCAAACCATTCTCCCACCTTCATTGTTCATTGCTGACTTGCAATCCTCCAACCCACAACACAACATCTCCAGTTGAGAAGACATCTGAGTTTCCTACTCCTATAATCTCTATTCCCAAAGATTAAAGAAGTTGAGCACCTGAGATTTAACTGGATTTTACTGTTTCACATATCCACGGCTCTGAAGGAAAGAGACTTTCTCCTGGTCTTCAGTCATGGATCAGATATGTTCATTTTACCCCCCATGTCCTTCAGTTCTGTAATCAACAGTCTAAATTAAAAAGCTTGCTTACATCTGAAACAGCCAAACTTCAACTAGTAGCTCTCTTGCTAATTATAAACTGTCATGAACTCAATTTCTCTTCACCTGACTAAACCCTAAATGGGGAGAAAATTCATCCTGTAGATAATTTCAGTGAAAAAAATTGATGCAATTGCAAAACAGCATTTCTATCTTTTCTTTTGCAATTAACAGGAAGAATCTCACTCCCAACATTCCCTGTTAATTCTCCATTATCCTTTCTTTCCAGAGAATGTCCGAGACCGTGACTGTTTTTGGTGCTGACAAGTGTCAAGGGAATGCGATAGCCACAGCCTTGCTCCAGCATGGTCATTTCACAGTGCGTGCTGTCGTGCAAGAGTTAACCTCTCTGACCAGTCAGCAGCTACAGGCAGGTGGTGCACACACCTTTCTCGTGGACTATAACAAGCCTGCAAGCATCGACTCCACTCTGTGTGGTGCACATAAGTGTTTTGTCATCACCCACACAGATTTCAACAACAAGGAACCCCTGAGGGTTAGTCACATCACCATTTACAATCAAACATCACATGTAGGAGGCATGATTGTTTTAGCTGCTTCCACAGCCACTTACTGAAACTATTGAGTACATATACAGAAATGGAAATGATGGATTAGTACTTAAACTGGTTGTGGGGGAGCTGTTTGGGAAAAGCTAATTGCGACATGCATCACTAAGTCACTAGAGAGAGATTCACACCCTGGAAGCAGTGCAGACAATAGCTCCGGGCAGCTGGCCCCTGAGGGAGGAGTTCGCATTTTGGGTTGGGACCCTAATGTGAGGTGAAATGAGGGTCCTGTCCCTGCACTGTGTCAGGAGCAGTCACCCTGCAGTGAATTTTCCTGAATTGGTCAATTGGTGTCCAGAAGACACGTTCACCATCTCATTCAGCCTAAATAAAGTCTGTTCAAAGGCCATATTTCTTGTATTTTCAAGAAAAAAAGTGGTGGACAGTATACAGTAGCCAAACGTTGTGGAAGTCTATAAATGCAATGAGATTACTGCTGATTTATACCATAATTTCTACCAGCATATATACTTGTTCAACACCCATCAACTCCATTTAGACACAGGCTGTATCAGGAGTATAACGGCTGGTCCAGTGCAGTTGATGAGATAAGTCACTGAGCCATTGAAAGAAATATAAAGATCATGCAAAGGTTTTACCATTTAAAAACAGTTGCTTTTTCTGACCAAAAACATTTGCATCTTTTACAGACTGAAATTCAGCAGGGGTATAAACTTGCTGACGTATGTAAACAGCACAACATTAGGCAGGTTGTGTTAAGTGGAGCTCATCATGTCCACAGGAAATACAGCCTCCCAGCGAGGCACATGGATGCAAAGGCCTGCATCAACGATTATATGAACGAAATTGATTTGCCCAAGACTGAGATTATAGTTCCATTTTACTTTGAAAGTTTTCTGACAACATTCAAACCAAGTCCAACTGGAAATAATACTTATAAAATTGGTAAGGATTGTGTTTCAGTTTTAGTGAATTGCAAATATACCTTCTATTTACTATAATCTCAAGGCAAAATGTTGTAAAGAATCCACAATATATTCCCCCAAAGATCATTAATAACAGCGGTTCAGTGAGTTGAAGACCCACTGAATGGCTTACAATTGCTCACACATCAGCTATGCTGAGAACTCTCACATTTCCCATTGAAAAGAGTGAAGTTAGAGGGGAGTGTCCAGTTTCACATTTATACATGCTGTGTATGCAGTTTGCGTTGTGACAGATGATCATCAGAGGAGGTACTTGGAATAGTAACAGAATTACCTGGAAAAACTCAACAGGTCTGGCAGCATCGGCGGAGAAGAAAAGAGTTGACATTTTGAGTCCTCATGACCCTTCAACAGAACTTGAGTTCAAGTCCAAGAAAGAGTTGAAATATATTTCAACTCTTTCTTGGACTCGAACTCAAGTTCTGTCGAAGGGTCATGAGGACTCGAAACGTCAACTCTTTTCTTCTCCGCCGATGCTGCCAGACCTGCTGAGTTTTTCCAGGTAATTCTGTTTTTGTTTTTGTTTTGGATTTCCAGCATCCGCGGTTTTTTTGTTTTTATTACTTGGAATAGTGATGTTCCTGAAAACGTCCCTAACAGCCATTTAAAAAGGTGATTGTAAAATTGGTTTGGTAAGTGGTACTTTTCATTCATGATCACTGAGATACATTATCAGCTGTTTGAGCATTGAACACTGCCCCACACACTTTGATGATAGACAGAGGAAACATGGGATGAGACTGGTTTTCACTTTCAGTAAATAAATAATTGAATTCAGTTGTTCCTCATGTCACTTTTGCTTATTTGACCAATTACTTAAACCCATGTCCTCTCATTCTCAATCCTATCATGATTGGGAACAGTTTCTCCCTATCTACTCTGTCCAGACCCTTCATGGTTCTGAATACCTTTATCAAATCTCTTCTCAGCCTCTTCTTCTCCAAGGAAAACAGTTCAAACTTCTCCAATCTATCTTCGTAACTGAAGTTCCTCATTCCCGCAACCTTTCTCGTGATTTTTTTCTGCACTCTTTCCAATGCCTTAAAATCCTTCCTTAAATGCAGCACCCTGAACTGGGCACAATACTCCAGCTGAGGCAGAACTCACGTCCTATACAAATTCAACATAACCTCCTTGCTCCTGTCCTCCCTGGCCCTGGATCTCAAGTTGATTAGATGCATTTTGTTTGCAATTAAAGGAGGCAGTGGCCTCCTTTTTGTTTCTCTAGTTTTGGGCTCTCTATAAAGAGTAGACAAACTTTCTAAACTGTAAATTTCGCAAAAGGCAAAGAGGGACCTGGGTGCATAAGTCATCAAATGTGGCAGAACAGCTTGAGATAGTGGTTAATAAAGCAAACAGTATCCTAGGCTTTATTATCAGGGGCAGAAAGAACAAGAGCAAGGAGGTTATGTTGAATTTGTATAGGACGCTAGCTCTGCCTCAGCTGGAGTATTGTGCCCAGTTCTGGGTGCCGCACTTAAGGAAGGATTTTGAGGCATTGGAAAGAGTGAGGAAAAAAATCGTGAGAATGGTTCCAGGGATGAGAAACTTCAGCTATGAAAATAGTTTGAAGAAGTTAGGACTGCTTTCCTTGAAGAGAAGGCTGAGAGGGGATTTGATAGAGGTATTCAAAATCATGAAGGATTGGGACGGGGTAGATAGGGAGAAACTGTTCCCACTCATGAAAAGATTGATAATGAGAGGACACAGATTTAAGTAATTGGAAAATAAGCAAAAGTGACATGAGGAAAAACTTTTTCACACAACGAGCAGTTGAGGTTTGGAATACACTGCCTGAGAGTGTGGAGGAGGCAGGTTCAATTGAAGCATTCAAAAAGAAACTAGAAAGTTATTGAAAAGGAAGAATGTGCAGGGTGACGGGAACAGGCAGGAGAATAGTACTAAGTAAATTGCTCATTTGGAGAGCTGGTGCAGATGCAATGGGCTGAACGGCCTCCTTCTGTGCTGTAACGATTCTGTGATTCAGTTTGACTGGCAGTGGTATTGTCACCTCTAACACCTACTGTTGATAAAGATGGCAAAAGCTAGAGAGGATAAGTCCCACTCCAGAACTTCAATATACAATCCGAAGCTGACCATTAAGTGTAGCACTGAGGGAGTTTGCATTATTGGCGGTGTCATTTGTTGGATGATACTTTACAATGAAGCCCTATCTACCTCTTCAGGTGGATGTACAGGATTCGATGAAGAGGATGAAGTTCTATCAATGTCCTGGCCAACGTTCTTCCCTCAGTCAACAAAATATATTAACTGGCCTTTTGCTGTTGGTGGGCTTTTGCCATGAGCAAACTGGCTGCTGCTTACATACCAACAGTGACTATGCTTCAAAAATGATTCATTGACTGTAGCGTGCTTCTAAGATGTGAAATGTGCTTTATAAATGCACGTTGTTACTTCCTTTCCTTGGTACATGGTGGAAGAAAAGATAATTGTTAAAGTCTAAACAGCATGTTGGCTCTCTATAAAGAGTATATAAATTTTATAATAAGTGTTCATTTTTTTAGTGGGTGGAAATATTCCAGATGCCATTGTTTTACTTTTAGAACTTTTGTGTTGTTGTTTTCAGCCATTCCTATGGGAGAAGCAGCCATGGACGGAATAAGTATCAAACAGATCGGTCCGATTGTAACAACCTTATTTAAAAACCCACAGCGCTGGATAGGAAAGAGCTGCTTTCTGTCAGCAGGCAGTCTGAGGATCCCGGAATATGCACAAATCCTCACACATCACCTAGGCCCCAAACAGTTTAAAGATTCCCGGGTATGACCATTTCAAGAAAGCACTGTCATTAAATTAGGTGATTCTCATAAGCGTCTTGTGGTTGAAAATGAAACAGAGTTGCTGCTGAGCAGCATGCTGCAATGGGTCAGCACACTGACCTTTCACTTCAGGGACTTAGATTGGAAATCTAGACAACGCAGATGAATGTGTCCTCCTCATTGTCTGTAAAGATCCAAAGTGAAATGAATTTAGACAAACTCCAGCCAATCTGTTGTGAATTTAAATCTTTGGCACAGAGCTGCCCCTAATGTGACACTAAAGAGTGTTACTCGGATCACAAGGAGGGCTGGTTTGAAAAACGGAAACAACATACTGGGTGTAGCCAGGGTACTCCTCTGAGATTGATCCAGAGTTTAAATCTGCATAGTTTATCTACTTATGAAATAGCTGATGATGATAGGGGTTAAAAAAACCTCAAAGATATCCTTTTCTCCAAGAGTGAGATACTGAATGAGCACAAAACTAAAAAGCTTTTAAAATGCTTTTTTGCATTCATTACCCACAGCCACCAAGTGAATTTATAAAGATTGCTACTGTGTGCAGAATGAACGCCCAGGCCTGATAAGGAGGTGTCATCTTGATCCAATCTTTGAAAGAAGATAACAGAAAAAACACCGAGATAGCCAGTTTATTATACTGTGTGGAAATTCTGATAACTCAAGTCAATAAAATAGTACCAGCTGATTATCCCACACTATCTGATATATGTAACAACTTAAGGGTAAATTGTTTTAAGTGGAGATATCAAAGTTTTTGTTTTATTTCTTCATTGAGTGGTACTGGGAATTATTCTAATGGGAAAGTGTGCCTTAATTCTCTCCTTCATGTCAGGGGAGCTTCTCTTCAAGTCTGACAGGTGGCCATTTTGAAAATGAACTGAGTAGGGATTAAATTTTAAATTTTACAGTTCATCTCAACCTTAAAGACCAGTTCTTCTGTCATCAACTATCAAGAAGTGTCAATGTTCAGTGTGATTTTATAAAAAGTCCAAAATATCTTGAAAATTTTGCCAAGCTTGTTTGCACAGAAATGAAAGGCATAGTTGCAACTCTGGGCGAAATGTTTAGAATGCAATTGTAAAGAGTCTTCACAAAGCAGATATTGCCATTGGGTCCAAGACTTGAACACTGTTCCCATATCTGGAAGACTTTTCAATCACTTGTTTTATACTCCTATACTGAATAAGAAAGATTTATTGTCTATGTGTGATTCGTCTCTCAACTTTCTCTTGCCAAGGTCCCCCTTCCAGTCTTCTCTTTTATCATTGATATTGTGGCCTTGTGCTTCGAAAATATCCTCCCTTCATTCCTTGCTCCAGTTATTCCTCTGCAGCCCCACTCTGTTTAAAGCAAGACTCAACTCATCACCCCCTATAATGGGGTTAAATATTGTTAAGCCTCTCATTTCCTTCCAGATTTCCTTCCTTATTTTGAAGACTTTTTTTATTCATTCATGGGATGTGGGCATCACTCGCTAGGTCAGCATTTATTGCCCATCCCAAATTGCCCTTGATCAGAGGGTATTTAAGAGTGTGGGTCTGGAGTCACATGTAGGCCAGATCAGGTAAGGACAGCAGATTTCATTCCCTAAAGGACATTATTGAAGAATCAACAATGGTTTAATTCCAGATTTTTACTGGATTCAAATTTCACTATCTGCCATGGTGGGGTCTCTGGAATACTAGCCCAGTGACAATATCACTATTCTGCCACCTAGACTTGGCATCACCAGTACAATCTCTTTACTTAGCTCATCATCTGCTCTTCTTCAATCTTTGGCATTTCACATAATGCTATGTCACATGCACCAGGAATGAGAGTGCACATACAACTCTTCCTGCTCTTAACCTGATACAGACCCTTTTGATAACACTTACAGCTGTTACATATTCCAAACAAAATATATGTGGAGCAAGAAAATAAATGCTGACTACAACACCCCACTCTGTCACTCGGGATATTTTATACGGTTTCCGTAATAATCTGAAAGAAACTTTCCCATTTATTTTTCTTTGTGACAGATTTCAGTCCGAGAGTTTGTGGACTTTTTTGGCGGACCAGGAGCTCAGGACCTCGGGAATATGTTTGAATTTTGGAAGCGAGGTGGACAGAAAATGAACCATGCTTTAACTCTGGAGCTGTATCCTGAGTTACAACAATTCCAACGGTGGGTTTCAGCTAACAGCACCTTGCTCAGGGCTTCTCTGGATAATGAACAGGCAGTACCGATGGGCAGCTGAATTCATATAGGCAGAGAGTAACACCTGTTTCCTAATCTTTCACAGAAAGGTAAAGACAGTAGATAGGGTTGTTGGAGAATACACCATTGACCATGTTTAGCAAAAATTGGTGCTCAGAAATAAACTTTACACTTTTGGGTTTATGTGTATTAAATTTCTCTCGCTCTAGTTTTGCTCATCTCACTGGTTCAAACTCTGCCTGAGACCTACAGGGCAATTTACGTGTGGTCCTCTGCTGGTATTCTGAAGAAGTGAGTAGCCCAGAAATGGCACTCCTCTGAAATCTCCTCCTCTAATTTCAGGATTTCAGAATGAATATTACAAGCCTAGTGCCAGGTGGGATCAAACTGTGACCCACTTGGCCATACAAAAGTGCATTTGGTTCTACATATTGCCCCAACTGATCCAGTAAGAAAAATTAAACACCCACAAATGAGGGCTGTAATAACTGAGCCAACCTTCACATTCAGGCCTGCAGTATTTTGTGCCATCATCTATCTGTGGGTGTGAGGATAAAACCTCAGCCACAAAGTGCTATGTCACATGTTACGTAAGAAGTCACTAGTAATTTATAGAAACGAGAAGTACACTGTGTGATAAATACAAAACTGCTTTAACTTTCAGTCAATAAAACATTTTTAAAACTAATTTTAATCATTAATAATTAACCAGTTAACAAGAGTTAATTTGTTGGCATAGTTTCCCCAGTAAGGTGCTGAAAGTTAACATATATAATGTATATATATATATATATATATATATATATATATATACACATTTAGTTTTCCAGTAATTCCCCACATTGTGGCCATGGGCTGTTGAAATATCATTTCCTGTTTTGAAACTTCTGTTCATGTTTGTACGTTCACCCTTACTGTGTGCCCACTTTGGACTGTGAGCTTGTGCAGCAGGGCTCTGCCAACTTCTGGCAATGCTGCATTCTCAGCATTGATGAGAGAGAACAGCACTGGTGCAGGCCCATTCATATCAGATTTTTGTTCATTTTTTTTGGTGCACTGCCTCCCCCATTGTGAGTTTCACCCTATAGTGCAAGAATAAGCTCCCTTAGTCACCAAGTGGGAATACTTGGCATGCCCAACCTATCCTACTTGTGTAGCATTACTTAGCGCACATACTCATTACATTTTCCTGGCATCTGGAAACCTTATTTCCCTAAACTAAATTTGAAATGTTAATCTTATTGATTCAGTACACCCTGTAATAAAATGGTTATAAAAAGGACAAATTGGAAATATGCAGGCCAACCAGTATTCTAAAGACAAAAGATGAATGTTTCAGATGGTGACCCTTCATTTCCTGTGCACTGCTCGCATTGTCTGATTTTAGTGCACAAAGATATTTTATTTCTGTTTCTATTTCATGATGCCACACCATTTTCAATCTCATGGATTATCGTATAATTTTGTTTCTCTAAATTTTAAAAATTATTTCTCCCCTCTCTAGTGGTCCCTGTGAACATAATATGTTGGAAGTAAATGTGCGGACAGGGAGTGGTACTAAGTAGAAGGCTCTTTCAGAGAGGCAGTGAGACTCAACGGGCTGAATGGCCTCCTTTTGCACTGTAAAGTCTCTGTGATTCTGTGGTGACCAGTATTAGGATTTATTTGAGAACAAACTAAGATGATACCCTTTTTCCCCCAAGTTTAAAGCTTTATCATAACTGCCCATGAATTACAGCCTGGGAGCTGACACTGTCACCATTCCACAGTTCAAATGACATCAGTCTTTCCTCAATGATTTAAAACACAAATCCCTCATTACTGTTCAACAGGACAAAACTTTCACTTCTGGTATTTATAAGTACTTCACATGAATCCGTTTGCATTCTTGGTATTGTGTACTTCTCTTAGAAATGCCACGCTTCTGAAAAAAATCATTACGTTAGTGCATTTGGCAATAATTTTACAAACTCTATTTAACAGAAGATCTAGAACTAGGTTCCTGGTTCCTAGAATTCTAGTTTCAGGCTAAAAGGTCTCTCATTTAAATGAGAGGGATTTTTTTCTCTCAGAGGGTTGTTAATCTCTACACTAGAGATCAGCGGAGGCTGGATTATTGAATGTATTCAAGGCTGAGTGAGATGAACTTTTGATCTATAATTAAGGGAGTCAAAGATTATAGGGGGCAGGCAGTAATATCCTCTCCCTCTGATCCCCCTTTGCCTGTGACCCCCTCAACCTTGTCCTGTCACCGCAGAGGTAGTAGCTGGCCCACAGGAGGACAGTCAAAGTAAGCCGTGACCTCAGGGACTCGGCTCTCCAGAGGACCCATGCCAAAGGCAACAGAACCAACAGGGCCAACCATTGTACTGGCTGCCTCCACCCCTGCTGCGGATGTCAGGGCAGCACCTAGAAGAAGTGATAGGCCTAGAAAAGTTATGAATTTCCGATCAGAAGTGATTGCACGGGTGAACACATTTTGTCATTTTGTAATCTGAAAATATATTCATTTTCACTGAGTAATGTGTAATGTTGTCTTTCAGCTTCAGGAGTACCCCCCTACATCCCCCCCAACTTGAAGTTCAGCTGCACACAGCTGGATCACGAGTGATTCTGGAGGGAGAAGTGTTTGTGTATGGGGCAGGGCCTTTCGGAATCTCACACAAGCACTCTGCCACGCACGTGGATCCTTCCTCCATCACACTCATCTCAATGTCCTGAGCATTTTCAATGCTGCCTGCTGGGGTTCTCTTTCAGTTGTCCATCTGAGCTGACCTGCATCTCCACCCACCCACTTACCACACACCCATGAAGCATCTCTGCCTGCCCATGAGGCTCCACTCACTTTTGATTTCAGAAGCATAGTTGTTTTAATCTTTGTTTTCAGCTCCCCCATCCTTTCCCCTCCCCCAGCCACCCATGTCTTTTCACTCATCACTGTTGACCCCATGACATCACCTTCCACCTCCCCTTCGTCACCCACCAGCCTGAACCTTTTTTTCAGGATGTCCAGGTGAATGTGCATGTTCCCTACCTTCCTGAGAATCCCACCCCCATCAACACAGACCTCCCTGACTTCCTCCTTCTGACCCCCAGGGACTGTGCCTGCCTCCGAGTCCCCACCAACCACCCTCACCATCTCTTCTACCGTTACCATTGCATCCTTACCCTTCCACCCTACCAGCTCACTCTGCCCTCTCTCATACTCATCATTCCCTACTACCACTCCCACCCTCAGTTCACTCCCCAGGAGGCAGTCATTGACTCCACAGATCTCTCCCTTGCACGTTCACCTGGACATTACCCGCCTTTATTCCCTCCACCACCTTTACTCCCTCCTCCATCCTTACTCCATCCTCCCCTCAGGACTTTTTCCTCCCTGCAGAGTCCTTTCTCACCCTGGACTCCTCCCCCACTCTGAATTCCTTCCACTCCTTGGAATCCTTCCCGCCTCTGAACTCCTTCCTCCCTCCACACTCCTTTCTCCCCCGGACACATTCCATCCTCTGACCTCCTTCCTCCGTCTGAACTCCTTCCTTTACACCTACCTCCCCAGTTGCCACATTCTCCCCCATCATGCCTTCCTCCCCTGTATTCACTCCCCACTCCCAAACTTTCCCCTGACACCTTCACTCCCCTTCCCAACCTCACCCCTCAACACCATTGTTCCCCCCCTCCCAACCTCACCCCACCCTGGTATACCTTCCCCACCCAGTCAAACATAGACGTTCCTCTCCCAACCCCCACTCCCCTGTACACCTTCCTCTTCCACTCACAGCTGGACCTTCCTCTCCCACCCCCGATAATTATCAAGCAGACCGTAGACATCAACAGAGACCTCCCAGCTTCGGTGAGCTGCTTCGTGGCGGAGCCATGTTCATGAGAATCCACCCAATATACGGTGCATGTGTTCCTCCAGGGTCCAGTTGCTGTAGGGCGCCAGCATCCTCTGCGATTTGAGCAAGGCCCTAATGGTGAGTCCTGACTTCTGCACATCACACTTGGCAAGACAGATCCTGGGCCCATGTGTTTTGACACCGATGTGGGTAGCAAAATTTGACATGGGGGGATTATAATGGTGAACAGGGCATAAACATTCCCAACGTCCAGTGGCAGGAAATGTGGCCTGCCGTTGACAGGTGGAGTGGACAATCACAAACAAGTTTCACAACGCCATGAAAATAATTTTTGGCTTTCTCGCCATGTTGCCCAATCACACCTGCCATAATGGCTGACACTAACGGGGACGGAAAATTCCGGCCAATGGGTTGTATTTACACAGGTGACTGTTCATCATCAGAGCCTGGATACTATCACTAGGCTATCTGGCCAAGAAGAGAATCATAGCCCTTATCCAATGTCCACACCCCACATTTTCCAGCGGGATCATTAGGCAGATAACAGGTGTGGGTGCCCCGACTGATCTCCTCTCCTGTGCACAGTAGCTTTGAGGCTGAATACAGCACTCCAAATGTTCTATGTTAACTAAATACAGACCAGGAATGACAGTCTTATCAATCTCAAAACAAAAACAAAAATACCTGGAAAAACTCAGCAGGTCCGGCAGCATCTGCGGAGGGGAGCACAATTAATGTTTCGAGTCCGAATGACCCTTCAACAGAACTAAGTAAAAATAGAAGAGAGGTGAAATATAAGCTGGTTTAAGGTTGGGGGCGGGGGAGGTGGGACAAGTAGAGCTGGATAAAGGGCCAGTGATAGGTGGAGATAACCAAAAGATGTCACAGACAAAAGGACAAAGAGGTGTTGAAGGTGGTGATATTATCTAAGGAATGTGCTAATTAAGGGTAGAAAGCAGGACAAGCAAGGTACAGAAAGCCCTAGTGGTGGTGGGGTGGGGTGAAGGAATCAAATAAGGCTAAAAGGTAGAGATAAAACAATGGATGGAAATACATTTAAAAATAATGGAAATAGGTAGGAAAAGAAAAATCTATATAAATTATTGGAAAAAAAGGTGGGGGGGGGGGCGGGGTTATTGGAAAGAGGGTGAGGATGGAGGAGAGAGTTCATGATCTAAAGTTGTTGAACTAAATATTCAGTCCGGAAGGCTATAAAGTGCCTTGTCGGAAGATGAGGTGCTGTTCCTCCTGTTTGCGTTGAGCTTCACTGGAACAATGCAGCAAGCCAAGGACGGACATGTGGGCATGAGAGCAGGGTGGAGTGTTGAAATGGCAAGCGACAGGGTGGTCTGGGTAATACTTGCGGACAGACTGAAGGTGTTCTGCAAAGCGGTCACCCAGTCTGCGTTTGGTCTCTCCAATGTAGAAGAGACCGCATTGGGAGCAACAAATGCAGTAGACTAAATTGAGGGAAGTGCAAGTGAAATGCTGCTTCACTTGTAAGGAGTGTTTGGGCCCTTGGATGGTGAGGAGAGGGGAAGTGAAGGGGCAGGTGTTGCAGAACCTTCTGCGGTTGCATGGGAAGGTGCCGTGGGAGGGGGTTGAGGTGTAGGGGGTGATGGAGGAGTGGACCAGGGTGTCCTGGAGGGAACGATCTCTGCGGAATGCCACCGGGGAGGTGAAGGGAAGATGTATTTGGTGGTGGCATCATGCTGGAATTGGCAAAAATGGTGGAGGATGATCCTTTGAATGCGGAGGCTGGTGGGGTGATAAGTGAGGACATGGGGGACCCTATCATGTTTCTGGGAGGGAGAGGAAGGTGTGAGGGTGGATGCACGGGAGATGGGCCGGACACAGTTGAGGGCCCTGTCAACCACTGTGGGTGGAAAACCTCGGTTAAGGAAGAAGGAGGACAGGTCAGAGGAACTGTTTTTGAAGGTAGCATCATCAGAACAAATGCGACAGAGGCGAACGGACTGAGAGAATGGGATGGAGTCCTTACAGGAAGTGGGGTTTGAGGAGCTGTAGTTGAGGTAGCTGTAGGAGTCGGTAGGCTTGTAATGGATATTGGTGGACAGTCTATCACCAGAAATTGAGACAGAGAGGTCAAGGAAGGGAGGGAGGTGTCAGAGATGGATCATGTGAAAATGATGGAGGGGTGGAAATTGGAAGCAAAATTAATAAATTTTTCCAGGTCCAGATGAGAGGATGAGCTGCACCGAAGTAATCATCGATGTACCGGAGAAAGAGTTGTGGGAGGGGGCCGGAGTAGGACTGGAACAAGGAATGTTCCACATACCCCATAAAGAGACAGGCATAGCTGGAGATCTGTTATTCTTTCGTTGTAATATGGCTGAAGTCACCTGCATTCAATAAAACTTGTTTTTGTTTTTAATACATGGACAAAACCAACATCTCTTTACACAATATAAACAGATTTGAAATTAATGCAATAAGATTTCAGCATGACAGAAAGGGTTGTCAATCAGAACAATATTCTAAGCAGACCAAGTGGTTCCACATTAAAATTAACATAGGATCTCACTTCAAACAGGTTACTCTACCAATCCGCACAGGACATCATGCCTAGCAATACGCATGTTACCAGGTAACCTGTGGATGAAAAGCTCAGGTATCCTGTCTCTGTCCTAGGCCTGCCAATCTTCACAGCAAGATTTGTATTTTGGAAGAACTGCCTTTTAAGTACATGAATTTTGAATACACTACTGCTTAATAAAGTGGAAAACTCAAGGATCAATTACAAGTGGTGTACATGTGGGGAAATGCCAGGTTCAGTGCGGCCACTCTTTTTATTTCAAATGAATGTTTAAGCACTGATTTTATACATGTGCTGATACTGCATCTGTTGCACAATGTTGTTGTCTGTACACTGCTCCATGGCTTTTACACTGGAACCGGGTTGCTCATTCTCTGCCTCTGTTTCTATACCACAGCCCACAGAAGTACAAAATGAAGGGCCTACTCTCCACAGTTACATAACCAAAACCTTCTTGATTATCCCGATGGCAGCGTCACGGACACATAAAGCACTTGTAGCAGCTCTTTTCCACAACTCCAGTGAAGGCAGATGTTAAAGGAACTGTTGTGAAGGCAGACCTCAAAATGGACACTAGATTTTGAAAATGATTTCAATAGTTTATTTTCTGCCACGTTGCTTTGACCACATCCTGCTTTCACTCAGGCTCTGCAGAAATTCAGCTTGTTACTTAATAAATGCTCACAATGATATTGTTCCTTTCACTTTAGTCCCAGAGTCTCATTCATTTAATCCTGCATTGAATATAAAATCAGTGGGGTAATACTATGAGATCACACAACCAAATATCAGGAACACTGTCTCCCATCAGGGATTTTTATTACTGTAAACTTAGTCCATTGTTGAATCAGCTGCTCCCTCTGTATCAATGAGGAACGTAGTTGCTCTTAAAACAAAAACACAGCAATATTAGAAATGGAACTTCTCCTCTATAAGGCAGATGGTGCTACAAGCACAGTGCAGCCATATATGGTCATCAGAAAACCATTTTTGAAATAAGGCTTTGTGCGATATTTTCCTCTGGTAATTATAGGCATAAGCAAACAGGCAAACAAGTAGTGAGGATTATTTCATGACATACTATTGGGCAGAGTTTCTGAGTTGGGGGGTGGGCTCAGCAGGAGCGGGCAGGGGTGGTCGGGAACGTGAACGTGAACGCTGCCCACGATCGGGTGCGCACTGCAATTTTATGCGGGCGGGCCAATTAAGGCCCGCCCAGCGTAATTTCATGGCACCCGAGATCTTTGGGAAGGGGGTAGGCGGTGGCTGGAGGCCAACGTCTGCCGGGTCCAATGGCGACACGGCAGCCTATTCATAAACGGCGCAGGCAGCCGTCCTAAGGCTGCCACTGAGTTTGTTCATCTGCCACTGAGCTGGGAGGGCAGGTCAGCGGGGCAGCCGGCCCCAAGGTTCTCCGTTGAGTGTCTTGCTGCCTTCCTCGAGGAGGTGGCAGCACGCCAGGATATCCTTTTCCCAAGGAACTGGAAGAGGAGCCCCCCCTCCCAGCTAACCAAATGTGCCTGGGAGGAGGTGGCAGCACGGATCAGCTCCCGCGATGTGGTGATGCACACATGGGCGCAGTGGCGCAAGTGGTTTAATGACCTCCTGCGATCGGGAAGGGTGAGTACCGTGTTAACATGGGTCACTTAGCACAGCAGTTAGGTTGCCTGCACATCCTCCACCTTGTTTTTTTATTCATTCAGTCACAGGATGTGGGCTTCTCTGGCTGGGCCAGCATTTGTTGCTCATCTCTAGTTGCCCTTGAGAAGGTGGTGCTGAGCTGCCTTCTTGAATCGCTGCAGTCCATATGGTGTAGGTACATCCACAGTGCAGTTAGGAAGGGAGTTCCAGGAATTGGACCCAGCAACAGTGAAGGAACGCTGATATATTTTCAAGTCAGGATGGTGAGTTACTTGGAGGGGAACTTCCAGTTGGTGGTGGTGTTCCCATCTATCTGCTGCCCTTGTCCTTCTAGGTGGTAGTGCTCGTGGGTTTGGAAGGTCTTAGAATATGAGTGGCGAATGTAATGGAGGCAGCATCTGGGCAAGGGGGTCAGCCCTGGCTGCTTGGAATGAGTGTATGGTGGCTCCAGGGTCACGAATCAGATGAGCCCTGGAATGTTTCACTCTGGTGGGTTTGGCCAGGCTTCAATGGCAATGCAGGTACAGGGTGGATTAATCAATGCTCCTCTCTCCTTTCAGGAGAAGACAGCACACAATAATGCTGAGAAGCTGCGGACTGAGGGAGGGCAGCCCCACCTTTGAATCCTCACTAGATATGAGCAGGAGACACTGTAGCTGGAGAGGTGCCATGCACCTGGAGCAACTGGCCGCGGTGAGGTTGGGGTGTCAGTGGGAGGTAAGTGCAGTGCACTGAGGGCACAATGTCTGTCAGTGCAAACATTCCCCTGTGGCTGTATATTGATTTCAGCATCCAACATGGGTTTCATATTGATAATGGAAGTAGGAGTGCATCCTGATCCGGGGGTCTAGGCAAGCAGATCAACAGTGTAATGACTTCAACTAATCTAATGTCCTTGTTCTTCCTTTCAGCCTCACCGGAGCATGCCCAGACTCAGGAGCTTGAGGGTCCGCCGTTGACCTCTGAGGGCACAGAAGATATAAACGTACCAGTGTCACACCCTCTCAGCCAGGCAGGCACCAGCGCAGATATCAGCACCTCGGTGGGGATAAGATGGTCGGCTACTATCTCGCTGTACAGCGCTGAGTGCACTTCACACTCGCTTGAGATGCAGGTGGAGGCAGAGAGTGCCCAGGGTGCCGGCAATCGGAGGACAGCTGGGGATCAGGACAATGTTCTGATGTTGGTGGCTGATGTTGTGCCTCTGGAGTCGTCCCTGATGCAGCAGATGCTGGACATCCAGCAGGGTATGCGGTAGGATCTGGTGGAGGAGATACATGAGGGAATGCATACCATGGTCTCCGCAATGGAGGAGTCCATGTGGAGCATGAGCGCACTGCCTCCTCCATGGAAAGAGTGACGACTTTCATGGAAAGGCTCCTCCTGGAGAACAATCAGGGCTTCCTGGGGATGCACTCAGACCTGCAAGCCCTCACAGTGGCATTGACCTCAGCTGGTCAGTGTCAGTGTGGGAGATAGATTGGGCATCCAGGATCCCAATTAGGTGCCCATCCATCAATGGTGAGCAGAGAGGTCCAAAGTGACGTAACATTGGTGCACAAGCTGCCTGTCATCTCTGGGCTCCTCTCAGAGCACTCTGGATGAGGGCAGCAGCTCCTCTGCCCCTCTGCCAGTGACTGTGGCATCCAATGAGGCTGTGGTGTATGGGGGAGATGCCAGCTGTGCCACTAGGTGCTCCCTCCCAGGTGGGGCCAGCACAGGCTCCATGGGCCAGAGGACGCCCACCAAGGTCATCAAGGCCAACAGGGCAGCAGAGTGAGCAGGCTGTCTCAGATGCTGGTGCCAGTGAGGGGAAGCACCTAGACGGAGCACCCACAAGCATAAACATAAAGCACAACACAGGCTTGTCACTAGTGGTTTTGTTTTGCCCAACTAAATTGGTGTGATGTTCAACACCTTTTCATTGAGTTTGATTTCTGTATGCCAAGCTGCGAATCATTAAATGTGTTGGTTCTCAACAAGCCTCTGGGTGCTTCATTAGTTCTACAGGTGGACGGGAACCCATGATGTTATGAGTGACTTGTTTGTCATTGAGCTTTATTGACAAGGCGCATAGTTATTGTTCCTAACCAGGCAAATGTTGCCCTCAGGTATCAAGTATGGAGTCTGCAGCCCTGGCATGTGTTGGACGTTCATCTGTGGTGGGCTAGCTGAAGGAGCATTGGATCAAAGCCTCCTGGGTGTTCCTGCCTCCTTGGAGGTTACCTGGGTCAGCGTCTATCCCCTCAGTGTTCTCCTGAGCTCGTCCTTGGACTCATCATCTGCAGCCAGAGCAGCTGCGTCTACATATCTTCTTTCTCCACTGTATCCCCCCTTTCTAGTGCAGCATGCAACCACTATCATAAACACAAGATCTGAGGGGCATTGGAAGCGCATCTTGAGAAGACCGATGGTTCTCTCTACCATGGCTCTTGTGGAGGCGTGGGTCGTATTGTACCGCTGCTCAGCTTCTGTTCTTGGATGGCAGAGAGATGTCATGGTTCACCTTTTGAGGGGATAGCCCTTGTCACCCAGCAGCCATCCATCCAGCCAGGCAGGAGCACTGAAGAGCCCTGGCACCTGGGAGTGTCTGATGATGTAGGCGTCGTGGAAGCTGCCTGGATACCTTGCACAGACTTGTAGAATCTGCATCCTGTGATCACACACTATCTGCACATTCATGCACTATCTGCTCTTCCTATCAACGAAGGCACCGGACTCACCTGCTGGCACCTTGATGGCCACGTGTGTAGCCTATTGCACCCTGGACGCAGGGGAAGCCAGCAATGGCCGTGAAGCCTCTGGCTTGCTCTGCCTGGCTGGCCTCGTCCTTGTGGTGGTGAATGAAAGTCAATGCACATCTGAACAGAGCGTCTGTCACCAACTTGACACAACTGTGGACAGCTGATTGGGACACTCCATAAAGATCATCCACTGACTCCTGGAAATAGCCGGAGGCATAGAAGTTGAGGGCAGCCATGACCTGCAACGCCACTGGCATGGGGTATCCACCCACACAATCGGAGTGGATCTCAGTGCCGATATTCTGACAGATGGAGGTCACTGTCTCCCTTAAGAGACGGACCCTCCTTCGGCACTGCACCTCAGACATATTGAGATAGCTGCATCCCCGCCTGTAAACTCTGGCAGCAGGTTAGTGACATCTTCTGTGGCCCCTTCGGCCTTGGGCTTCCTGCTGATTCTGCGCCCCTTGTGCCTGCGCCTCTCTTCCCATATGTGGCTCCCCTGGAGGCTGAAAATGGACTCCTGCCCTCCTCCCCCTTCTGGCCCTTGCTTCCTCCTCAGAGGAGGTGTCTCCAGTGGAGACCACAATCCCCATTCCCAGGGTAAGGGAAGGCTGTCTCTACCTGCAAGGCCCCAAGTGTTATGATTCCTCCAGAGTCCTCAACTGATGCCTGTTATTTCTGTCAAAGCAGCTCTGAAGCGAAATGAAGTTGTCCTGTTCACACAAGCAAGCAGCAGTAAATAATAATCTAAGTTCTAACAACTCGCATTCACGAGCCCACTCACCCCTCTTATCCCACCCGTGGATGAGGTTTTAAAAATGGGCCTTCCTGTCTGCCCGTTGTGCCCGAGCGACACCCTGAAAATCACACGGGCTGCGAAAAATCATTGTCAATTACTTTCTCAAGGGCCTTAACTGGCCTGTTAATTAATGGCGGGTGCGTCTCAGAACTCATAGCGCACCCGCCTTCCGAAATATCATGATGGCCCGCAGTGACTTCAGGACGCACGCCCAATGTCATTGTGCTTCATTTTATGCACATGCGTGTCAGGCCCGCCCCTGCACGCCAACTGTGAAATTCTGCTCTTGGAGTCTTACTCTATCCTACAATTAGACCTGTTTGCTAAAGTATAATTTAGAGGTTTATTGTGTAGAAGGACTGAGTGCTATCAGCAGCCTCAGTAGAAGTTGGCACATATCCATGAGCATCATCTTGAGAGAAAACTGGGGGAACACCATAGAGGCAGTGTTGAAGGATTCAATGGGTGTGCCTGAGTTAAATCATTTAAAATAAAGTCAATGTTTGAGTCCATAAAACTTTATGACTGTTAGAGTAAAAAGGGTTCCTCTCCAATAGTATGCCCTCAGTCATATTACCAAGAAAAAAAACAGTTTTTAAAGAGTGTATATGATGTGGTTCTGCAATGAGAAATAATTATATTCCATATCACTAGATTGAGTTCATCTGTAAACTGTCCACAGGGAGGGGATATATAATTCATTATACTTTATGTTACAGAACTGTAAACGTTTCAAAATTTTGCACACACAGCACAGAAGATAACCTCATTAATCAGCTTTTCTTTTACCGATTAATGGAAACCATTTCTGAAAAACAGGTATTTTTTAAACTCTTCTAAAGCATGGGCCACTGTTTATTATTCTACAGTAAATGTATGAGTTGTTGTCGTTAATAAGTAGCCATGACTAACAACTGAGTTGATTGTTAAATTGTTTTGCAAAATAAGTCACAATATACTGGAGATCACTTGTTTATTATCTGCATGGCCTGAGGTTTAGGCCTTTACCCTCAAACATCCAAAACCTACATAGTATTGGCAAGCTATGCATTGGTAATCAAAGGGATGATATGCAGCAGCAAAGCTTCCCAAGGGCACAGCTACTGCAAGCAAGCAGGCAACAAATCCTGCAGATTACACCCTGGCCGTGATAAATGGTCTGCCTGTCTAGTAAATTTGAAGCAGTTTAGAGCCTGTGTTTTTCAATGTACTCAAGTTTTTTGTATCTCTGCATCATTGCTGAACTGCTTCTGATGTGTAACTCAAGAGTTACGAAAGTATCAACGAGTGTCCTGGAACACACAGGTTTGAAGATTGAGTCATCGGGCAGGCCTAAAACAACCCAACTTTACTTCCAAATCAACACAATAGCAGTTCAGCTTAAAACAATGAAATGATCGTGTGCTCACAGGAAACAGGTCCTTGGTCTAAAATGATACAGGTATAACTTTAAAATATATTGGAAGACCAATTACCTGCAAAAAGGTCATATGAAGTTATGGAAATGCTGGAAGTTTTAAAGATAAACTATATCTTAAAACTACACAGATTTCGCTGCAGGTAATGATGCTGTATCTTGGCCTGAAATCTACATCCATCTTTGAGCCAACACACCACCTAGCACCCCCTTCAAACCCCCATCACCATCTCTGAAATATTCCCCCCACCCCGGCCTGCATCTGTGGAATCTTTTTTCTAATCTCACTGAGCCTTACTGCCTGAATTAACACCATCTTGTTGACCATGTTTTTCACTGGCCTGCTTAAACTCCTTTAATTCCTGCTCAGTGTCCATCTAAATTGGTGGATTTCATGTGCGATTTGCATTTCATATTCAAATCAATGCAAATTTACTTCGCAATCAAATTCAAATGCCCATCCCCTCCAACCTACCTGACAGCCATCAATAAATTCTAAAGCTTTCCCCCAGGAGACCAGGAAAGTAATTGATTCACAATGTTAACATTGGTCAAGGAGTTGCAACCCAATAGCTTAATATTTATGTTGCTTTCAAACATCAACCACAACTTGTATTTATATAGTTTTTTCGAGGTAGTAAAATGTCCCAAGGCATCACATGAGTGTTAAGAAACAAAATATGAGACCAAGTTGCATCAGGAAATATTAGGGCATATGACCAAAACTTTGGTCAAACAGATAGATTTTAAAGAATGTCTTAAAAGGGGAAAGAGAACTAGAGGTTTAGAAAGAAAATTCCAGAGCTTAGGGCCTTGGTGGCTGAAGTCAAGGGTAGAGTGATTAAGATTGGGGATGCTCAAGAGGCCAGAATTGCAGGGTGGCAGATTGTGGATTGTGAGGCTGGAGGAGGTTACAGAGACAAGGAGAGGATATACTATGCAGGGATTTGAAAACAAGAATGAAAATTTAAAAATCAAGGCGTTGTTATATAGATGTCAATGTTAGCAAACACAGGAGTGATGGGCAAATGGGACTTGGTGTGAACAAGGACACAGGTAAGCAGAGATTTGGATGGCCTCAAATTTATGGAGGGTCGACATGGAAGGCTGGAGTAGTCAAGTCGACGTAACAAAGGCATGGCTGTGGGTTGCAGCAGCAGATGAGCTGAGACAAGGGTAGAATTTAGTACTGTTACAAAGGCAAAAATAGGTGGTCTTAGTAATGGTGTGGATGTGGTCTAAAGCTCATCTCATGGTCAGATATGACACCAAGATTGCGAGCAGTCTGGTTCAGCCTCAAGTCATGTGGCTCTGAATACAGCACTGAGAAAATGAAGAAACTACTAAATTAAAATGAAAAAGGTGTACACGGAAGTGATAAGTACATAACATGCTGTCTGGATAACGGAGTTTTTGAAATTAAAACAGAACTCTTCTACAAATTTGCAGAATCAAGGTTAATTGCTTTTAAATAAAGCCCAACAGAAAATGGATTTCAACTCCGAGTCAAAAGATTTTCCTTTCCCTTTAATTGAATTAGATAAGCAACCAAGGAGTTTCCACCATGCCCCCGCCCCGAGGTTTATATTTGGGTGAATGTTTGAGAATAAACAAAGGCAACTCCTTTACATAGAGCGTGAAAGAGGGCTCTTTCTGCAAGGGAATGGGACTGACTCATTAATGGTCTGATTTTGTGGGGTTTAGATCCAGATGTTGCCATGAATAAAATCCTCCGATTTGGTTTCTCACTTTTAGTTTGATTCTTAGAAGCAATTTGATGATCATGCCTATAATTGTTAGACTAGAGGAATATGTTACGAGCATCAACAAGCTAAATAATGCCTGTATTTTAACAAGAGCAAGTTCAACGAGCCTCAGCACTCACAATCATAATAATACTGGGCTCTGCTGAGATGGCCCACATTCAAAAATTCATTATTAAAATCTGAAAATAATATATGGGTTACTTCACTTACTTTGCAGAAGTCTATGTAACTCCTTGACTTTTTAAAAATGTTATAAGTCAGAGATTTGCTCTTCATAATGACTGAGCATGGTGGGTAAATCAGCATTTTCCAAGTCAGGATGGATAAGCAAGCACAATGCACAGTTGAACAACCAAACTTTTTTTGATTATTTAGTTAATCATATGTGGAGGGAGAATTTATTACAGATGTGTCAACTAAGGCAAGAAATGTAGTAACAGGTAACACCAGTTATGCAAACAAACTCTGCTCCATTTCACAATATGCACAAAAACCAAAAGCGCAACGTTGCCTAGTGTGCTTCTTTTATATCTGCATCCTAAGAATAATGAGGCTTAAGTCTCTAAGTATATTTGGAACACAAGTTTCAAAACATAATTAAGTACACCAATTGTGAAATTAATTTAACCTCAGTGTAATGACACATTCAACTTAGCATGACAACGTAGTGAATTGGATTGTTGAGGTACAAATCAGTTCAGTCATGAATGAAATGAATCCCAGAACAGGCCTATTCCTGTTTCTAACTTTGGATGCCAGGAGAGGTGGAATGCAGTTTCAATATCCGCACCGAGGGCTGGATTTTACCTGGTGCCATGATTCCTGGCCACCTGAATAAAAAGTTGGTGGTGAGACCGCGCATCAAAGTGATAGCTGCCCTTCAACAATTTAATACTGGAAGCAGAGTTAATTGCTTTAAAGTGAGACTTTCACCCCATCTCAGGAATAAATCTCACCTTATGAGAGCTGCCAGCCAATTGGATGTCAGGGGTGATGGCCACCACTGGGTCCATTGGCAGCCCTAATGAAAAGGAGGCTGGACTTAAAGTAAGTCCAGGTTATTACTGGGTACAGGCTGGTAGGTTTGGTGAGGTGCCAGGTTTGAGAAGCCAGAGGGGAGGAGGGTAAAAGGGGAAGCAGGGATGAGAGTGGCTGAAGACAAAAAAAGTATGGTTTTTTTGTGACAAGGAATCTTGTCATTATAGCACTTTTTAATGATCTATAGTGAATGCAAATCCTTCTAGGCCACTTTAAATGGATGGAATTATTAGACTTCAAGTTGGTAGAAAGAATAGTTTTCACATTGTTTACCTTCCATTACTGTCAAGACTGTGGACTAATGCATTAGTATCAAATCACAAAAGTAACCTATGCAGTTCAACACAAGTACACAGATTATAGTGCATAGGATGAAGTATTTTACAAACAACTTCTGGTCAAAACAGAAATCAGCAAAATTATGGGAAATATTCACATCTGACCACATCCCATGCAAGGGTAATTGGGTGGTCTGCTCTATATGCTGATAGCAACTATTTAATGGCTACTGCAGTTGCTAGTTCCTTATTCACCTATGAACTACTGTAAAATTGAATCTTTGGATTGACCAACTTTTGAACATCATCCGATGCTGCAGAAATTGTAAATGTACCATGAGATGACTGCAGTTGAGCTCATTTTTGGTCTGGTCAGGATGCTGATTTTCCAGTTACCTCGTTGTAAAGAAACAGAATACGAATCCAACCAAAGTATCAGCAATACCCAAGTGATGAGAACAGGTTACATGTCTCCTTCATGTGGCAGCCAACATGAACAAACACTCATGTCAGGACAGCATGTGCTTCAGGGCCATGGAGCTCTGTCATTGCCGTGGGTCTTTTCCAGTTCAGCAATTTGGTGTTCAGGGTGGGCTGAAATCCTTTATTCAAATCCACTCTTTTGAGTTCAGGATGGGGGAAAAACAAGGTGAGGGTGCACCGTGCGCATTTAGGGTTGATCAACAGTTTAATTGACTTCTCACATGGATCCTCACAGGCCTGAACCTCAACTATCAATTAAAACAGTGTCACTGCACAATCTGATAATTAAAACCAGCACCTTGTTTTAATGTTAAAAAGAGCAGAGTATTGAACAGATGACAGTGCAAACCACCTGCTAACGGTTCAACAGCTGAACTCCCCAGCTCTTGGAGCTTCCAAACTGAATCAACAGCGAGAAAGGTTTTGTGCTTGTACATCAGGCAGGGATGGGTATGAGACAATGATTAAACACTCAGCGACTGTAGCACAGCACACCTTAAGCTCCCCAGATGGCTTAGCTAATAAAAGCAACACATTACTGAACCATCTGCCCTAAGACAACCCTAATTTTTAACTGCCCATTTGTACAGAGGCTGAGGCTGAAACGTTAGTCCTTTGTGCTAATTCTCAGGACGATGAGCAGAATTAGTCGAGCGTGATTACTGACTTGGTTACTCACTGCTG
The DNA here is from genome assembly GCF_017639515.1 of Carcharodon carcharias. Taxonomy (NCBI): domain Eukaryota; kingdom Metazoa; phylum Chordata; class Chondrichthyes; order Lamniformes; family Lamnidae; genus Carcharodon; species Carcharodon carcharias. The sequence continues at coordinate 47,615,811 of NC_054482.1, forward strand.
GAAAGTTGATGCGAACCTGTGAAGGCAGAATCCCAGTGGATTGTGATGTCCCCCAGCTGAGCTCCACCAGTTCATTTTCATGCAGTGGCCAAAGGCAATCTTCAGTGCAATCGTGGCATTTTCCTGCTGAAGCTTTTTAAAAGGCCATGGTCGTGATTTTCTGAACAAGATGTTATTTAAAGCTGTCAATTTCTCTGGCCAGTAACTTAATGCAGGGACAGGTGCTTCATCTTGTTTACCTTGTGCTCCAGGTCTGAAGAAAGCACCTGCTGCACCCCCTGCATCTACAACAACACAATCCCCTACTAACATCCAACAAACAGAACTCTACTCACATGAGGAAAGAAAGAGGGACTGGGGAATCTGGCACCTCTCACTCAGCCAATGATTGCTTTTATAAAAACAGAAAATGCTAGAAAAACTAGGCAGATTTGGCAGCTTCTGTGGATGCTGTGGGGGAGGGGGTGCAGGGGAGAGAAAGATGACCTTAGGAGAGGGGGTTGCTGTCAATGGGCACACAGGGAACCTGTAAAAGAGATACCCCCTACTTACCTAACACCGTCCTATGCAGCTAAAGCTGCCTGGTTTCCCTCATGGCCTGGATTTTCCTTGCTGCTGATAAAATAGTGGCGGGTCCAGGATCAGGCCTTTAATTGGCTACTTAACGGCCTCGATAGGCCCAAAGGCAGGCAGGTTGCCTGACGCCTCCGCTGCCACCCATAAAATTTGAGACCATTCGGCGCAGGCAGGCCACACACCGGATTTTACGATTCTGCCCCCACCCCAACGGCCTCAAACCCACCAGCTTGGAGGTTAAAATCCAGCCCTGTGCTCCTTCCACAAGAAGGAAGAAATTAAAATACTGAGTGTCACCCTTCACTGACATAGACTTTAAATCAGGCCCAATTGGGGCCTAACACAGGCAGTATAAAAGAGAACCTATCATCAAACTTAAGGTAAACTGTAAGTATTGGGTGATTTAAATCCCGACCATGTAATAAAGAATTGCAATGGTATTTTAATATCTTATCTTTAAAAAAAATTTTAAAATCTTGGGGCAATTTGATTAAAATGCTTCCAATTGTAACAGTAATCACTTAAATTAAAAATATTGATTCCTATTTAACACACTTGTTTCAGGCATTTTAGATGTAGTAGCTGAGCTATCAAAACACATTTATTTCATCATCAATAATAGGATGATTCATGATTCAATGATTTTTCAGACTTCCCTGAACCAGAGCTTACGTTTTAACTGCTATTTAGCCCCTTGTCCACTGTTTTATAATAGACATTTATGGTCACAAAAAATGAAACACGATTGTCTGCTAAAGATTCTAAACCAGTTAAGTTCTGAGGTAAAATGTCAGTGCAACGAATAGGTTTTTGCTGCTGTTGATACATTTTTAAGCATAAAGTTAAACTGTGCTCCTTGGTGAGTCTGTTATAATTGGGAGTAACTAGATGCTGAACCTTGGGGTTAACAAGGTTCAGGAATATGGGGTGGGGGGGTGGTACAGGAGCTCGGCAGGATTAGGGGAAACCATTTCACGGCTGATTCACTTCTGTGTTTTCATTGTGGTACCAACTTTTTCTTTAAAGTAGTGATTTGCTTTAAACATCAAAATTTGCCATCAGCTGAATGCACCATTTTGAAATAATTATGCTAGTTAGAACTAGTACACATGGTACAAAAGGCCATACACACGAGTTTCTGTGCCATTTGTGAACCGCACTGTTTAACTAATGGAGAGAATGGAAGTTTTCAATTGGATTTCCTATCTTTTAAATCATTGAAAGCAGTGTGTTTAAGTATAATTTTTAATATAATTTGAAGCTTTATTTAGATATTCTGAATTAATATTAAGCCTGGCAAGTCAAGTCTGCAATACCTGGATGAGCTCATTGTTGATATGGTAGCAAAACTGAGAAGTGACCATTGTGTTGTAAACCCCTGGTTATTCTGATGCAGTAATTGTCTGAATTTATTTGTTCACTGTGTACTTCTGGTGCAATTCTTTAATTTAAAATTCATCTTAAAAAAAGTGAAAGGTGGTATATCGCCCATACAGGTTGACAGGAAGGAATTATCTCCAAGGTCTATTTATATCACTCACACCCTTCATGCCAGGTATAATAATAGCATGTTAATTCACCCCTAACATGTTGAAACCTTAATATTCACTATTACCATTATCAACCAAGACATGATTTCAAACAGAAATATTTTATGTGGTTCAACTTTTAACACTCAGCTACACATCCGAGCTTCAAATTTAAAATGCTCATGAACAGCTGTATGTGTGGCCAACTGCATCTGAATGCATCAAATTTTAGTCATGTTCATGTCTGCATCAAACATTCATATACTGTACCTTTATTCAATAAAACATTTGAAGTAAAAAAGGATACAGTTTTCTGCAAAGAAAAATCTCCAATTTTCTGGCAAGTCTTTTTTTAAAAATAAAACCGTGCTTCAGAAATGTTCTTGTTTGAATACAAAAATTGTACTAAGTACTGGGTTAATAAAACCAGATTAAATTGCATCTTTGATTCTGGTTAACAGACAAATGAACAGAGCTAATTACATATACAAACTGGTCATAAAAAGCAAGCCAAATTTTTAAAAAAAATGCAAGGAGATTATATGACTCCAGTGTTGCACAAACTGGTTCTTTTGGTCTCGGCACCAGCCTCTCTGTACCAGATAGCTGCTCTTGGTTCCATTGCTCAAACAGTTTTCCTCGCTGTTAGGACTCGTACTACGGATCCCACTCCTCCAGCTGCTAACACCTAAGGAACAAGATATATAAGTGGTAATGGCTGATTCAACAATAATTTTGCTTTGAATTTTAAACTCCAAACATTTATTTGTGGGGTTGGGTGTAGCGAGGAGAGGGGGGGTAGAAGAGGAGGAAACTGGTCATGGTAAGAAAAAGTGACACATAACCCTCTTCAAATTAATAACTCCCCACATGCAGTGAGTTTACTTTATATTATGGTGATGTCTATGATATCACCAGGAATGGGTCTGTCATGGTAGGTGTTCAGAATGTGAGTGATGGTTTCATTTGGATGGCCATAGTCATAATTTGCGCTGTTCTTCATGATCCACTTGCGGAGCAAATGGCCACAGCTTCCCCAACCTGTCTTCAAGCAGTTGAGGACTATCCAGATTTTCCATGGAAGACTGAAACCTGGGATTTCACCACTTGGGTCAGTTACCAGGTTGTGGTGATTATTGGAGCTATTGAAGCTATATTGTGTAACCTGCTACTTTTGGTCACTTCTATTGAGCAGTGACTTGTGCATTTGATACTTTTTTTGGTCCTGAATAATTTCTAAAAGATATTAATAGCAAATTTTCTCTACAGAACAGTGTGCTAAATATTTTAGCCACTTAGTCTAAAACTATTACTGGCTGGCTCCTTAGTTGCTTCACTGGTACTTGCTGAGGGCTTGGAGCTGAAGATCCTGGAGTCTTGTGTCATTAAGCAAATTACATAGAATATACAGCACAAAAACAGGCCATTTGGCCAACAAATGAGTCTGTGGTGGCACTGATGCTTCACTTGGGATCCCTCCCATCTTTCCTCATCTAACTACAAGCATAATACTCTATTCCCTTCTCCCTCTTCTGCTTATCTAGCCTCGTCTTAGATGCATATATACCAGCTGCATCAGCTGCTCCCTGTGGTAATGAGTTCCACATTCTCTCTGATGAACCAGTTTCTTCTGCATTTGCCATGTGATTTCTTGATGACCATATTATATTGATGCAATTCTCTTTAATAGAAACACTCTGTTCACCCTATCAAAACCTTTCATAATTTTAAAGACCTCTGTCAGGTCACCAATCAATCTTTTCTTTCAGTGAGAAGAGACACACATTTTGTTCTTCCTTTCCTGATGGGCATAGCTATGTTTCAGCAATCAATTTTGTAAATCTTTTCGCATCCTCTCCATGCATCTCTATCCTTTTTATAAGATGGCAATCAGAACAGTACATAGTACTCCAAGTGTCAAGCTTTAACAGCAGTTTAGCATAACTTCTCAATTTTTCAATTCTATCCATCTGGGAATAAGCCCAAATGTTTGGTTTGCTCATTTTAAAAGAAAAAAAAAAATCAACTGTTAACCTACATCATTGCTTTTACTGATGTATTTGTATTCCCAGATTTCTTTACTCCTGTATCCCATTTAGATTATTTTCCACATATGGTAATATGTAACCTTATTTTTTTAACCAAAATGTAATATCTCAGTGGCAAAATTCATTTAGCAATTATATACTTACTCTGCAAGCTTATTAATGCTGTCCTATACTTTGTTGCAGTGCTGCTCAATCCTGACCATTCCACCACTCCCATCCCATCATCATTCTGTCAACTGCAAATTTAGAAATTGCTTAATTCCAAAATCTAAAACGTTAATATAAATTGTTGAACATTGGTCCCAGCGCTATGGGGCCCTGGTTTCCACCTTCTCCCACTCCAAATATTTCCTAATTACCCTACTTTCTACCTTGCAGCCTTCTAGCTATTTATTCAAGCTACCTCTGGTGAATTGGGAGCATTCCATCCTTGAACAAAATAGACAGCCAGGTCTGTGTCAACAAAAGCTTGGTGCTACAAGTGACACAAAACTCTTGAAATTTGTTCGCACCAAAAAATGCCCTAAACACTTTGGCTGGCTGGACTGTTCCCCTTTGAGGTAAGTGAATCCCTCTCTAGTGTCAACTAAAGCTAAAGATTCCTTAGCATGTCAACACACCATATTGCCGAGTCCCCAAATGGATGTGTCTGGATTTCTTAGGCTTACAATATTTAGCTATCTTGCTTTGAATAATACAAGAGCCATGGTGCAATTGTTCCTTTAGGATATGTGTTGTGAATCCAAAGTAAATACAGTACATTGTGGTATATTTAAGCAACAAGCATTCCATATAAAGACTGAGAGCATCGAGAAATGGTTTACAGTGGAATCTTGTTATACAGATCATTGTTTGCAGTAGTCAACTCTCTAACATTTGCCAGAACCACAAGGCATCTCAGTTTGTTACTGCACAGTTATAAGTCCAGTGATCCCATTAATGGCAGTTCCTATTGAAGAGAAATCACCTAGGTTATAACAATTAGCCTACTTGAGGAGGTAATGATATTACTGTTGACTTATTATTTGCTCTTGCATGACTCTAACTTATTAATGGTAAAGGATGCAGATGACAATTCAAAAGCTTTTGCCAGGAGCTTGATATCAATCTGTTTGCCACTTCCCCACATGACTGCAACCTTCTTGTGGACTGGGTGTGTGCATGCATGACAGTGCAGATGCCTGAAGTACCTGCGTCACGATTTCAGCAAGAAGTGCACTTGACAAATCCTAAAATTCCTTTTATTAAATCATTCCAACAAAAATAAAATCTGTAATGACATCACATTTCTTGGTCACTTCACTTCACCTAGTTCAACGCAAACTCAAAACCAAAATAAATTAACTAAGCCCAATGATAAATGCCAAATGGGGAGCTGGAGATTTTCCACATCAGCTCTCCCAGGATACGGAAAATTGCACATCTTTAGCCTGTGATTTTTGGTATTCATTTATTTTCTTTAAATTAAGACTCTAATATCCTCAGACAAGGATGCGTGCACTAAACTGGCATTAACACTTTTATGGAGTTTTGAAGATAGGGAGCAACAACTTGCATTTGTACAGCACACAGGTGCATTATCAAAGAACATCTGACACTGAGCCACATAAGGAGTTATTAAGGCAAATGAACAAAAGCATGGTTGAAGAGGCTGATTTTAAGAAGCATCTTAAAAAAAAAGGCAGAGAGGTTAGGTTCCAGAGAAAAATGAAAAAAGGCAAACTAACTTACCCCTGAAGAGAAGCCAGTGACTTTCTCCAAACTTTTAACAATAACCAGCATGGGGAATAAAGAATTTTAGTTGGCAAAATGAACGAGTGCAATGTTGAATGTAAATCTACATGGAACACATGTAGAACTAGCATTACTGTCTACTTGAAGTATCACATTTTCTTCTTATGTGCACCAGGTATGTAGGAGGGGATTTTAACAGGCAAGAATGGGTAGTTTGTGGGTGTACTTAAAATTGGAGAAACATAAAGCACAACAGCAACTTAACTCCAATGGGTTATCTCAGGTACGTCTGGATACCAGCTAGAAACCTGCTCCCTGAAGTTATTGCAGGTAAGCAAGTTGTTGGTCCAATTAATATCCTAAGGAAATGTTAATAAGGCCTTTGAAACTTGATTTTAACTTTGCTTCAACTTAAGCCTATGCAGCACAAGTTTCCTGAGGTCAGTGGCATGTCGTAAGGCCACATGTGGCATCATGTTTAAAACTGCAGAGAAGCTGAAATCCAAAATGTGCACAGCCATGTTTGCATAGAATAATTTCAGTGCCGTGCTTTATACTCTAGCGATGGTAGACATTCTCACAAATCCCTGTTCCACTGATTCCCCAGCAATCGAATTAAATTCCTTAATGCTCTTCACTTTTGTTGAGAGCGTACAAGGCACATCTGTCAGTGCCTGGCTCAGTTGCTGATATATCTCTAGCATTCTCCTTCTCAACATCAGCACCTCCTGGTTCAGCATCAGCATCTAGCTGATCAGAGCTTGGAGAGCATTATGTTCCCTGATGTGAACTCTTCACCACTGTCCCTGCCAACAATGTCTGCTCATGCACACTTGTGGGGGATGAATTAACCAGATGAAAAGACAACTGACTGCTAAAGTAGATCCACTGAAGTTAGAGCATTTGCACTGATGCATGCCTGTATGCCCTATGACAGTGCGCCCTCAGAATGACTGAGGTCCTCTGAGAAATTGTCCTCATGCATGTCCAGAAACAATAAAAGCCCTGAAATGCAAAAGAAATGATCAGATAATGGCAAAGTCACAATTTTGACAATCACCATACTCAGTCTTCTCATAGTTTAGTCAATGATGAATTAAAGTGGGTATTTGCCTGTTAGAGATAACTGTAATTCTGTCACTAGCTATCAGCGAGTTCTCGGCTTGCCATATCCAACCAAAAGAAACGCAGTCACTTATTTCCAGGGTCTCCTTCTTGGCATCCGTTAGCTGGACTATTTGTGACAGTCCACTTCCAGCCCTCTTCCTCGTGTTTTGCACTCGCTTCTAAAGAGGCTAGAAAACAGACCTGTGAGTGAATGAGTGAAGGTCAGGCAGTCACCCTACGGATGCAGTGCATACGGTGAAGGCTACAATGAGACAGATGCATCAAATTGCAAAAGCATTGGAGTAAGTGGCAATGATGAATAAATAGAGAGTTAAAGAAGTGCATAGTAGGTGATGCTGGGAGCTGCTAAAAGGTCATTGTGAGTGAAGAGTGATGTGATGGAGAATGCTTCGCAAGGAGGAAAGGGGGCAAGAGCTTAAACCACAGGATATAATTGAATCAGCTAATGTACTCACTTTTCCTAACCTGGTTAAGTCAGTAAGCGGCTTCCTACATTGTACCCAAGACTGGGGCACACTGTTTCTACTACTCACCTCCTCAGCCATCTGCAACCAGATGATCTTGATGATCTGCTGGGGAAAAATATTTCCTTCCTTCTCCTGACTGCACCTAGTAGTAATTCTAGGAATGTATCATTAGCTCTGGGTGTTGCCCTTGCCCTCTTGTCTGTCATCCATCCTGAACACGTTCAATTTCTATTTGTACATTTTCCTTTTAAACATAGTCATGGTGATGTGTATCACATCTGCTGCACAGCTTAGAGACACAAAATCCAGAAGGCAAATTAGTTCAATAAAGCTGAGATTGCAGATTTGATCTGCTGGGTTAACTGCCAGCTTTGTCCCGTGCATTTCCACCTCCCTGCCCAGAAATTGTCAATATATTAATACTGTGGCCGTAGTTTCCCCCAGAACCTACCAGGTTGGGCTATACCCTTGTGGTGAAGAAAATGCAAAATAATCATTATTCTTACATTGATAAATACTATACTCTACTAACCTTTTCATGCCACTGTAGTAAAATTGCACTGCTATTTTCTGATGGTTTTTCAAAACCTTTGTAGATGTACTTCATCAGGAGGTCAATGCTATTCTTGTCAAGGGATTGAACAGCCTTTTCAATATCATTACTTTTAAATGAAGTCAAAACTTTAACAACAGTATTTTCTGCTCGGTCCTGTTAAAGACAAAACAAGGCTTCGTCAGTGGTAATTACACTATACTTACAATTATCAACTGAATTTAAATGTCCCACTTGCATTTCTTTGCTTTAGACAAGAACTCGGCAGAGGCGTCAACTTACTACCACTATACCAAATAGCTTGCACGGGCTGACAAACTAGATTTAGTAAACTTAATTGAATCGGTGGAGTGGAAAGCTATATGGAATACTTTCAACAAGGCAGCTCACAAAAACCTTCCTCTGCTTCTCTCCCCTCACCTTCCCCTCAACAACTCATGTGCATGTAGTGTGTGTATGCATCTACTTGGGCAGGCAGAACATGCAGTTTAACTGTATGTAAGTATGACGAGGAGATGCTATGTTACACAGATCGCTGTCCCGTGTGTTTGTAGATTGTGATAGCATATGCCCTAATTGATTCAAGTGCAAAACTAATCCCAAGATGGGTCAGATTGTACACAGATAAGAATTTGAGCAAATGATAATAGTTTTGAAGTCAGTGTTTTTGCTGATAAGTTCAATTAGGCCTCAGCTTAAAACAGATCCGCCAAATGTAAGTTGTGCCATTAACCAAACTGAATTAAACCTACTCAGCCCATGAATCTAAATTCCATATGAAGTTTAACTCAATATCAATTCAACTTGAAATCAAGGCCCTGAAGTTGACAAACTTTACCAGCAAACAAAATCAGTGCATCAAAATTTACCAGTTTTAGACTCTGCATATAAATCCTTAGACCGCCTCACGTGGATTGGACGAACTTGCTGGAAGAAAATTACCTCAGACTAAGTTTCAAAAAGCTGCAAGGGCAAAGATATTTAATCCTTCAGCCTTACCTTAACAGCCTGATTCTTTGTATTAATTGGGGGATTTTTCAGTGCTGCTTGGAGAGCTGCATTCAGGTTTCCTGTGCACAGATATTAAGGAATATAACAGATTTCATATTTTACCCATAAGAATACAGGACATGGGGGATAATTCCCCTTCTCTTTGAAATAGTGCTATGAGGTCTTTTAAGCCAACCTGAGGGGGCAGCTTTAGTTTGATGTTTCCTTTGAAAGTTGGCACCTCTGCATTTGCAGTGGTACTCCCTCAGCAGGGGAGTGTTAGCCTTTATTTTTGTGCTGAAATCCTCGAGTGGGACTTGAACTCAATCTTTCGATCAGAGGCGAAAGATGCTACCAACTGAGCCACAGCTGACACAACTAGGCCAAGCTCACACATAACACACAGAACAAAAGAGACACAAACTTCTTATTGTCTGCTATCCGCAGATATTAATATACCACAGCACCAACAGGTCCGCATTCAAGCTCACCTGCTTAATGAAGTTGAAAATATCTTTCAACTAACCAATATTCATCAGCTATGACTGATACTTGGTGCCAAGTAGTAAAACTGCGCAAGGCAAATTGATCAGGAAAAGGAGAAAAGATACTGTGAATTTATCATGAAAATATGGTTTAATATATTTCAATAAGGAATCTTCTGGCAATTGCAAAGCTTTTTTTAAATAAACAAACAATGGGCCATAATTTGCTCTGGCAAGACATCTAAGAGGGATCTTTGACCTCAAAAGCAGTACAGAAAGGAAAATTTGTTTTTAAAATGCCCGTGTTAAGAATGTTTGAAAGAGGCTTTTAAGAGCTTGCATCAATTGTAAAGGGATCAATTCTAATTTTCCTGGAAAGGAAGAAATACTGGTCCATATGACCTGGTGGCCCTAGAGTTGGATACAGTGCCAGAGCTGAGTGCTTCAGGGAGTTAAGCGGAGGAGGGGAAAGGGGTGTTTGATTGCTTTTGCCTAAACTTTTTCAGTCTCCAGGAATTGATTCTTGCTCTGCTACAGGAGAAGCTGGTTAGTTGGTGAGTATCTGGTAAGTGATTAAGGTTTATTCTACTCCTTAGGCTCAAAATAGTATATTTTGAGCAAGAGGTGAGTGGGAGTGGCTTAAAGGCATGGAACAAGAGGCCTATCTGCAGCGAGAGCAGCGGCGAAGAGGTGTTATGAACCACAACATGACACAAGTGCAGGGAAAGCAGCTGATTGGCAAGTAGGATTGGTGAGGATTTGTAGTCTTTAAAGTAAAAGTAAGGTCTTTAGTTTGTGTTTAGGTGTCTAGTCTTCTTTTCCGTCTCTTTTTAAAAAAAATAGCTTAAGTACAAGATTGATACTGGTGTAAAAAAAATTAATAACAATAAAGAGTAAAGAGCGGGTGGTTCTTCAAGTGTAAACAGCAGGGATACTACCGAATTAATAAACTGAATAAAGTACAATAGTGATGGCAGGACGGGTGATGTGTTGCTACTACAGCATTTGGGACCAACTAGACACCAAGGTGATCCAGAGCGAACACATCTGTAGTAAGTGTTTGCAGCTCAAAAAACTTCAGATCCGAGTTAAGGAGCTGGAGTCTGAGCTGCAGACATTGCACCATGTCGGGGGGGGGAAAAGGTAGCTGGACACTTTGCTCCAGGAGGCAGTCACATCCCTCAGATTAGGTAATTTAAATTTGGCCTGTGATCAGGGATAGGAGGGTGTGACTGCAGGTGAAACAGGTATGGGGACCCAGCTGGTAGCGTTCGAGGTGCCTCGGCCCCTGCAATTTTCCAAGTTACAAGATTCTTGCAAGCTATGTGGACGAGGGGGGGACTGCAGGGAGGATGAGCGAACAGACCACGGTGCTGTGGTACAGGGAGCAATTCAAGTCGGGGGAGGAAGTAGGAATGTAGTAGATGATAGGGGACAGTATAATTAGAGGGATAGATACTGTTCTCTGCAGCCTATTCCCAAAGGCTGTGTTGCCTGACCAGTGCCAGGGTTAAGGACATCTTCTCAGGGCTGGAGAGGAACTTGGGAGTGGGAGAAGAGGGATCTAGTTGTTGTTGTCCACATTGGTACCACCGATGTTAATAGGACTAGAAAGGATGTTCTGCTGAAAGAATTTGAACAGTTAGGAATTAAATTAAAAAGCAGAACTTCCAAGGTAATCTCAGGATTACTACCTGAGCCACAGGCAAACTAGCATAGAGTAAATAAAGTCAAGGAGTTAAATGCATGGCTCAAAGATTGGTGTGGGAGGAATAGGTTTCAGTTCATGGGGCACTGGCACCAGTACTGGGGTAGAAGGGAACTGTTCCGGTGGGAGGGGCACTTGACCCACAATGGGACAAGTATCTTGGCGATCAAGTAACTAGGACTGCAGAGTGGGCTTTAAACTAAATGGGAGGGGTGGGTTCTGGAGAGGGGATACCGGAGTAGGTTTACAAAGCAAAAGGATATGGGAGCATTGCAAGACAGCTATTTAGGAAATGATAGCCAGGGTGTGACAGGAAGGGACAGTGTGTGCAAACATGAGAAAAAGCAGCAAATAGGGTCAAAGGGAGAAAACATGGTAAAAAGGGAAAATAACTAGCTCTTTACTTAAATGCACATAGTATTTGGAGCAAAATAAATGAATTAATGGCACAAATAGAGATTAATGGGTATGATCTTATAGCCATTACTGAGGTATGGTTAAAAGGAGATCAAAGCTGGGAACTAAATATTCAGGGGTACATGACTTTTCAAAAGGATAGGCAGGATGGAAAGGGTGGCAAGGTAGCTTTGTTACTACGAGATGGAATAAGTACAACAGTAAGAAATGATCTTCTCAGAAGATGTAGAATCCATATGGGTGGAGGTAAGAAATAACAAGGGGAAGACGACACTGAGGGGGCTTATGGACTACTCCCACAACAGTAGCTATATTATAGGACAGAGAATAAATCAGCAGATGAGGAGGGCATGTAAAAAAAGCAGCACATTAATCATGGGTAACTTTAATCTTCATGTACATTGGAAAAATAAAATTGGCAGAGGTAGCCACGACCAAGAATTCAGTGTATTTGGGGCAGTTTCCTAGAACAATATGTTGCGGATCTAACCAGGGATCAGGCTATTTTGGATCTGGTAATGTGTAATGAGGCAGGTTTCATAAATGATCTCAAATTATCTAAGAGTAAAGGATCCCCTAGGAAACAGTGACCATAACATGGTAGAATTTAGCAGTTTGAAAATGAGAAACTTGGGTCGGCAACAACTGTGCTACACTTAAATGAGAGTAATTGCAAAAGAATGAGGGCAAAGTTGGCTGGAGTGGACTTGGCTAACTAATAGAAGGCAGAAAGTTGGGATAAGTGGGGGAGGATTTTCAGGATGGCAACCTGTAATTCGTGGAGTACCACAGTGATCAGTGCTGGGGCCACAATTATGTACAAAATATATATAAATAATCTGGATGAGGGAAGTGAAGGAAGGAAAGTGGAACTGAGGATTACCAGATCAGCCATGATCTCATTGAATGGCGGAGCAGACTTGATGGACCAAATGGCCTACTTCTGCTCCTACATCTTATGGTCTTATGGAAGCAGTACCAACAGGAAGGAAGACAGAAGCTGTGTGGCCAGACAAAGGAGAGCCACAAACAGGAAAGCTGAAGGATGAAGGCAATCAGCACATAGATGCAGACACAAAGAGAAAGCAGACCGAGACAGAAAGAGGAACAGTTTGTGTGAGAAGAAGCCAGAAAAGCTTTAAAAAAGGGTCAGTTTTGTGTTTGGCAGAAAAAAAACAGAATTCTAGAAGCGACATACGAGCGAACTAAAAGAGACTGAATCCTAAAAAGTGTTGCAAGTAGCTCAAGCATGCAAAAGAGCTTAGAGTTTGTATCAGAGGACCAGATTGTGAACTGGTGTTGTTGGCTGGTCTGTTGAAAAGGAGCTCTGGAAATCTACACCATCAAGACTGACATGACCCGAGTGAGGGGGGAATTAGTAGATGTGCACCATGTTGGTGCTAATCATATCTGCGGACCTCAGGTGGAATATGCCTGTTGGTGAATGCAACTTGAGGGCTGAATTGATCGAGTTCGAAAGACAGAGATTGCACGTAGTGCCGCATTTTTTTGTGCGGGTGTGATATGGGTGCTTGTGGCTGCGAAAATGTATCTTTATCCTATCGACTATTTAAAGTGAAATGTGCCTTTTTATTTGAAATATCAGTTCCCTGTTAATTTATATTTCATTTGCATTGGTTCTGATTCATATTAAAGTACAAATTACAAAAAGTAAAATATTGTTAGTCATGTCTTCACGGGTGGGGGGAGAATTTGCTTGGCAAATTTGGTTAATGGCTCCCTCACAGGGATTGTAACATGCCTTTGTTACACTTGTCCAAGCACATTCGGTCTTTTACATTTTTTGTGGCAAGGTGCTGAAAGCATAAACTGATAACATCACAGCGAGTGAAACAGGATGTCTGAGGCCTGAATGAACAGGACAAGCAACTGTACAAAAACAGGATTACCTGGAAAAACTCAGCAGGTCTGGCAGCATCGGTGGAGAAGAAAAGAGTTGACATTTCGAGTCTTCATGACCCTTCCACAGATCTGAGCGAATATAAGGAGAGGGGTGAAATATAAGCTAGTTTAAGGTTGGCGGGGGCAGGGGGAGAGAAGAGAAGTTGGGGGGGGTGGGGGGTGGTGTGGTTGTAGAGACAAGCAAGCAGTGATAGGAGCAGATAATCAAAAGATGTCACAGACAAAAGAACAAAGAGGTGTTGAAAGTAGTGATATTATCTAAACGAATGTGCTAATTAAGAATGGGTGGTAGGGCACTCAAGGTACAGCTCTAGTGGGGGGTGGGGTGGAAAGACTAGCAGGGCATAAAGGATTTAAAAATAATGGAAATAGGTGGGAAAAGAGAAATCTATATAAATTATTGGAAAAAACAAAAGGAAGGGGGAACAAACGGAAAGGGGGTGGGGATGGAGGAGGGAGTTCAAGATCTAAAGTTGCTGAATTCAATATTCAGTCCAGGAGGCTGTAAAGGGCCTAGTCGGAAGATGAGGTGCTGTTCCTCCAGTTTGTGTTGGGCTTCGCTGGAACAATGCAGCAAGCCAAGGACAGACATGTGGGCAAGAGAGCAGGGTGGAGTGTTAAAATGGCAAGCGACAGGGAGGTTTGGGTCATTCTTTGGGACAGACCGCAGGTGTTCTGCAAAGCGGTCGCCCAGTTCACGTTTGGTCTCTCCAATGTAGAGACCACCGCATTGGGAGCAACAAATGCAGTAGACTAAGTTGTGGGAAATGCAAGTGAAATGCTGTTACACTTGAAAGGAGTGTTTGGGCCCTTGGACGGTGAGGAGAGAGAAAGTGAAGGGGCAGGTGTTGCATCTTTTGCGTGGGCATGGGGAGGGGCCATAGGTGAGGGTTGAGGAGTAGGGGGTGATGGAGGAGTGCTCTAGGATGTCCCGGAGGGAACAATCCCTACAGAAAGCCGCCAGGGGGGTGAAGGGAAGATGTGTTTGGTGGTGGCATCATGCTGGAGTTGGCGGAAATGGCAGAGGATGATCCTTTGAATGCAGAGGCTGGTAGGGTGATAAGTGAGGACAAGGGGGATCCTATCATGTTTCTGGGAGGGAGGAGAAGGCGTGAGGGCAGATGCGCGGGAGATGGGCCGGACACGGTTGAGGGCCTTGTCAACGTCTGTGGGTGGAAAACATTGGTTAAGGAAGGAGAACATGTTAGAGGAACTGTTTTTGAAGGTAGCATCATCAGAACAGATGCGACGGAGGCGAAGGAACTGAGAGAATGAACAGCACTTCATCTTCCGACTAGGCACTTTACAGCCTTCCAGATTGAATATTGAATTCAACAACTTTAGATCTTGAACTCCCTCCTCCATCCCCACCCCGTTTCTTCCCCCTTCCTTTTGTTTTTTCCAATAATTTATATAGATTTTTCTTTTCCCACCTATTTCCATTATTTTTCAATTTTGTATGCTCTGCTAGTCTTTCCACCCCACCCCCACTAGAGCTGTACCTTGAGTGCCCTACCATCTATTCTTAATTAGCACATTCATTTAGATAATATCACCACCTTCAACACCTCTGTGTTCTTTTGTCTGTGACATCTTTTGATTATCTGCTCCTATCACTGCTTGCTTGTCCCTACAACCACACCAACAGCCCCCCCAACTTCTCTTCCACCCCCCCCCGCCACTTTCACCCCTCTCCTTATATTCGCTCAGTTCTGTGGAAGGGTCATGAAGACTCGAAATGTCCACTCTTCTTCTCCGCCGATGCTGCCAGACCTGCTGAGTTTTTCCAGGTAATTCTGTTTTTGTTTTGGATTTCCAGCATCCGCAGTTTTTAGTTTTTATCAAGCAAGCGTACATCTCTTTAATTGATCAGATTGAAGGGCTGTGAAATTAACAGCACAAGACTGAGAAGGAAGCGTAAATTAGAGTGGGTGAATTCAATGTCAAATCAGATACAGAAAAAGAGGGAGAAAGAAGGATTCGATAAGTGAAAGAAGAGACAAAGTAAAAACAAATTAAATTTAAATTTTAATATTTTTAAGGTAACCAAAATCAACAAGATTCCATGTTTGCAATCGTTAATTTTCAGTGTCAGAGGTTGTTTGGCAGCAATTAGCATTCATTACATTATTAAAAGGGTATTTAAAAACTTGAAAAAACTTGACTTAACTTTATGGTGAGTATAAAAAAACTTGCATTTATATAGCACCTTTCCTGACCCACCAAACATACTGAAACAAAACAAAAGTAGCTGGAAGAACTCAGCAGGTCTGACAGCATCTGCGGAGAGGAAGACAGTTAACGTTTTGAGTCCGTATGACTCTTCATCAGAACGAAGGAAAAATAGAAATGAGATGAAATATAAGCTTGTTGAAGGGGGGTGGGATATGTAGAGTTGGATAGAAGGCCAGTGATAGGTGGAGGCAAAGAAGAGATTGCCAAAGATGTCATAGACAAAAGGATGTTGACGGTGGTGATATTAGCTATGGATTGTGCTAATGGTGACATTAAGGATAGAAAGCAGGATGAGCAAGCGACAGATAGCCTTAGTGGGGGTGGGGTAGGGGGAAGGGTTCGAAATGGGCTAAAAGGTGGAGATAAAACAATGAATGGAAATACATTTAAAAATAGTAGAAATGGGTGGGAAAAGAAAAATATATATATAAAAAAATATAAATAATTGGAAAAAGGGGGATCGGAAAGGGATACCAAAAAGCTTTACAACCAACAAAGTGCCATCTTTCTGATGAGATGCTAAACCAAGTTGCCTCTCAGGTGAACATAAGAGATCACATGGCACTATTCTGATGATGGCCAGTGGAGTTATCCCTGATGTCCTGACCAATATTTATTCCTTCAATCAACATCACAAAAGTCAGATTGTCTGGTCATTATCATGTTGTTATTTGTGGGAGCTTACTTTGTGCAAATTGGCTTCGTTTCCTACATTATAACAGTGACTACACTTCAAAAGTATTTCATTAGCTATAAAGTGCTTTGAGATGTCTGGTGCTCATGAAAAGCGCTATATAAATGCAAGTTTTAAACAAAAATTTACATATCTCTGAAGCAGATTTAGAGTTAATTAGCTCAGTTGGCTAGATGGCTAGCTGATGGTTCAGAATGACACCAACAGCATGGTTTCAATTCCTATTCCAGCTGAGGTAGACCTGGGAGCTGCCTCCTTATCCTGCTCTTAAGAGTGGAAGGCAATCACAAACCATCATGGAAAAAACTGCCAAAGAAAATGGCTCAGGATGAAGCATCAGCAGATAATAAGCCAAGCACCTGCCTTCAGGCAGAATGCTAAAGGAATGGAATGGAAACAGCTTTAATTTCTAATCTATCTAAAAATAAAGTAATTTGAGATACTATCCAAAGTGGATAAATATAACAGCTCAACAACTTGATTAAAAAGCAGTACAAGCAGAAAAGCTCATTTTGGGGAGGCCCATTCGTACTCACGATTGTGAGCTCTAAGGAACCTGAATGATAACAATGAAATGCTCAGGGACCATTGTAACACTTCTGCATTGCAAGGATATTACATTCTAAGCAGCTATTTTGATGCCTTACCAAACATTTTAATTGGCATCCCAGTCACTTGAGCCTCCAAATAGGCGATGGGGCGTAGTGGTTTTGTCACTGGACTAGTAATCCAGAGGCCCAGGGGAATGCTCTGAGGATCTGGGTTCACCACCACGACATGATGGTGGAATGTGAATTCAATAAAAATCTGGAACTAAAAGTCTAATAATGACCATGAAACCATGTCAATTGCTGTTAAAAACCATACCTGGTCTGGCCTACATGTGACTCCAGACCCACAGCAAATGTGGTTGATTCTTAAATGCCCTCTGAAAAGGGCTAGCAAGCCACTCAAACTGCTACAAAGTCTCAAAAAAGGAATGAAATCGGACGGGCGACCTGGCATCAACCTAGGCACTGGAAACGATAATGACAAATTCAGCCTCGTTGGTCCTGCAAAATCCTCCTTATTAACATCTGGGGACTAGTGCCAAAATTGGGAGAGCTGTCCCGCAGACTAGTAAAGCATCAGCCTGACATAGTCATCCTCACAGAACCATATCTTACAGACAACGTTCCAGACACTACCATCACCATCCCTCCGTATGCCCTGTCCCACCCGCAGGACAGACCTAGGAGAGGCGGCGGCACACTGGCATTCGGTCGGGAGGGAGTTGTCCCGAGAGTCCTCAACATTGAGTCTGGACCCCATGAAGTCTCATGGCATCACGTCAAACATAGGCAAAGAAACCTCCTTCTGATTACCACGTACCTCTCTCCCTCAGCTGATGAATCAGTGCTCCTCCATATTGAATATCACTTCCAGGAAGCACTGAGGGTGGCAAGGGCGTGGAATGCACTCTGGGTGGAGGACTTCAATCTCCATCACTGAGAGTAGCTTAGTAGCACCACTACTGACCAAGCTGGCCAAGTCCTAAAGGACATAGCTACTGGACTGGGTCTGCGGTAGTCGGTGAGGGAACCAACAAAAGGAAAAAACACAGTTGACCTCATCCTCACCAACCTGCCTGCCGCAGATGCATCTGTCCATGACAGTATCGGTAGGAGTGACCACTGCAGCGTCATTGTGGTGGTGAAGTCCCACCTTCACATTGAGGATACCCTCCATCATGCTGTGTGGCACTACTGCTGTGCTAAATGGGGTAGATCTCAAAAAGATCTAGCAACTCAAGACTGGGAATCCATGAGGCGCTGTGGGCCATCATCAGCAGAATTGTACTCAAACACAATCTGTAACCTCATGGCCCAGCATATCCCCCACTCTACCATTACCATCAAGCCAGGGGGTCAACCCTGGTTCAATAAAGATGTGCAGGAGGGCATGCTAGGAACATCACCAGGCATACCTAAAAAACCTGGTGAAGCTATAACACAGGACTACTTGTGTGCCAAACAGCATAAACAGCAAGTGATGGACAGAGCTAAGCGCTCCCACAACCAACGGATCAGATATAAGCTCTGCAGTTCTGCCACATCCAGTTGTGAATGGTGGTGGACAATTAAACAATTCACTGAAGGAAGAGGCTCTACAAGTATCCCCTTCCTCAATGTTGGGGGAGCTCAGCACATCAATGCAAAAGATGAGGCTGAAGCATTTCCAACAATCTTCAGCCGGAAGTGCCGAGTGGATGATCCATCTCAGCCTCCTCTGGGGGTCCCCAGCATCACAGATGCCAGTCTTCAGCCAATTCAATTCACTCCACCTGATATCAAGAAATGGCTGAAGGCACTGGATCTTGCAAAAACTATGGGCCTGACAATATTCCAGCAATAGTACTGAAGACTTGTGCTCCAGAGCTTGCCGAGTCCCTAGCCAAGCTGTTCCAGTACAGCTACAACACTGGCATTTACATGGCTATGTGGGAAATTGATCTACATGGCGATGTGGGAAATTGATCTACATGGCTATGTGGGAAATTGATCTACATGGCTATGTGGGAAATTGATCTACATGGCTATGTGGGAAATTGATCTACATGGCTATGTGGGAAATTGATCTACATGGCTATGTGGGAAATTGATCTACATGGCTATGTGGGAAATTGCCCAGGTATGTCTTGTAAACAAAAGGCAGGACAAATCCAATCCAACCAATTACCATCTCCATCATCAGTAAAGTAATGGAAAGGATCATCAACAGTGCAATCAAGCAGCACTTGCTTAACAATAACCTGCTCACTGATGTCCAGTTTGGGTTCCACCAGGGCTGCTCAGCTCCTGACCTCATTATAGCCTTTGTTCAAACATGGGCAAAAGAGCTGAACTCACGAGGTGAGGTGAGAGTGACTGCCCTTGACAGGGTGTGGCATCAAGGAGCCCTAGCAGAACTAGAGTCAATGGGAATCAGGGGAAAGCTCTCCGCTGGTTGGAGTCATACCCAGCACAAAGGAAGATGGTTGCTGTTGTTGGAGGTCAGTCATCTCAGCTCCAGGACATCACTACAGGAGTTCCTCAGCCCAACCATCTTCAGCTGCTTCATCAATGACCTTCCTTCCATAAAGTCAGAAGTGAGGATGTTCGCTGATGACTGCACAACATTCATCACCATTCACGACTTCTCAGTTACTGAAGCAGCCCATGTCCAAATGCAGCAAGACCTGGACAATATCCATACTTGGGCAGACAAGTGGCAAGTAACATTCATGTCACACAAATGTCAGGCAATGGCCATCTCCAACAAGAGAGAATCTAATGATTGCCCCGTGATATTCAATAGCATTACCATCACTGAATCCCCCACTAACAACATCCTAGGGGGGGTTGCCACTGGCCAGAAACTGAACTGGACTAGCCATATAAATACTGTGGTTACAAGAGTAGATCTGAGGCTAGGAACCCTGCGATGAGTAACTCACCTCCTGACTCCCCAAAGCCTGTCCACACTCCTGACTTGTGTCTTGTAGATGGTGATGGAATAACTCCCACAATACTCAAGAAGTTTGACACCACCCAGGACAAAGCAGCCCACTTGACTGGCACCACATCCACAAACACCGACTCCCTCCACCACTGATTCTCAGTTGCAACAGTGTGTACCATTTACAAGATGCACTGCAGGAATTCATTAAGGCTCCTTAGACAGCGCCTTCCAAACCCACTACAATCTAGAAGGACAAGGGCTGCAGATAGATGGGATTACCACCACTTGGAAGTTCCCCTCCAAGTCACTCACCATCCTGACTTGGAAATATATTGCCGCTCTTTCACTGTCACTGGGTCAAAATCCTGGAACCCCCTCCCTAACAGCACTGTGGGTGTACCTACACCACATGGACTGCAGGGGTTCAAGAATGCAGCTCACCACCACCTTCTCAAGGGCAACTAGGGATGGGCAATAAATGCTGGCCCAACCAGCAAAGCCCACATGCCATGAATGAAAAAAAAATTCAATTCCCAACTTTTCCATAGCAGTCAGATAATCTGAATGCTCAAGTGAAGAACTAGCAGGTTATGATGTCTGACCAAATTTACACAGCTTAAATAGGTGTGTAAAAAATAATCCATGGTTATCAAGGATGTGGAATTATGTGGAGCTTTAATATCTGACCACCTTTCCAGATCTCAAAATATATATTTCTACCAGATATTAACATTACTAGTCTAAAAACTAATGCAGCCACTTTGCTGACCCTTGCAAGCAATATGAAACATTACTCTGGACAAGATTCCTTGTGAGTAATGTTGAGATTATTTTAAAATGTTCTTTTAAATTCTGGCAGTAATTTATCCTTAAGCAGATGGGCAAATGGGGTTCTTGCACTATGGATACAAACACAGGGAACCAGTCTGGTTAACTCAGTCAGTGACTGACTCACCCTTCAAAGCCAGTCAAAGTTGAAGCACGAAAAAACAAATCTCATGTCCTGACCAGAACACAACAGTTGCACACCTTCAACGCTGCACACCATAAGTTGAGGCTGTAATATCTGGGATAGACAGCTGCAAGTTCAATTTTACCATCTATGGTAACTTTTCAAACATCCCCAAGAAGTTTACCACTATGCAATCTATAAGTCATGAGCTGACTTGGAACAAGTCATTACCAAACAATATACAATGGAATCCATAGGATTACATTAGATACATGGCACAAAAGCAAATCCAATTAGTTCATGCCGATGTTTATTATCTAGCGGAGCCTCCTCCAACCTTTCCCCACTTAAACCTATCATCATAACCCTCTATTCCCTTTTCCTCATATGCTTGTCTAGCTTCCCCTTAATGCATCTGCACTATTTGCTTATCCTGTGGCAATGAGTTCCACTGCACCATACAGCATACAACTCCACTTTTGCTCCGTGATACATTAACATAGTACAAATTGCACGTTAGCACGTGCAATGTGTAAAACCTATGTACACACTGAATTGGATAGTTTCATTTTTAAAAAATCTCCATTAAATGAATTACATAGCATATACAATTTTCCAACAAGCTTCAATGCCGTTCCTTTATGAAATTCCAAAGTCAATTTCCTAAACAGAGACTGGCCAAGTATTTGCAAGTTATTCATTGTATGTGAAGCATTGAGATATCCATGATGTATGATAAGGCACATTTCTCATTCTAGTTTTGCCATAATGTTCCTCTACACACTAATCTTTCCACTCTTGGTATTGAAGCTGGCGGTTAGATTGTTACTCATTTGTATTAAATTGGGGAAAAAATCCAACTTTAAAAAAAAGTGTTTTTTTTAAATACAGGAGAAGATTTTCAGTTGTGCTGTTTATTTTCTGAACTCTGAGCTTCTGCAGGTTTGAGTGACAAATTACAACTGGACCACTGTCTGGAAATTTATATTTATTGGATCGGGAATCTGGGTTTGGAGAGAACAAAACTAAAGTTAATAAATTATTGCTACCCAGCTTCAGCTTCCAAATCAATTGTTCTTTTATCGAGGCATAGAATAATGAGCCCAGGAGATCATTTGGGCCTGCGTCAGCTCTTTGGTAGAGCTCTCCAACAAGTCCCACTGCCCCACTCTGTCCCCCATGGCTATGCAAATGCTTTCCCTTCAAGTATTTATCCAACTATTGAAAGTTTTGTTTAATTTGTTCCCATTACCCCTTCAGGCAGTGCATTCCAGATCATATGACTGACTCACTGTGTAAATAATTGTTTTTACATGTTGCCTCCGGTTCTTTTGTCAATCACTGAATAAATTTGGAAGAGATAGACAGATTTTAAATTAGTAATGGGTTGAAAGGTTGTGGGGAGAGGGCGGGAAATTGGAGTTGAAGCCAAAATGAGATCAGCCATGATCATATTGAATAGCGGGGCAGGCTCAAGCCTACTCCTGCTCCTTGTTCTTATGTTATGTTCTTAAATCTGTGTCTTGTGGTTACCAACCCTTCTGCCACTGAAAACAATTCCTCCTGATTTACTCTATTAAAACTGTTGATTCTGAACACCTCCATCAAATCTTCCTCTTAACCCTCTCTGCTCTAAGGAGAGCAACTCCAGCTTCGCCAATCTCTCCAAATATCTGAAGTTCCTCATTCCCAGTGCTATTCTAGCAAATTTCTCTGCACCACCTCTAAACACTTGATATCCTTCTTAAAGCACGGTGCCCTGAACTGAACATAATGATTCAGGCTTAACCAGGTTTTTGTACTTTAAAGCTCCATACTTTAAACAGCCTTTCCAACTTGTCTTGATAGCCTTAAAGATGCACGACCAAAACAGCTCTAGGTCTCTGTTCCTTCATCCCCTTTAAAACTGTATAATTCAGTTGCCTCTCCTCATTCTTCCTCCTAAGATCAATTACATCACCACCACACTGAAGAAAATGTTTTAAACTTATTTTAAACAATTGTTCTTAATTCATCCTAAATATATCCTCACATACGCTTAACATCAATGAATCAACAAGTCAGGAAACAAAGTGGTTACAGTCAAAGATAAAGAACAATCAATCTGAAAGCAGGCAGAAAGTTTTCAAATGAGCTCAGAATCAGAAGCAGAACCCGTAAAAGGGAAGCCATTAATGGCAGACAGAGAATAAGCCAATGAGCGACATTACCCAGAATAAGAGCATTCAAGTGTGCATATCTACACATCACAGCGCTCAAGTCCTCATTTGGCACCACTGATATCACTCTGGTTGGATAGGCACGTTCCTTACACTCCTTAATCGACAAATAAGTACCCAATTCCCTTTCAAAACAAGGAAGTGGGTCATTTGAAATCAACTCTTATTCCACAAACCTGATTACATATACTCCTGCAAGTCTCAAATTTCAGGTGACTATACGGCCATGTTCACAATGCTTCAAGATTTTCAACACAATGAACATTAACTTGTATGCTGTCATTAGAGAGACATCAGTAACTAATGCTCACACTGCTAGTACAGCAAGATTGCAAAAGATGACTCATATTTATAAAACGTCATGCGTCTGGACATCTCAAATCAATCCACAATGGATTACTTTGAAATTCAATTAATATTCTGTAGGCATATTATGCGCTGAAAAAAGGCTTACTGATGGAGTGGGCAGGCAGATGCCAGCAATAAAGGTGGCACAGATTTTGTGGTGATAGGTTGAAAGAAAGACAGCAGTAATGGAAGCCAACTAATAGGGAATCTAGCCTTTTGCTAGGAATTTTTTTTAGGAAACAATGGGAGTCGGATATACAATCTCTCTCTCTACCCTCCACCCTAAAGACACCAGACTAGGTATATAGTTTCATACAGCTTGCAGACAAAGAGTTAGCTCAGAATTACCTGCCTCAAAAGTGACCTTTCATCCAGAGTGCAGTAGAGTTTTTGTTGTTATTCAAGGTATTCAGAACATTGAGATCTCTATGAAAACCACCTGCCTATTCATGGGTTTTAAACCAATTTAATGGACTCAAATTCTGTCATGCCCCAATGCACTTCAAAGGCATAATCAGCCAAAAATGGAGATAGGATGGCAGATGAAGATATTAGGAGAATTGAGCAAAAGCTTGGCCAAGGAGGTTAGTTTTAAGAAGAATCAAATGAAAAAGAGGGGGTGGATAAGCTGAAGTTTACATCGCATGCTGGAATGGGGGCTAGCCATAAAGCACTGGAACAGCTGAAAATACATGGATGGGAGTTACAGCAGAAAACATACTAAGGCCAGTGCGTGAACAACAAGGTTCTCTTTAAGCAACTTGGAAGTTATTGCTCAGGAGCACACAATTTGCCCTCTTTAAGATCGTGCATGTGCGCTGCTAGGCAAAAAATTCAAAGGTACCATACACACACAAAAAAATTAGAGGGGGTATTGGTGGACAGGTAAGGTTATGAAGCAAGCAGTTTTTGTGATAGAGGAATACTGGGTTGAAAGCTCTGAGGATCAAAAAGGATGGCGATGTTGCGGGGAGACTGACTCATCCCGAGATTATGATTGAGAGAGAAGTGTAATTAATGGCAAGACAACGGATGCAGTTTGTACTGTGGTCCAAAGACAATGAATTTAGTCTTTCCAAAGCTTAACTGGAGGAAACTGAAGCTCATCCAAGACCGGATGTAGGCCAAGCAGTCAGAAAACACTGACGTCAAACAAAGCGGTAGGAGGTAGACCTGGGTGTCAACAAACGTGTAGAAGCCGACCCCAAGTTTTTAGAAGATATCACTGGGGAACAGAATGTGGGCGAGAAAGATGAAAGGCCCAGGTTCTTAGTTCCAGAAATAACAGTACAGGATGGAAAGAGAAGCTGGTCTTAGGGATGCTCTGAATGTGAAAGATTGGAACCAAGTGAGGGCAGTCTGTATGAACTGAAGAATTAAGGGGTTGGTGCAATCAAAGGCTGCAGAAAGGTTGAAAGAGAGTACGGAAAATGCACCATGGTGACAGTCAGAGGGTGGCCTTGTGACTTATGATGTGAAACCCTGCTTTATATCAAAAATGAGTTTTGAAATTACTGCTGGAAACCCCTGATTGATTTTTTTGAAAAAAGGACTAAGCTACATTCCAACAACTTGGATCATAGTCAAGGAAGGCTGCACATGAGTATCACTGTACCTGCTACATTCCAAAACTATTGAAATGGAGACAACCTATATGCAAAGGCACACCAGGAAAAATTGCTTCGAAAGAGATGAACGGTGCTGTTGCCTATCCCTTTAGCAAAGTGTCCAGACAATCACCTGGGTACTCAACTGGGTGTGGACAAGCCATTATGTGTTGAGGATGTTTCCTCTTGTGGGAGAATCTAGAAATAGGGGTCACGGTTTAATAATAAGAGGTCGCACATTGAAGACAGAGATGAGGAGAAGATTTTTTCTCTAAGAGGGTCATTAGTCTCTGGAACTCTCTTTTTCAAAATACAGCGGAAGCAGAGTCTTTGAATATTTTTAAGGCACAGCTAGATAGATTTTTGAAAAACAAGTGGTTGAAAGGTCAATAAGGATAGGCAGGTATGTGGAGTGGAGGTTAAAATCAGATTAGTAATGATCTTCTGAATGGCGCAGCAGGGTCGAGGGGCAAGTAGCCTACTCTTGCTCCTACTTCGTATGTTTGTATTAGATATAATGACCTTGACAATAGGACCCTGGCAGAGAGAGGAATTCCCAGCCATAATCTAATCAAGGTAACTGAAATACACTA